>NC_081407.1:602857343-603457343 GCF_030272615.1 Cryptomeria japonica
GGAGGGAGGGAGGGAGATTGGGAAAAGGAGAGGGGGAGAGGGAGAGAGAGTTAGGGATACATGGAGAAGGGGATAGGAAGAGAGGGAGAGAGATAGGGATAGAGAGAGAGAGAGAGAATAGGATAAGGAGAGGGGGATGGAGGGAGAGGGAGAGGGAGAGAGAGAGAGAGAGAGGATGGAGGGAGAGAGAGAGAGAGAGAGAGAGAGAGAGAGAGAGAGAGAGAGAGAGAGAGAGTAGGGGGAGAGGGGGGTAAGAGAGAATAAGAGATAGGAAGATAGGGAGAGAATAGGATAAGGAGAGGGGGAGGGAGAGAGGGGGGAGAGAGAGAGAGGATATCAGGAGAGAGGGAGAGGGAGGGCGGAGATGGGAGAATAGGATAAAGAGAGAGAGAGAGAGAGAGAGAGAGAGAGAGAGAGAGAGAGTAGGGTAAGATATGGAGAGGGGGAGGGAGATGTGGGTGAAGGAGAGGGAGGGGGATAGAAAGAGAGAGAAGGGGGAGAGGGTGAGAATAGGATAGGATAACGAGAGAGAGAGAGAGAGAGAGAGAGAGAGAGAGAGAGAGAGAGAGAGAGAGAGAGAGAGAGAGAGAATGGGATAGGGAGAGAGAGCAGGAGAAGGATGAGAGGGTGAGAGACATGAGGTAGAGAGAGAACGAGAAGGAGAAAAGGGTGAGAGACTCAATAGAGAGAGAAGTGTGAGGGGGAGAGAGATGAGATAGAACTCAAGGAGGATAATTAGGGCTTAGAATAGACAAATACAGTGATGGGGAAGGAAGATGAGAGAGAGAGGAAAATAAGGGAGACATACATGTATACAAACATATATACACATATCTATATTAATATATGTATATATAGCTATATATATGCATATATACATACATAAACACATATTATATATGTATGTCTATACATATATGTAGTAAATGCTATGTTTACAAGCATACATTATTATGTCTTCATAACCCGTACGGGTTTTGTAAAACACAAAATAATGGTTTTAGTTCTACATAACCCGTATGGGTTATGTAGAACTATGAATAGTACTTTTTAATTTTCAAAACCCGTGCAGGTTATGAAGAACTATGAATAGTACTTTTTGTTTTTCAAAACCCGTACGGGCTATGAAGAAATGTGAATGGTACTTTTTGTTTTTCAAAACCCGTGCGGGTTTTGGCTTGGTAAGAGGGTTGGAAAATGACCCTAAGGCTTGCAAGCCCATTTTCCCCCCATTTTTGTCCCTTTACATGTTTTTTCATCTTCCAACATGATTTATCAGCTTTGTCATCATCAGATTTACAAATGATCAAGTGGGTATCTCTAAAATTACCACCATAATCTCACACGTCTTCTCAGTTTTCTGACCATATAATTTTTTCTATTTTTGGACAACATTAGCATAGTAAACTTTAATTCTCTTTACTAGTGCCTTGATAGTCCTCACAGACATATGTCTACCATGTTTTTAATAACTTTTGATATACTTGACCAATTCAAAATAAATTACATATTATTGTTCTACACTAGATTCTATACATTTAAAAAAAAAGAAGTTTTCATTTTCAATTACTTTGATGCAAGTTATGCCTAGCGCACAAATAGGTACCAAATTTTTAGGATGCAGTCACTTCAAAAAATCATAAAAAAAAATACTCAACAAAAAATTACAAAAAAATACACAACTTCTAGATCTCACTCTTACCTATCATCCTACCAAAGGGTTTTTCAAACTAGTAAATCTAAATATATATTTTGTGCAGCGCACGAAAACAACTATGTTATATTTTTTGAAAAAATTAGGAATAGTTTTTCATGCGTGAAAGGTTTGACCCTCTTAATCTTATCCAATTTTTAAAAAAATTAGTAGTTTAGAAACTAGATTTAGAGCACTACAATTATTATTCTTTTCTCAACTCCTAGTTTTTAGTGCATGACCTTCAAATATCTCTTTGAAGTTCAGGTTTGCCCGTTTTTCAGAAAAAAAAGTGGCCACTTATACCCCCCTTTTTGTTCACCATCTTGGTGCACTTACCCCGTATATGTATATGTATATGTATATGTATATGTATATGTATATGTATATGAATATGTATATGTATATGTATATGTATATATGTATATATTGTTGGTATTATGGATGACTTTGTCATGTGTTGCATTGGTTTTATCATTGATGTCAACACTTGTCTTCTTGGAGGTTTACATTATGTTCACTGGTATGGTTAATGGCTTATGCACAATCACCGGTATGTGTTCACCAACAGGTTATATTATTCACCGATAGTGATGATATCTTGGAGATCATTTGGTTATGTCAAAGACATGGATTGGAAGTTTGGTTTTGGTGTTTTTCTTATTGGTCTATATCGGGTTGACAAATTTGCCTTTACCAGCAGATAGGTCTAGGTTATGGACCGATACATATTATGTTGGCATTTTTGATGTTTATGTTGTGATTGTTATCGATGGACATGCACTTGCTTTGAGATCACTTTTTGTATGTATAAGTTATGCTCAACCGGTATTTGTTCCAAACCGGTATTGCATTATAGTCTATAGGCTATCGGTGTTTTGCAGAAAGTGTTTATCGATCTCAAGCGGTATGGAGACCTCAAGCGGTTCAAGGATCTCAAGCGGAGCAAAGAAACTGAAGTGACAATTATCATTTTTCTAGTCTTCATTTTTAGACAACGGGTAATCGGTTTAATGTTTAAACCGGTATTACTCTGTGATGAGTTACCAACCGGTAATCGGTAAAGTTGTATGAACTGGTAATACTCTGTGAGAGTTACCAACCGGTATTTTTGTGATGAGTTACCATCCACCGACACTTTGACGGTGATTTATGTCATGTTATCAAATGTGTCTAGATGCAATGAACCTAGGAACTTTCAATGTAATCCTATTGGACCGACATGAAATCAGATTTCTTTTTAAGGACATCATGTCTAGGGTTTTAGTAGATGTAGCTGTTAGGGGTTTTGGTGGTTGATGCGTTTTTGTATGTGCGATCTTAGGAGAGAAGATCAAGTCTGTGTGCTGTAACAGTGTGGATTTACTGAAGACTGAAGTAATTCTGAAATGCATTAGCAATGAGCTATCATGGATCTAACCAAGCAGACTGTGCTATTTGCTAGATCATTCACTTGTTGATTACTCATATCTTTGACAAGTCTGAAACCCTTAACCGGGTAGGCCCAGAAAAGCCTTTGTAAATCCTCTAACAAGGTGATTCACATATGTGGATCTGAAATCCTCTCACAAGGTAGTCTTTGATCAGACTTATCTCCTAACAGAGATTGAGATTCCTAACAGGATCTGTTCTAGTGAAGAACATTGTATGACCTTAACCGGTCTGATTACTATTCTGTAGATAGTTACTTGTGAGTTTCATCTCACCGTGGTTTTTCCCATTTGGGTTTCCATGTCAAAATCTCTTGTGTTATGGTGATTGTGCTTCTATGGGTGAATGTCTTATTTGCTATTTGGTTTGCATTTGTGTTAACCGATTTGTTAGTCAAACTGTTTTACCGGTTTACTGCTAAACTGTTAAAGTGTTTAAGTGTAGTATTTTCTGGTATACGAATTCACCCCCCTCTTAGTATTCATCAATTGGTATCAAAGCTAGCCTTTCTATAAGATTAACCAATTGGAAAGAGATATGGGGGAATACACTATGAGGGAACTTACTCATCGGCTCACTCAGTCTGAGAAAGCCTATGATGAACTCAAATTCAAGAATAAGGCCTCTCTAGCAAAAAGGAGAGAGTATGCTGAGAAAATGATGGAGCTAACTGAAAATAGTTCCTCTGATGAAGCGGACATGGATGCCCTAGTTGAAGAAGTTGAAAAACTGAATGAGTCTAATGCCAACCTAAGAAGGGAATTGGAAGGACTAACTATCAGGATGTGTCAAGAGCTTGAGAATCGGAGGAAAGCTGAAGATCTGATAAAAGACAAAGATCATGAGATCTCCAAGCTGAAGAAAGAAATCAGTGCACTTACCGCTCATCTCCAAGAAAGCAAAGTGGAAAAAGAGGAAATGCAAGGTGAATTAAACTTGGCTATTTCTAAGAATACAACCTTGAAAGAGTCCAATGCTGCTATTACAAAAGAACTCACTGAGTCAAAGGAAATACTTGCCAAATTCAATAAGAGCACTGTTAAGTTAGAGCAAAAGCTTGAATCAGCAAAACCGGTAAAGAATACCACTGGACTTGGTTTCTCTGAGTATGAAGAAGGTGAGACCTCTGGAGCAAAAGATGTAGCATCAAAGAAACAATCGACATCAAAGGATAAAGGTAAGAAAAAGTTCAAACCTGTTTGCTTTAATTGTCTCAAGGAAGGACACACTGCAAATGTATGTAGAAACAAGGCTTACAACAATTCTCCTTACTTTCTAAACAATAAGCCTAGATCCAATAGATTCAATGTAAATTGTTATGCATGCAACAAGTTTGGGCATATAGCATTTGAATGCAGGATTGCCATGCACAACACCGAAAGGTATCCACAAAGGAGTCAAGGAGTTTTTCCTGAACCCTCTGGGAACCAGAATCCTAACCGGTTTAATACCTACAATCATCAACCAGGAAGCGGTGGCTATCAAGCGGCAGCCGGATGGAGAGCAACCTATTTGATTTGTCATGGTAGTGGTCACACTACTACAATATGCAGAAGGAAGAATGGAAACATGAATAATGGACCTTGGAGAGCACCTGGAATGATTTGCTATCATTGTAACAAACTGGGTCATATAGCAAGAATCTGTAGGATGAGAAAGAATGTATCAGATGATATATTAGTCACTCTGGAAGGAAAGATTGATGTTGAAACTATTCAAGTGGATCTGAAGAAAACCTGGAAGAAGAAGCCAGAAGAAGTGTCTCAAGAAGAACCGGTTTCTGCACCTAATGTGGAAGTCGCTGAACCGACAAACTAAGCAACAAAAAAGCTTAGGGGGAACAATCGGTGAAATTTTTTGAACCCTCAATTTACACTAGTAAAAGACTTTAATTGGTATGTGATACCTGTCAATTGGCAGAAGTCCGGAAATGGTCAAAGGCAAATTAGGGTTTATGCCCTAATAGTGGAGCATTTATTATGGTGGGTGAAGAATTCATTTAAAAAGGATTTTCAAGTCATTTTCACTTATCAATTTTCGAGTAAAGAAGTTTTCAAGTGCAGAGTGACAAAAGGTGATTTGTCTTGCGATTCGGAGAGATTTCAAAACCCTAAAGAAGAATCTGAAGATATCATCAATCAGTCAAGTGCAGAACCCAAAGTGGTAATCTAGAAATTGAAGTGGTGAGTGTCGAAGCGGAAATTGAAAGCCCTAAATCTTGACATTCGAAGGTATTTCTCAAGTTTCTCTGTTTATCATGACTTCAACATCTCACTCTAGCTCTAGTGCACCTGTTGATTTAGTTGATCTCATACAACGGAAGGCAAAATATAATGCCCTATCCCAAATTCCCGCTGGTGTTATAGTAGAGGAAGGTATTTTGGATTACATTGTCTGTAAAATTGAAGACCTAGGATCTCTAGTGATCCATTCTCAGTTGAGTTTGTTCTATGGAAAGGACAAGAAGATCAAACCAAAATTCAACATCTTGGAAAAGAAGAAGCTTCACAATGCGGTCTATTTCCTTGAATAATTCTTAGATGATCACATTCGCATCATTCTAAGAAGAGTGCACGATGACAAAATGTATTTAGAGCGGATGCATGACATCAAATCGGAAGTGATTCATGTTGTCACTGGTTTCTGTAACATTGGGGAAGAACCAGCCCTAAGGAAGATCAGGAAGACTGAAATGACTAAGCTCACCAGTTTTGTGAGCAACCAAAGGGGAATGACCATCAATACCATCAAGGATGACCTGGTCAAGTATGCCTGCATGGTGATAGGTTACCGGACATTCTATGCTAGTAGGATCAACTCTGTCTCTGTTGCAGCGGTAAATGCTGGGTACAAGATGATTATGGAAGATACTTCATTTGATTTATGCATCTGTATGCAAAGGCAACTCCTAGTGAATCTAAAGTCAATAAAACAAGACAATGCCTTGAGATTTAAATTCGAACAACTATTGGTCGGATTGTTCTTCTACTTCCAAGGCTACTTTCCAGGAGTCGGTGATATTCAGTGGTCTGCTAACCAACCGGTTACAAAGTAAATCAGGGAAAGTCTACAAGCGGTTGGAACCGGTTACCCTGAAGTCCTGAACAAATACTTTGATGAGTTCAGATGCAAGAGGAGCCAAAGGGTGAGAATATCCAGTGATATTGTCAAGAAGTATGAAGAGGATATTTGCTTTATCATCAAAGTAGATGAGTGCATAATGGAGGTTGTTGAGCCCAGAAAGGAAGAAGTGGAGCCTATGGGCTATGAGGTAATGTATGACATGCTGGATGAGTATGATTCTACCCTGCTTGCCTCACCACTTGATCCCAAGGAGAAGAGAACTGACTCCTATTCGGAGAGGATTACACAAGTTGAGGAGCCCTCAGTGAAGAAAGGGAAGGCAGTACCATCTGTATCGGCACCAGTTGCTCCAACGAGTCCTAAAGTGTCCAAACATTCACCAGCAAAGAAGAAACTGGAAGTTGCACCCGCCAAAGTCTTTGAGAGAAAGCGGAAAACAAAAAGCAACACACCAGACTCAGAAGACACTGTATCTGAAGAACCGCCTAAGAAGACTAGGAAAACAAGGAAGAAGACAAAGGCAACCGGAAGTGAACTGACATCATCAGCACCGGTAAATATTGATATCTCCTCTTACAAACCTTTGACACATTGTCAAAGAACCATTAATAATATTAAGAGGAAAGTGCTGAGTGACTTAGTACATTATTTTGATGATTTCAATGATAATGAGAAGGAGGAAGTAGAACAGGCAGTCATTCAGTATTTATGTATTAATGACCGGTCGCCATCATGAATTAAATTTGTGACACCGGATTCTTTATATAATTCTTTGGACAACAAATGGCGTATTGCCATAGAAAAAGAATGGGAAATAAGAGAGGAAATATTTGCACAATATTTTCCTGATGTGTCCAATTTTGAAATCTATGAAGTTATGGAAAAATATAAAGGCCTCTTGTTTATGCGAAGAAGGAGACTCTTGTTGCTAGAAGGGAAAGTCCCTGAGGTGGCAAAAGATACCCACTCTCATGCTCAAGCTGCTCTAAAATTGCATCAAGTATCTGAAGCCAACAAGAACCGAAAATTGCAAAACCGGATGAGGTGTATAACAGTGAGGGAGAATAGGTCACTGAGCAAATAGACCCCATTGATGTTGATGCCCTAAACGGTGAAGATGTTACCCCTGATACACCATCAGAAATGGTAGGATAGGAGAAACGGGATGAGGAGAAGAGAAAGGAAGAGGAGAAGAGAAAGGAAGAGGAGAAGAGAAAGGAAGAAGAGAAGAAACAAGAAGCGGAGAAGAAGGAAGAAGAGTGGAAACAGGAAGAGGAGAAGAAGAAGAAGGAAGATGAGAAGAAACAGGAAGCAGAGAAGAAGAAGGAAGTGTTGGCATATGTGTAGAATATGCTGACATGATGATATTGTGTTGTCATTGATGTCAATATGCTGAAAGAGAACCGATAATATGCTGAAGAGTGAACTGGTAACATGATGAAGAGTGAACAAGATTGTTGAAGTTAAGCAACTGACATAGAGAACTAGTATGATGTTGTGAACCGGCATATGTGAAAAAGTGAAGTCGTATGCTTGTCCAAGTGAAACGATATGATGTTGTGAACCAGAACTGGTATGTCGGAATGAGAACCGGTATATGGAATGTTTTGTATCAAGGGTTCATATGGCATGACTACTGGTTGGTAGTCTCAGCTTTAGGGTTTCTAGTTGAAGTGTTTCAAGCCTATATGTTTCAACCGATGGTATTGTGTGGTGAGTTAGCATTGTAATGGAGATCAGATCATGTTGCCACATCAGCCTTATGCACGGGAAGGATCTTGCATGAAGGAGATTGATCCTATCTACCTCGGGAATGTGCGAAGTCTCTGCAAACAGTGGAGAATGTGTGATGGGTTATCACCTCCAAGAAGCGGTGAAGAACGAACGATGGAGAATGTCTTGAAATCTGTTCAAGACCATTATATTCAAATGCAAAGTGTTCAATGGTCAGGATTGAACCGACTAAATTTCTCAACCTAAGTGTTTAGGGTTTAGGGTTTATGCTACTGACCTATCTGTTTCCTATAAGGTCGATGTGGTGTTTCATGCTGAGGTTGTTGGCAAATGTTGTGTGTGTATCTATGTGCAGAGATAGATGATTCTTGCCAGACCAATTGAGAGGATTGATACCTGCATAGTGTGTGTGCAGAAGGAAGGAACTAAAGTGGATCTACATTAGCATTGAGTGCTATTACCAGATCATTGTGATACCTGTTGATCTCTAACCACTTCAACAATTGGAAAATCCCTTAACAGGGTAGCTTTAACTAGCTTGCTGCAAATCCTTTAACAGGGTGACTCAAAGCCATTGAGTTCATAAAATCCGCTAATAAGGTAGCCTCTAACAAGGTTTAACCCTTAACTGGGTATTCTAGCCATCCCTTAACTGGGTGATCCCTAACATGATCGGTTCCTAACAAAACCTATTGTAATAGTCTTTAACTAGACTAGGCTTCTAACAAAGCGGACTTCTAAAGAGTTGAAAAATAGATTGTGGGTATTCATCCCCATCGTGGTTTTTCCCAGTTGGGTTTCCACGTGAAAAATATGTGTGTCATATGTGATGTCTTTTTCATGTGATGCTTTGTTGTTTTCTGTCAAGCGGTGAATCATGTTGATCTAGCAAGTTATTATATTTCTGATGATAGATTATTTGTTTATCTAGAAGGACAAAGTGGAAATGAGGGAGTAGGTTTTATGGAAAGCTAAGAAGATTGACCAGTTCATGTCTTTCACAGTTGCACTGTGTTTAACCAGTAGTAGTCTGGTTTAGACCGGTGTTAGGGATTGCTAGTAGTTTACAGTCTGCAATCAAACTGGTTTAGGAAAAGTTTTTGTGCCTTTATTGATTCACCCCTGCCCCTCTCAGTACTGGTTTGGTACTCACTATTCATCATTGAGTTATCAATTGGTATCAGAGTCCTCTCCAGGTCCTCTGTGTTGTAAGCTTAACCACTTGAGGGAAAGATCCTATTGTAATGATGAAGAGGGAAGGTCCAAAATTCAATAGAGATAAGTTTAAAATATGGAAGGACAGAATGAAGATATACATCAGAAGCATGGGTGCTCAACATTGGAGATATGCTGAGAATGTTTATGTTATCCCTAATGGTACTCTCATCGATGACCAAAAGAGAGAGATTCAGAAGAATGGGCAAGTCATGGAAGCCCTAATCAGTAGTTTATTTGACATTGAGTTTATTGATGTCTAGGATAAAGAAAATCCCAAAGAAGTATGGGATACTCTTGAAAATATCTATGGTAGTGATGAGCATGTAAGACAAGCTAAGGAAGAAAGCCTTAGAGGAAAGTTTAAAAATATGCGGATGGTTGAAGGAGAGACCATTCAACAATATGGAATAAGAATCAAAACTTTTGTTGGAGATATCAAGAGTGCAGGTGGTAAAATGGAAGATTCCACCGTTGTTAGCAAAGTTTTGAGATCCTTATTACCGGTCTATGCAATAAGGGTTGCTGCTATTCAGGAGTTGAGATCAATAGACAATACTAAGGTATCCCTAGACTCCATCATTGCAAAATTAACAACTTATGAGCTAAATAGTTTTGATGGTAGTGTTCAGAAGACTGAATCAGCTTTTAGATCATCTGCTGCACCATCCAGAAAAGGAAAAGAAGCTAGTACCAGTGGCGAACCAAGACAGAGCAGAGAAATGGATGACGAGGAGATCCTGATGGAATTTGAAGCTCTTATTGCCAAGAGACTTCCTAAGTGAACTGACAAATACATAGGTAAGCTTCCTTTGAAATGCTTCTCTTGTAACAGGATATGACACATTGCTATAAACTGTCCTAATGGTGATATCAAGGACAAACTGGAAAGGTTCAATAAATTCAAAGGAGGAAGCCGGAGAAACTGTTTTGTAGTAGTTGATGAAGGTGTCACAGATGAGGAATCAGAAGATGAAGAAAATGAAGATATTGTGTTTGTTGCAGTTAAGGAGGATGTGTCAAACAAAAAGGTTCTTGTCTCCCGCTTTGATAATTCCAATGAGTGGATTATTGACAGTGGTTTCTCTCACCATATGATTGGTGACCAGAGCAAGTTTATATCTCTGAAAGAGTATGATGGTGGTGTGGTTCATTTTGGTAATGATGCACCATGTATGGTCAAAGGCAGAGGGTCCATCTCTCTAAATGGAAAGAGAAATGCTGATAATGTGTATTGGGTGGAAGGTTTCAAACACAATCTATTGAGTGTTTCCCAACTTAATGACAGTGGACTCACTCTGGAATTCAAAAATGGAGTCTACAAAATCAAAGGAAAGAATGGTGAACTAATGGCCACCGATATGTAGACCATAGGTAAATTATTTCAACTGAATGCAAATATAAGTACATGTCTTATGGCTAAGTTTGATGATAGCTGGATATGGCATAGGAGAATCTGCCATGTAAACTTTGATAACATAGTAAAGGCTAGTAAGATCAAGGCAGTTAGAGGACTACCGATGCTAAGCAAACCGGAAAATCCTTTGTGCAGAGAATGTCAACTAGGGAAAATGTCTTCCTCAACCTTCAAAGGTAAATCTTTCACTGCTGACAACTTACTTGATCTTGTGCATACTGATTTGTGTGGTCCTATGAAAACTAGGAGTGTGTAGGGAGATAGGTATTTTATGATTCTTACAGATGATTGCTCAAGAATGATGCGGGTCACATTCTTGAAGGACAAGTCTGAAGCCTTTGGAAAGTTCAAAGCTTTCAGAGCACTGGTAGAAAAGGAAAGTGGTAGAAGAATCAAATGCCTTAGAATTGATCAATGAGGGGAATTCATTTCCGGTGAATTCAACAAATATTGTGAAGAAAATGGCATCAAGAGGCAACTGTCTACCCCCTGGACTCCACAGCAGAATGGCCTAGCAGAGAGAAACAACTGGACTGTGGTTGAAGCGGCTAGAACTATGTTGATCCAAGGAAAGGTTGCTCACACCTTTAGGAGAGAAGTGGTAAGCACTGCAGTCTACACAATGAACTGGGTACTCATCAAGAAAGGAAAGGATAAGACTCCTTATGAGTACTGGACCGGTAAGACACCAGTGGTAAGCTACTTCAGAGTGTTTGGTAGTAAATGTTATATCAAGAGGAGTGAACATCAGAGCAAGTTTGATGCCAAATGTGATGAGGGAATATTCCTAGGGTATTCCACTAAGAGCAAAGCTCTCAAATGTTTCAACAATAGGACTCAAAGAATTGTTGAAAGCATCAATGTTAGGGTTGATGAAAACTCTGAGAAATCAGAGGAAACTGGCAGAGAGCATGTAGGAGATGAACCAGTAGTAACCTTCTGGGAATCGATTGCAAATCAGCCTAGTACCAGCAATTGTGCTCCTATACTGGTAGATGCTGATGAAGATGAGGATGATGAAGAAAAGAAAGAGGAAGCTGTTAAGAACATACTTAGGTATGTCAAACTCAATCATGATCCAAAGCAGATCATAGGAGACAAAAATGTAGGAATTCTTACAAGAAGAAATGTCAGAGAAATATCATGTATGATCTCTGAATTTGAGCCCAAATCATTCAAAGAGGCACATAAAGATGAAGATTGGATCAAGGCAATGGAGGAGGAACTTGACTAGATAGAGAAGAATGGTACATGGTCTTTGGTACCCAGACCAGAGCATAAAAATGTCATTGGAACCAAATGGGTCTTAAAAAATAAGCTGAATGAGGATGGCACAGTGGTAAGGAACAAGGCCAGTTTAGTGTGTAAAAGATATGCCCAAGAAGAAGGCGAAGACTATGGAGAAACCTTTGCTCTAGTAGCAAGATTGGAAGGATTTCGTATGCTTCTTGCATATGCATCTTTTAAAGGATTCAAGGTATACCAAATGGATGTAAAATCTGCATTCCTGAATGGAATACTTGAAGAGGAGGTATATATAGAGCAACCAAATGGGTTTGCCCTATCAAAAGATAGTTACATGGTGTGTAGGCTACATAAAGCCTTGTATGGACTGAAGCAGGCACCTAGAGCATGGTATGAATGCTTGTACTCCCATCTTGTGAAGATTGGATTTGAAAGAACAAGTGAAGATAGTAATATCTACTTGAAATCATAAAGAGGTCAGATTCTGATCTATGAAGTATTTGTTGATGACATAATCTTTGGTGGAGATGACAAGATGAGTCATGACTTTGCAGATGAGATGAAAAAGGAGTTTGAGATGTCACTCATAGGGGAGATTAAGTTCTTCATGGGACTGTAAATTCAGCAAATGATAAATAGGATCTTTATTACTCAGTCCAAGTATGTCAAAGAGGTGTTGAAGACCTTTGGCATGGAAGACAGTAAACTGGTTGGTACACCAATGGTGACCGGTTATAAACTATCAAAAGAGGATGAATCAACATTGGTAAATGAGAAGGAATACCGATCAATGATTGGTAAGTTGCATTATGTAGTGCATAGCAGACCGGACATTGCACATGCAGTGGGTATTACCACTCAGTTTCAGAAAAGCCCAAGAGAATCTCACCTGGTAGTAGTCAAGCAGATTCTTAGATATTTGAAGGGAACTATTGACTATGGAGTATGGTATCCATACAATAATGATTTCAACCAAAAAGTGTTCACAGATGCTGATTGGGCTAGTAATGTAGATGACCGAAAGAGCACAACTGGTGGTGCATTCTTTCTTAGTGGTAGACTGCTCTCATGGATGAGTAAAAAGTAGAGTTGTATCTCTTAGTCTACAACAGAAGCAGAGTATGTTGCAGGTTTTATGAACTGCACCCAAACTATTTGGATGAAGCATGTATTGAATGGTTTCAAAGTTCCTGTATCTAAACCAGTAAGCATATTTTGTGACAATACAAGGGCAATTAACATTTCTAAGAAACTGGTTTTACATGCTAGAACCAAGCACTTTGAACTCAAGTATCATTTCTTGAGGAAAAAGGTTCAGAACAAAGAGGTGGTATTGGAACATGCTTCCAGTAAGGAGCAGTTCACAGACATATTCACCAAGCCTCTACCTAAGGCTACTTTTACCTATCTGAGAGGTGAGTTAGGGGTGTTTCCCCTTCAAGAGGTAATCTAAATGTTTGTGCTCCACATCAGTCAGATCTTACTTTGCTATATCTTTTCAGGATTGATGTGTTGAAGGATGCTACTCCTCAGGGGGAGTAGCATAGTGGAACATGGAAGCTTGTGCCTCCACTTTGGCATTGTTGTCAAAGGGGGAGAAGATGTGAAGTGGAAAAGATATCTGCAATATTAAGGAGAAGATGTGATGCAGAAAGAGACATATCTTTGTATATTGCCATCAATGCCAAAGGGGGAGATTGTTGGCATATGTGCAGAATAAGCTGACATGATGATATTGTGTTGTCATTGATGTCAATATGCTAAAAGAGAACTGGTAATATGCTAAAGAGTGAACATGATTATTGAAGTTAAGCAACTGACAAAGAGAACTGGTATGATGTTGTGAACCGACATATGTGAAAAAGTGAAGTGGTGTGCTTGTCCAAGTGAACCGGTATGATGTTGTGAACCGGAATTGGTATGTCAGAACGAGAACCAGTATATGGAATGTTTTGTATCAAGGGTTCATATGGCATGACTACTAGTTGGTAGTCTCAGCTTCAGGGTTTCCAGTTGAAGTGTTTCGAGCCTGTATGTTTCAACCGATGGCATTGTGTGATGAGTTAGCATTGTAATGGAGATCAGATCATGTTGCCACATCAGCCTCATGCACATGAAGGATCTTGCATGAAGGAGATTGATCCTATCTACCTCGAGAATGTGTGAAGTCTCTGCAAATGGTGGAGAATGCATGATGGGTTATCACCTCCAAGAAGCGGCGAAGAGCGAATGATGGAGAATGTCTTGAGATCTGTTCAAGACCGTTGTATTCAAATGCAAAGTGTTCAATGGTCAGGATTGAACCGACTAAATTTATCAACCTAAGTGTTTAGGGTTTAGGGTTTATGCTACCGACCTATCTGTTTCCTATAAGGTTGATGTGGTGTTTCATGCCGAGGTTGTTGGCAAATGTTGTGTGTGTATCTATGTGTAGAGATATATGATTCTTGCCAAACCAGTTGAGAGGATTGATACTTGCATAGTGTGTGTGCAGAAGGAAGGAACTAAAGCAGATTTTCATTGGCATTGAGTGCTATTAACAGATAATTGTGATACCTGTTGATCTCTAACCACTTCAATAGTTGGAAAATCCCTTAACAGGGTAGCTTTAACTAGCTTGCTGTAAATCCTTTAACAGGGTGACTCAAAGCCATTGAGTTCATAAAATCCTCTAACAAGGTAACCTCTAACAGGGTTTAGCCCTTAATCAAGTATTCTAGCCATCCCTTAACCGGGTTATCCCTAACAGGATTGGTTCCTAATAGAACTTGTTGTAATAGTCTTTAACCGGACCAGGCTTCTAACAGAGTGAACTTCTAAAGAGTTCAAATATAGATTGTGGGTATTCATCCCCACCGTAGTTTTTCCCAGTTGGGTTTCCACGTGAAAAATATGTGTGTCATATGTGATGTCTTTTTCATGTGATGCTTTGTTGTTTTCTATCAAGCGGTGAATCATGTTGATCTAGCAAGTTATTTATTTCTGATGATAGATTATCTATTTATGCATAAGGACAAAGTGGAAATGAGGGAGTAGGTTTTATGGAAAGCTAAGAAGATTGACCGGTTCATGTCTTTCATAGTTGCACTATGTTTAACCGATAGTAGTCTGGTTTGGACCGGTGTTAGAGATTTCCAGTAGTTTACAGTCTGCAATCAAACTGGTTTAGGAAATGTTTTTGTGCCTGTACTGATTCATCCCCCCCTCTCAGTACCGGTTTGGTACTCATTATTCATCATTGAGTTATCAGGAAGAAGAGCGGAAATAGGAAGAGGAGAAGAAGAAGAAGGAAGATGAGAAGAAATTGGAAGCGAAGAAGAAGAAGAAGGAAGAAGAGCGAAAACAGGAAGCAGAGAAGAAGAAGGAAGAGGAAAGGAAAGAAGAAGAGAAGTGGAAAGAAGAAGAAAGGAAGAAGGAAGAAGAGAAAAGAAAGAAAGAAGTTGAAGAGCATAAGAAGGCAGATTAAGCTAAGCAGAAAGCCAAAGAAAAGGAGGAAGCAACAAAGAGTGCTCATACAAAGACCCCAAAGGCAACCGGTGGTAAAGCCAAACCGTCTGACATCACCAGTCCCATTGACGTCCAGTCTGCAAATGAAACGGAGCCACTGCAAAGCATTAAGCTTTCTCAAGAGCGATTGGATGCACTAAGGAGGAAAAAGGAGGAAGATGTGATTCAAACTATGGTGGAAACTCTCACTAGTTTGATTCCTGGTACTAGTCTCCCAAGTATCGATTCCACTCTAGCTCAATTGAATCTCTTATGCACGGTTGTAGAGGACCAAGTGCAATGTCTGGAAGATATTGCCGAAGCCAATGCAAAAAAGAAGCATCAAAAGGCTCTAAACACTGCCTTGGTGAAGAAGTTGAATGAGCTCCAGTCCGATCTGCAGAAGGCACAAAAGGACATTAAAGATGTTCTGGATGAGAGGAATCTACTGCTCAGCAAGATATGTCAACCCCATCTATTCTATGATGATATACTTGCTCAGAAAGACAAACTGCAAACTGATTTGTAGACATTCATAAGAACCTTCAAGACGCCATATGATTCCTTTACCGCTTATGGGCAAACCGTTCACCGGTTTCAACTTCAGGCTGCAAGAATTGAGTAGGAGATCAGCAAACGGACCAGGGATTTGCAGGAACTACAACTGGTTCTACTACCAAGACTACAAATACTTCAGAAATGCTATCTCAATCTGGATGCCTTGACAGTTACTCAAGAGATGAGAACCTTGAACGCCATGGAGGAACAAGTATCCCAGATGCAAATGGAGAGTGAAGTTGCTACCTCATTGCTTGAGTCATGGTCTGTATCCATGAAGACATTTATGCAAGACTTTGAATCAGGTTTTGACAAGTTTCACTCTTTATTGTCATAAACTCTTATTATTTTAATGCTAATGGACACAGGGGTTATTCAGCTGCACTTTGTCATTATTGGCAAAGGGGGAGTAATATTTTGTATTCAAAATTTTGATGCATGCTATGTATACTTTCATGTTTATCTCCGTAAGGGAGTAGTATACATTGTATTTTCTGCAAAAGGGATAGTGTATATGCTTAGGGGGAGTAGTTTTGATTATGGCATATTTTTGTTGTAAAACACTTAGATGTCAAAATTTTCCTAAGTGTTGCCATCAATGCCAAAGGGGGAGATTGTTGGCATTTTTGATGTTTATGTTGTGATTGTCATTGATGGACACACACTTGCTTTGAGATCACTTTTTGTATGTATAAGTTATGCTCAACTGGTATTGCATTATAGTCTATAGGCTATTGGTGTTTTGCAGAAAGTGTTTACCGATCTCAAGCGGTATGGAGGCCTCAAGCGGTTCGAGGATCTCAAGCGGAGCGAAGAAAGTGAAGCAACAATTATCATTTTCCTAGTCTTCATTTTTAGACAACCGGTAATCAGTTTAATGTTTAAACCGGTATTACTCTGTGATGAGTTACCAACCGATAATCGGTAAAGTTGTATGAACTGGTAATACTCTGTGAGAGTTACCAACTGGTATTTTTGTGATGAGTTACCATCCACTGACACTTTGATGGTGATTTGTGCCATGTTATCAAATGTGTCTAGATGTAATGAAGCTAGGAACTTGCAATGTAATCCTATTGGACCGACATGAAATCAGATTCCTTTTTAAGGACATCATGTCTAGGGTTTTAGTAGATGTAGCTGTTAGGGTTTTTGGTGGTTGATGAGTTTTGTATGTGCGATCTTAGGAGAGAAGATCAAGTCTATGTGCTGTAATAGAATGTGGATTTACTGAAGACTGAAGTAATGCTAAAATGCATTAGCAATGAGCTATCATGGATCTAACCAAGTAGACTGTGCTATTTGCTAGATCATTCACTTGTTGATTACTCACATCTTTGACAAGTCTGAAACCCTTAACCGGGTAGGCCCTGAAAAGCCTTTGTAAATCCTCTAACAAGGTGGTTCACATCTGTGGATCTAAAATTTTCTCACAAGGTAGTCTTTGATCGGACTTATCTCCTAACAGAGATTGAGATTCCTAACAGGATCTATTCCAGTGAAGAACATTGTATGACCTTAACCGGTCTGGTTACTATTCTGCAGATAGTTACTTGTGAGTTTCATCTCACCGTGGTTTTTCCCATTTGGGTTTCCACATCAAAATATCTTGTGTTATGGTGATTGTGCTTTTGTGGGTGAATGCCTTATTTTTTGTTTGGTTTGCATTTGTGTTAACCGGTTTTTTAGTCAAACTGTTTTACCGGTTTACTGCTAAATTGTTAAAATGTTTAAGTTCATTATTTTCTAGTATACTAATTCGCCCCCCCTCTTAGTACTCATCATATTATCTATTCCAAATTAGCACGACACATTATGGAGATGATTTATTCATTGGTAAAATGTATTGAGCCGACATGTTGTATCGCATCAAGACTTATTTGTAATTGATTTAAATGTAATATCTTTAGTGAGCCAACTTATTCAATTGGTCTTAGGTTTTTTATAAATTATTGTAAGATCTTGTTGAAGATCGAGATATAGGATATGGTATGAGTGTGTTCAAATATTGAAGAGCGAAAAATAAGTAGATCCTTGTGCGAATCACGTAGACATTATTCGAAGGTTGAAGGAAGGTTATGAAGGTGTTATGACACTCATGTTCAGAGCTTAATCAGTACTGAATCCAACATTGGAGATGCTATTTTGAGTAGTACATTATCATTGGATTTAACCATCCAATTGTGTAGCCAGTGTGACTCTTATTTTATGATTGAGCAGTGATCTCTAGGCAGTTGGCCTTTCTACATGTGCAGACCCCATTTGTATACACATACTATTTGCAGTAGTATCATCTGATTGTGGGTAAGGTTTCCCACCGTGGTTTTTTCCTTACCGGGTTTCCACATCAAAATCTTTGTGTCATGTGTTGTGGATGTTGTTTCTCTTTATGTTTCATGCATTTAGTTATATCGGTATTGCTATAACTGTTAATTTGTTTTACCGTCACTTAAGTTTGGTTTACCGACATTAAGTTTAAATTGGAATAACTTGCATTTGGATTACAATTTATATACAACTAGTTCACAACTGATTCACCCCCCTCTCAGTTGTCCTTCCCAGGACCTAATAATTGGTACCAGAGCTAAGTCCTCTTTTTGCAGAAGCCTAATAGCTTGAGGAGATCCTATGGCAACAAATATTTTCAGGAAGGACAGTCTGAAGCTTGATGGAACTATATATGGCATATAGAAGATTAGAATGGAAACACATCTAAACTACATTAGAAGAGATATATGGGATGTTATAAAGAGTGGCTATGTTGCTCCTATTCTGAATCAACCTCATCCACCAACATTGGCTAAGGACATGGACAATGATTGCAAAGCAAGAGGAGCACTTATGAGTGCATTATCAGATCAACAAATCATGGGATTATTAGACCGATCTACTACTAAAGCTATTTGGGATAAACTGGAAACACTGATTGAAGGAGATACCACTATCAAAATTGTAAAACTGGAATGTTACTGGGTTAGGTATGAAAATTTGAAAATGGAAGAAGATGAAAGAATTTCTACATTTATGGAAAGAGTTAATGAAATTGTTTTAGGAATACAATGTTGTGGAGGACCCTTAAGTGAAGATGAAATTGTGTCTAAAGTTTTAAGAGCATTTCCACCAGCTTACAAAATGAAAGGAACTGCTATTAATGAAATGAGAACAATGCCTAATACTTCGGTTTCTAGAGATACTTTGGTTGGAAAACTTTCAGCATTTGAGCTTGAAGATTTTGGTCTTGTTGCTATTATAAAGACTGATTTAGCTTTCAAAGCATCAACATCATCATCAACATCATCATCAACTGACAAAACTGATTGGAAAGGACTTTATGCAAAAGAACTTGAAGATATGAGGAGAGAAAATGAAGAACTTGAAGAACTTGAAGCACTATTTGCAAGGAAAATGCCTAAAGGTCTAGTAGGGAGTAAGTATGAAGGTAAAGCACCTTTCAAATGTATTAATTGTAATAAAGTTGGTCATATGGCATCTAGATGTCCCGATAGACATGCAAGATTAATGGAGGAAGCAAAAAGATCATATAAGCCTAACCCTGAATATCAGAGATATAGATTCAAGAAAAATAGAGATAAGTCATGTTACTATGCAGATGAAGGTGTTATAGATGACTCAGATGAAGATCCAATAGATAACATATGGGAGTTTGTTGCAATAAAGGAAGATCAACCGACACCTATTGTCAAATCAGTAGAGCAGGAACTGGCAGCTAAAATTGAAGAAAAAGATGAATGGATTATCGATTCTAGATGCTCGCATCATATGACTCGTGATAAAATCAAATTTTTATCATTTCAAGAAATTCATGGAGGTCTAGTAAGGTTTGGAGATGATAAAACTTGTTTAATCAAAGGAAAAGGTACTATATCTTTGGATGGTAAGCATAATACTGACAATTTTTATTATGTAGAAGGTTTAAAGCTTAATCTTTTGAGTGTTGGTCAGTTAGTTGAAAAATGATTTCAGTTATAGTTCAAGAATGGGAAATGCAAAATCATAAACAAAATTGGATTGGACATTGCAACCAGTAATCAGACTAAAGGTAATATCTTTTACTTGAATACCAGTGATAAAACATGTTTGATTGCACACATTGATGAAAGTTGGTTATGGCATAAAAGACTCTGTCATGTGAATTTTGATTGCATTGTAAAGATAAGTTCAATTAAGGCAGTAAGAGATTTACCTAAGATTATGAAACCTCATAATTCGGTATGTAAGGAATGCCAAATGGGAAAGCAAGTTAGAACAACATTTAAGAGCATTACTAAGAAGTCCAATAATATTCTTGATTTAATTCATACTAATTTGTGTGGTCCTGTAAGAACAAGAAGTCCATAAGGAGATAGATACTTTATGCTAATAATTGATGATTATTCTAGAATGTGTTGGGTTACTTTTCTCAAGGAGAAATCAGAAGCTTTTGGAAGATTCAAGATATTTATGTTAGGATTCCCAAAGATACTGAGAGGGGGGGTGAATCAGTATCTAACTGGTAAATAGATTTTCTAACCTTATTAAATAAATTGCATTCCAAAACAGTGTATCGGTAAACAAGAATTAATGCAGTAAATATGAACAATAAACACATCATAGAAAGCACACCATAACAAAAGATTTTAATGAGGAAACCCAGTGTGGGAAAAACCTCGGTGGGATTTGTGACCCACAATATTCACTCATTGGCCAATGAATGAATATTACTTACAATAGGGGCCTGGACATGTAGGAAGGCCAACTGCCTAAAGCTCACTACTTAATTACAAAAGAAGTCTCACTGACTTACAAAATGGATTATGAAAATCCAATATGTTGTATTGCTTTAGTTCAACATCTGCTATGCTAGGTTTAGTACCAGTTTAAGCTCATACAATAACCATAAACCTTACTCCAAAATTTGCCTTAATATTTGCACATTACTTCCACAATATTCTAACCATGTCCGCTACTTAAATGATCTACAAGATCTCAAACTTATATATGAGTCTTATTACAATATACCATGTCGGCTTACAAAAAGATATTACAATTAAATACAATATAAAATAATCAAAATCCTGTCGGCTGGGGTGTCTGTAATCATCTTTGTCACTGCCGGTGAACTATCTGCTGGTGTAGAGTCTGTCAGTGCTGGTGCCTGCCGGTGCCATAGGATTGCAAGGTTGCCATCAATGACAATACCTTCAATTATCTACAATTCTCATTGGAGTGTGCAATTCCAACAATTCAAGGCAATGTAGAGAATGAAACCGACAAGAAAAACAAATTTTTAAGATCAGATCAAGGAGGAGAATTTACATCTAGAGAATTTAATGCGTTCTGTGAAGTGAATAGAATCAAAAGACAACTATCAGCACCCCAGAAACCCCAACAAAATGGAGTTGTGGAAAGGAAGAACAAAACTATTCTAGATGTAGCAAGAACAATGTTAATTGAAGCAAATCTACCTCATGTGTATTGGAGAGAAGCAGTGAATACATCAGTTTATACTTTCAACAGAGTTCACATCAAAAGTGAAACCGGTAAGACCCCTTATGAACTATGGTTTGGTCATATTCCTACTCTTAAGTACTTCAGAATATTTGGAAGCAAATGTTATATTATAAGAGATGACTATATTGACAAATTTGATCCTAGAAGTGATGAAGGAATATTTCTTGGTTATTCATCTAAAAGCAAGGCATATAGATGTTATAATAAAAGGTTACAAAAAATCATTGAGAGTACTAATGTGATGATAGATGAACTCTTTAGAGGAGATTCAAGATTTGTAGAATCGACAGTTGAAATGATTATAAATGAACCGACATAGAATGTAGACCCAGTCACATCGACATCATCAGAAAACTCAAGTGTGACTGAAGAACAACAACTTGTGAATGTAAATTAGAACAAACCCAGGTATGTAAGATTGAATCATTCAGAGAATCTAAAAATTGGAAACAAGAATCAAGGTGTTATGACTAGAGGAAGACTGGCAAATGAAGAGGTATGTTTAATTTCTCAAGTTGAACCAACATCTGTTATTGAAGCATGTAAGGATGAACAATGGATAAAAGCCATAGAAGATAAATTAGAACAAATTGAAAATAATAATACTTGGACATTGGTTCCCCGGCCTAAAGACAAAAATGTAATTGGAACTAAATGGGTATATAGGAATAAACTTAATGAAGACAAAGAAGTAATCGGGAACAAAGAAGATTAGTTTGTAAAGGTTATTCACAGAAAGAAGGAATTGAATATAATGAAACCTTTGCACTGGTAGCTTGAATTGAGGCAGTGAGACTATTTCTTGCATTTGCAGCTCATAATAACTATAAAGTTTATCAAATGGATGTGAAATGTGCATTTTTCAATGGAGATCTTGAGGAGGAAGTTTACATTGAACATCTTGATGGATTTTCTTTGACAGATAATAAGGATATGGTTTGCAGGTTAAGGAAAGCTTTATATGGATTAAAGCAAGCTCCCAGAGCTTGGTATGGTAGATTGGATAAATATCTTTTGAAGCTTGGTTACACAAAAGGTAATGGTGACATCAATTTGTATTACAAAGTTACCAATGATGATATTTTTGGAGGTGAAGATGGATTATGTAAGGACTTTGCTAATCAGATACAAAAAGAATTTGAAATGTCTATGATTGGAGAGATAAAAAAATTCTAGGTTTGTAGATTTCACAAACAGATAAAGGTATATTCATATGTCAAACAAAGTACTTGAATGAACTTTTGAAAAAAATTGGTATGGAAAATTCCAAACCAGTAAGTACTCCTATGACTACAACTGATAAATTGACATTGAAGGATGATTCAGCTCCTATTAATCTGACAAGGTACAAATATATGATTGGAGGTTTACTGTATTTGACACAAACAAGACCTGATATAATGAATGCAATATGTATTGTATCAAGATTTCAAAGCAATCCTAAAGACAATCATGAATCAGTAGTTAAAAGGATTTTCCAGTACCTACAAGGCACAACAAATCTTGGTTTATGGTATCCCAAAGATGAAAATTTTGATTTATGTGCATACACCAATGCAAATTGGGCAGGTGATGTAGAAGTCAGAAAGAGTACCACTGGCGGTGCATTCTTTCTTGGTAGTAGATTAATTTCATGGATTAAGAAGAAACAATCTTGTACATCATTATCAACAACAGAATCAGAATATGTTGCAACAACAACTAATTGTACTCAGGTATTATGGATTAAGCAAATGTTGAAGAATATAAAGGTAAAATGCAAAGAACCAATAATCATTTATTGTGATAATTCAACAGCAATTGATATATCAAAGAATCCGGTATTTCACTCTAAGACAAAGCATGTTTCTATTAAGTAAAATTTTCTAAAAGAGAATGTTGAAGCAAATGAAGTGAAATTGGTTTATGTGAATACTAAAGAGAAAATTGAAGATATCTTTACAAAGCCTTTGCCTAAGGAAACATTTGAATATCTCAGAGAGCAGCTTGGGGTAATTTCCCCACTGATAGAGACTTAGATGCTGCAAATTGGCACCAAACCAACAGGAACTAACAGAAAAATATTTTTCCGGCTTTGATGAAGGAGATCTACTTCTCAGGGGGAGTAGTTGGCAGAGTGTTATGTTTTGAATTCTTAACTGCTTTGGCATTTGATGTCAAAGAGGGAGATATATCTATGGAAAAACATTATTCCTTGGGGGAGAGATTATTTATTGAGGGAGAGATATACTCTTTGGATATATGCATTTTTGGTTTTGGTTTTGTAACAAACTTTGTATTGATCTATCTTTGGGAGATTGATTGGTTTACTGGTTTTGGCATTCTTTTTTGGCACTTAGATGTTTTTCCATCCAGTGTTGTCATCAATGCCAAAGGGGGATATTGTTGATATTATGGATGACTTTGTCATGTGTTGCATTGGTTTTTCATTGATGTCAACACTTGTCTTCTTGGAGGTTTACATTATGTTCATCGATATGGTTAATGGCTTATGCACAATCACCGGTATGTGTTCATCAACATGTTATATTGTTCACCGGCAGTGACGATATCTTGGAGATCATTTGGTTATGTCAAAGACATGGATTGGAAGTTTGGTTTTGGTATTTTGCTTATTGGTCTAATCGGGTTGACAGATTTGCCTTTATTGATAGATAGGTCTAGGTTATGGACCAGTACATTTATCTATTCCAGATCAGCATGTCACGTTATGGAGATGATTTATTGATTGGTAAAATGTATTGAGATGGCATGTTGTATCGCATCAAGACCTATTTGTAATTGATTTAAATGTAATATCTTTAGTGAGCCGACCTATTCAATTGGTCTTAGGTTTTGTATAAATGATTGTAAGATCTTGTTTAAGATCAAGATATAGGATATGGTATGAGTGTGTTCGAATATTGAAGAGCGAAAAATAAGCAGATCCTTGTGCGAATCACGTAGACATTATTCGAAGGTTGAAGAAAGGTTATGAAGGTGTTATGACACTCATGTTCAGAGCTTAACCGGTACTAAATCCAACATTGGAGATGCTATTTTGAGCAATACATTATCATTGGATTTAACCATCCAATTGTGTAGTCAGTGTGACTCCTATTTTGTGATTGAGCAGTGAGCTCTAGGCAGTTGACCTTTCTGCATGTGTAGACCCCATTTCCATACACATACTATCTGTAGTAGTATCATCTGATTGTGGGTAAGGTTTCCCACCATGGTTTTCCCCTTATCGAGTTTCCATGTCAAAATCTCTATGTCATGTGTTGTGGATGTTGTTTCTCTTTATATATCATGCATTAAGTTATACCGGTATTGCTATAACTGTTAATGTGTTTTACCGACACTTAAGATTGGTTTACTGGCATTAAGTTTAAATTGGAATAACTTGCATTTAGATTACAATTTATTGATAGCTGGTTCACAACTGATTCACCCCCCCCTCAGTTGTCCTTCCCGGGACCTAACATATATATGTATTGTAGCGTCGTAAATTGTACGCACTTGCTAGGGTGGTACAATTGTACACCTAGTTTAGCACCCACCTTGGCGCATTTTTCATTTTGCATTGCATTTCCCCTTTAGCACTTAATTAATTAAATTAATTAGGTCTAAGGTTCTATTTTATCATCTCCCATATCATAAAGTTGGGCCCTTTTCATTAAAGTGTGCCCCTTTCATTTTATTCTTCCAATACATCATTTAATCAAAAACCCTAATTAGGTCCTATTTTGAACTTGGGGGCTTGATTTCGGGGGTCAAAACATCTCGAAATCACCTGTAACTTCGGGATTCTCTCTAAAATCATCATATCTGACGGCCCTGAAAATTTGGTGAAAAGTTGTCGGGACCATGGCGCCCGGAGTGCACACGGTCCCGGACATTTTTCCCAAAATTTTAGGAGTGCGATCCAATCATAAAATAAAGCTTAACCCCAAGAAATTGGTGGGAGATTCAATCTCTAGGTCGGCCAAAAGTTGAAATTAAGACCTAGGGTTTCATATATAAGAGCTCTCTTTCTTCATTTGAAAGGATCCGAATTTTGGTTTCAGGGACCTTTTATGCAGCGAAAGAGAAGATCTTTGAAGACTTCAACAACATTCAACGTCCATCCATCAAGCATTCATCAATTTCATTCATCCTTTTAGGGCTTTGAAGACATTGAAGAGCAATAAGGGATCACCGACTGAGGATTGGCTTGTACCCCTCCCTTGGGGTTGGGTATGATTTCATGATGTTTTCAAGTCTTTGCATAAGCTTCGTTACATCATTTGTATTCATGCTTTAGATCACTCTACATCTTGATTTGGGGCATTTACATTATCATTTACAAGCAATTAGGGTTTACTTTCTAGGTTGCTCTAGTTTCCTTACTTGCATTTTAGGATCTTGCACACACACTACTTTTACAATACAACTTGGCTATTCATGGAGGTGGAAATCACCAAAGCAGGGGTTTGACTAAGGCAAAATCCTATATAGCCGCCCACCATACCTTTTCAGATATAAGTGTAGGTTTCAGGATTCGGACGACACCGCAAGTTGCAGATCCGACGGAAGCAGACAGAGACTGAACTTCACACCAAATTCCAGCCCAGAAAGCTAGGACAAGGGCGTGGGGTGCCCTGGTCCTGCCAGGATAGGGGCGCTGGGCGCCCTGGTCCTTCTGTCAGATAGCAAGTTTCAGCATTTCCGACAGCTTTTCAGGTTGCAAAACAGCAGTTTCAGGAGCAGTTTCAGGAGCAGAATCAGGACAGTGGCGCCTGTGCCCCCGTCCCGAACATTTTCACTCAGATTTTAACTCTGGGTACACATCTGCATTCTTATCTTGTCCTTGTGTTTACAGCTTTCCATTGTTTAATCTCAATTTTGCAATCTTGTTACTAGTTCATACTTACACTTTAGGGTTAATAGTTGAACTTGCATCATTCTATCTATCATTTGCAACAAAGGAATAGAAATCCTAATAGATAGCCCGTGGCTCTCTCTTCCACAAAAAGAAGTAGCCAATTGTGTGATACCTCTAGGCTCTTTCGTATTCCACAAGTGTGTGATTGAAAGTGAAATTAGGGCATGTTTGCTTAGTGTCACTTTTCCCCCCCCCACATTTTGGTGAACCCGACATGAATCTTATTATTGCTTTCTCTTGCATTACATTTGTTAGATCTAAATCTAGATTTAGCGTGTTTCATTTAAGTTTCATTTTCAAAAAAAAAAAAAAAAAAAGAAAAAAAAAAGGAAGGAAAAGAAAGAGTGTGTTTTGTTTCTTTGCTTAGTGTCACTTTTCATGTTTGCTAAGTTTCATGTTTGCTTAGTGTCACTTTTCCCCCCCCCACATTTTGGTGAACCCGACATGAATCTTATTATTGCTTTCTCTTGCATTACATTTGTTAGATCTAAATCTAGATTTAGCGTGTTTCATTTAAGTTTCATTTTCAAAAAAAAAAAAAAAAAAAGAAAAAAAAAAGGAAGGAAAAGAAAGAGTGTGTTTTGTTTCTTTGCATTGTGTGCAATTTTTATTTCAAAATGTCAGATTTTTATTTGCAAGATGTTCATATTTGTGATTATTATGAGTTAGATGAAGCTTTAGATGAGTTTTTGAAACCTAAAGATACCAAACCTTCATTTTACCAAAAACTCATAAACATTGTTACTATGCCATTTCGTTGTGATGAGAAAGATAAGTTGAATGATTCCTCTCAAGGGTACATTCCTATCAACTCTTCCACTAAATCTAGTAACATGGTTGTTTTCAATGATCCCCTCTATGAAGAGATATCCCCTTTTGAATCAAAAGATAAACCTTTTAATAGATATGATCATGCTTTGTTGGATGATGCCCTTGATGACTTTGTGGCTCCTAAAAAATGCTCCCTTCATGAGGATCCTTTTGTGCAAGAAGATGACATTATCCCTACATTTCCTAGTGATGTCATTTCCTTTTCCAACAAAATTCCCACTAGAGATGATGAATTAATGATAAATGCTTACCCTTCTCCTAAAGTTTGTCTTACCCATAAGCATCCCTTAGAGAAAGAAGATGAAATAAAAAGCAATTTCCTTAATTCTCTCTCCCCTAAAGATCATATTGAACATATTTTGAGGAAAGAGGATGAGTTTAACACATCTATTGATGCTCTCCCTCCTAAGGATGAGGAATTAATAAACAATGTTATCTCCTCTCACGAAATTGACAATACTTCAAACATTCCTTTCAACAACCTCACTATTTGGGATGAACCATTAGAAGAAGGTATAGATTATTATCTACCCCTAGCCAAAGGGGATGAAATCAAGATTGAAAACTCCCTTGATAGTTTCTCACCTTCCTTGAATCTCAATCATTCTCCCTCTAAAAATAAAGCATCTCCCTCTCCTCAACTTGGTTCTACTCATAAGGAAACCCTAGTTCAAAACAAGATGGTTAACATCTTTTTCAAAGATCTCCATCTCAAAAGTGAGACTTTAGAGAGTAATGTTGATCCTTCTCCTAGAGAGTTTATTCCCCATGTAGGTCCTTTGATGATAGAGGATGATATGACCTTTCCTAGTATTACTCTTCCTACTAGAACATCAATGCCTACCCCTTGTCTCTCTCCTAAAATTGATTTAATCCGTGATGAGATTTTAGTGCAAGAGAAGACTATCAACAATTCTTCCAACACTTTTGTTCATTCCTCTAAACCATCCTCAATCAATTTGATACATGTGAATGAAACACCTAACAAACCTCTCTTCACTATCCAAGGTGCTTGTCCTTCTCAAAATTCTCAACCTTTAAATAAGCCTATCTTAGTGGTTCAAGGTGGTTATGCTAATGATTCTTTTTGCACTCCTAACAAACCTATTATTACTATGCAAGGAGGTTATTCTACTAAGAGCCCTTATGAGTATGCTAAGCAACTGACTAGAGAGAGTTATAATGCGGTTGCTCATACCTATAATACTAGAAATAATAGGCAGCCTAATCCGCCTCCTGTTACTCCAGCTTCACTTCCTCCTTCCCAACCTATTCTTCCTCAAGCTCCTCGTATTTCACAAGTTCTTGATAAGGAATATGATCTCATAGAACAACTTAAAGCTACCCCTGCTAAGATATCCCTTTGGGATTTGATCCAAACTTCTTCCACTCATCATGGAATGTTACAAGATGCCTTGAAAGATTTGAATGTTCCTCCACCTAATACATCTAGTAATATAGTGTCTTTGGTTAACTCTGTGATGAATCCTAAAGCTCAAATTGTGTTTACTCAAGATGAGTTGCCTACTAGTGAAATTCAACATCAATATGATCCCTTGATGATTGTGGTTATCATAAATGACACTGCTATAAGACGAACACTGGTAGATAATGGTTCTGGCTTAATGTGTGTAGCATTAATCTATTGCATAAGATGAATGTGGATACATCCCTTATTGAGCCTGACTCTTGTCCCATTCGAGGCTTTGATAATGTGGCTAAGTCTTCATTAGGTATTATCACCTTACCCATCACAGTGGGACCTGTTACTTTGCCTACTCCTATCCATGTTATGTTGGGAAATCAAACATACAACTTGTTATTAGGGAGACCTTGGATTCACAGTATGCAAGCTGTCCCCTCTACATTGCATAGACAAGTTAAATTTATTTATAATAATAAGACATATACCTTGATAGGTGATACTAATTTTCAAGCCTGTTTGCAAACATCTACTTCCAAAGGGAGTTCTTCTAAGCCTTCCTCTTCTAGTGATGACTCGTTAAGCAAGATACCTATGGATGAATCATCACCCTCTGATAATCAAAATTCTTTGGATGAGTCTGAAGTTCCTGAAGAAGATTCTTCTCAACTTGAATCTACACATGAAAAGGCTTTTGATCCTGAGAAGGTTCTCGCAGAAGATGATTGGGGATCTCTTGATTTCAATCCCACCTTTGTAGCTGAGTATAGGGTTCCTCCTAGAGAGCTTAAAGTTAAAAAGAAGGAAGAAACTAGAGATCAATCTGTCTTACCTGAACCTACGAGCAATAATTTTGTGGCCGCTTCTCAAACTTCTTCTCCCCACACCTCTAATTCTGAAGAATTTGATTCTTTGTCTTATGAAAAACATCCTTCTCTTTCTGAAATGGCTAATCGTTATGGTCGTGGTTTTCATATTTTGGCTAAGAGTGGCTATAGTGGAAATGGTTGTGGCACAAATGAACAAGGAATTAAAGTTCCTTTAGAACATAACATGCATGAATATTCATTTGGACTTGGATATAATCTTTCTAAGCCCACCAAAGCATCTAAAAGACCATCTCTCAATGTGAATGCTATATTTAGTAGTGATGATGATCTCACTTCAACTAAATCATCTTCTACTTCTATCAACTCTCATTCCCCTCATAAGGAAATCTTGGCGATGAACAAATCTCTTTATGACTCCCCTCAAATCTCTAAATCCACTTATGAATCTTTATCTCCTATTCATCATAAAGTCCTTTCCTCCAGGGATAAGGCTCTAATAAATTACACTCATCTCTCTTCTAAGATTTCTCGTAACTTTCCTTCTTCAATTTTTATCATTTTATACATGTTTTTGATCTCACTTATAGTTGAGCATTCAGCATGTCATATTCAAATACCTCATTCAATCTATCATGTCTTTAAATAACATTAATGGCTATTATGTGACATTGGTAGCTCATTTACTGGGGGCTCATTGTCATTCATGATGGTAAAATTTCAAGTGCAATCATATTTTTGAAGCAACATAATAGCCTAATTTTTCTATGTTATCTCTTGTTCCTATGGGGTAATAGTGTGGAAATATTGATCATCTTTTCTTTAGAATCCTCTTTTCCTAGATATGGGAGAAGATGTGTATTCTCTTTCTTATCCTACCCACTTCTTGTGAGGAGCATTTTACATACACTAATGTCTTGCTTGCATGAACTCATGTGAGTATGTAGTACATTTTGCTTATGTCTAAATCTCTCCCTAGAAGATTGTGTAAGTCCTTCTCATTGTCCTTATCCTTGGGAGGCAATGATCTTTCCTTATTTTTCTCTAAGGATCCACTTTTTCCTATTTTGTGGATGGTGTGAATTTTATTACTTGATGTTATTCCTTGTATGCATTTGTTGTTGTTTGTTCAAGGATTCTCTCTTATAGGAGGTGTAAGTCCTTGACTACAACCTCTTTTGCACTTGGTAAAATACATCCATAATGAATTCACTCTCCCAATTGGGTTAAAAAGAGCATCATCCTTCATTAAGAATCACTTTCACCTCACAAAAGAAGGAAGTATTGCATTCTTATTTTCCTCTTTGTCTTATTCTAGAAGATGTTATATTTGTCTAAAACAATTCCTCTCGGGGATAGGTGTCTTTTGTACAAAGATCTCTTCTCGTCTAAGGATCTCCTTTACACATACTACAAGATATCCCTTTTCAACTATCTTATCCTTTCTTAAAGAGTGCAAAAACTCCCTTGCTTGGATCTATGACATTGTTGCATTTTTGGGATATCTTCTTTTGTGATGAAGGTAGGTATCCTTGTTCTACTTTGCTTATGACATAAATATTACACTTTTTGAGCAATGGTTCATTCTCAGAACCAGAGCATAGACTCTTAGAGCGAGATGTCTCCATTTTTCTTTTATGCAAGGTGATTATTCTCGGAACCAGAGCACAGACTCTTAGAGCGAGATGTCACGCTTTTGTACTATACATATACAGGTTGTAGCATACTCGGGCATAGACTCCTATGAGGTGCTTCTAACCTCACTTACACACACATGCATGAGGTTGAGTGGAACTAGCGGCAAAAGGCTAGACTTTCTCACTCTCCTCCCTTACATGGATCACCTAGACAGACTCTAGGGGCTAGTTTTCCATGTCCTTTTTCCCATGGATCACCTAGACAAGATCTAGGGGCGAGAAGTCCATGTTTTCTCTCTCACTATTCTTCTCATGGATCACCAATGTGTGTATTCATGCTTTTTTCCTTTCTTTTCTTCTCTTTGCATTTTGTTTCCATTTACATCCTTCATCTTGTGTTAGAGAACTCTCAAATCCTCACACTCTTTGTTGTGTTGGAATTGAGATTTAGTCCTCTTTCTTACCAAATGATTCTCCATTAGTTTCTGGTCTCATATCAAATCTTCTTGTGAGTATTTGTCATCAATATTCTTTAACAATTCGAAGTGGTAAACATGATACCCTGTTTCAACTCACTAAAATTAGCAAGCCGAAATAGGGGGGGGCATATAGCTACCCTTGAATTTTCATCACCTTCCTTAGTAAGCATTAGGTGATTTTGTGATCTAACGTGTGTTTTGTAGGGTGCGGTTCCTAACTGTGTACTGCAGATACTGCTGGGGGCTTCATTTGACGGACTTATGGATATATCCTTTTTCAAATAATGTTTACTTTCCTGTACTTTAGCTTGCATATGCATGTAGTGTTCATATGACCGCTAAAGTGGGGGCTAAATGTAGCGTCGTAAATTGTACGCACTTGCTAGGGTGGTACAATTTCACACCTAGTTTAGCACCCGCCTTGGCGCATTTTGCATTTTGCATTGCATTTCCCCTTTAGCACTTAATTAATTAAATTAATTAGGTCTAAGGTTCTATTTTATCATCTCCCATATCATAAAGTTGGGCCCTTTTCATTAAAGTGTGCCCCTTTCATTTTATTCTTCCAATACATCATTTAATCAAAAACCCTAATTAGGTCCTATTTTGAACTTGGGGGCTTGATTTCGGGGGTCAAAACATCTCGAAATCACCTGTAACTTCGGGATTCTCTCTAAAATCATCATATCTGACAACCCTAAAAATTTGGTGAAAAGTTGTCGGGACCATGGCGCCCGGAGTGCACACGGTCCCGGACATTTTTCCCAAAATTTTAGGAGCGCGATCCAATCATAAAATAAAGCTTAACCCCAAGAAATTGGTGGGAGATTCAATCTCTAGGTCGGCCAAAAGTTGAAATTAAGAACTAGGGTTTCATATATAAGAGCTCTCTTTCTTCATTTGAAAGGATCCGAATTTTGGTTTCAGGGACCTTTTATGCAGCGAAAGAGTAGATCTTTGAAGACTTCAACAACATTCAACGTCCATCCATCAAGCATTCATCAATTTCATTCATCCTTTTAGGGCTTTGAAGACATTGAAGAGCAATAAGGGATCACCGACTGAAGATTGGCTTGTACCCCTTCCTTGGGGTTGGGTATGATTTCATGATGTTTTCATGTCTTTGCATAAGCTTCATTACATCATTTGTATTCATGCTTTAGATCACTCTACATCTTGATTTGGGGCATTTACATTATCATTTACAAGCAATTAGGGTTTACTTTCTAGGTTGCTCTAGTTTGCTTACTTGCATTTTAGGATCTTGCACACACACAAGGTCTGCACACACACTACTTTTACAATACAACTTGGATATTCGTGGAGGTGGAAATCACCAAAGCGGGGGTTTGACTAAGGCAAAACCCTATATAGCCGCCCACCATACCTTTTCAGATATAAGTGCAGGTTTCGGGATTCGGACGATGCCGCAAGTTGCAGATCCGATGGAAGCAGATGGAGACTGAACTTCACACCAAATTCCAGCTCAGAAAGCTAGGACAGGGGCATGGGGTGCCCTGGTCCTGCCAGGACAGGGGCGCTGGGCGCCCTGGTCCTTCTGTCAGACAGCAAGTTTCAGCATTTCCGATAGCTTTTCAGGTTGCAAAACAACAGTTTCAAGAGCAGTTTCAGGAGCAGAATCAAGATAGTGGCGCCTGCGCCCCCATCCCGAACATTTTCACTCAGATTTTAACTCTGGGTACACATCTGCATTCTTATCTTGTCCTTGTGTTTACAGCTTTCAATTGTTTAATCTCAATTCTGCAATCTTGTTACTAGTTCATTCTTACACTTTAGGGTTAATAGTTGAACTTGCATCATTCTATCTATCATTTGCAACAAAGGAATAGAAATCCTAATAGGTAGCCCATGGCTCTCTCTTCCACAAAAAGAAGTAGCCAATTGTGTGATACCTCTAGGCTCTTTCGTATTCCACAAGTGTGTGATTGAAAGTGAAATTAGGGCATGTTTGCTTAGTGTCACTTTTTCCCCCACACATGTATATATATATACATACATATATACACATATGTGTGTGTGTGTGTGTGTGTGGGGGGGGGGGAGAGAGAGAGAGAGAGAGTGTACGTGTGTACACACACACACACATGCATGTATATGTATATGTATGTATAGATACACACATATTAATACATAGATACACATACACACATACACACATACATATTTACATATTAGTTTTGGGAAAAACTAATAGAAATACCCTCTATAAGATGCAACTCCCTCATAAATAGTAGGAAACAAGTATTTGGGGAACATAGTGTCCTACAATGGAAAATCAATAACAATCCAAGACATTGCTATGTGGCAAATGTAAAGTGCAACCAAGGCATAAACAATAACCTCTAGAATACTAGCCAAACCATACTCAAGGCTCCTTTACTATAAAACAAAAATGAAATAAAAAACTTGGGTACTTAGTTTACTAAAAAAGGCTCTTAAGTATTTCAAACAAAATTCCTAGGACAACCTAGAATCTCTTGTTCAACAAGGGACTGCATATAACTAGTGAAGAGTGGATAAATTGAAACATCACGTCCAATGCCAGAAAACCCAACTCTGTGCACATGTTTTCATTTTGTTCCTTAACATATGTTGAAAACATGTTTGTACACTAGGTATTGAGCTACATGAGTTGTTTTCATCTAAAAATAATTAGTGGTCCACTTTAGATATACAATTAGGATAATGAATTGATCATTAACCACATGGAGATCATATTACTATCAACTCTAGGTATTTATGGACCCAACGAGGTTATTCCTATAAATCCATCCAAGGTATAGCTCTACTACTAGATGAACATAATAGATCCAATAGAGTTGGTTACCTAAAGTAGCCAGCAAATTGAGCATTCTAAATACATATATATTATCTCACTTATTCTCATATTTCTTCTCTATTTTTTTAATATTATTTTATTCTCTTTCTCTCTTTTTTATTTATATTAACTCAGAAGAATTTAATCTTGTCACTAGGTTAGGAATCATAGTGATGACCCAAAAATAAATACCTTTAAAATTTTCACTCAACCCCTAACTACAACCACGAATCCCAACAACGAAAGAAATGTAAATATGTGTTAATATATAAGCCTCTTGAAGAGTTTTAGCATAACAATACATTCAAACTTTCAATAGAAAGCATACATTTGCTTTAACACAATCAATATGAACACAAAAGAAACTAGAGCAACCAATCAAGTGATTACAATTAGTCTACAAATTATTATTGGTGTATGCATCAGCCCAATTGATAACATAAAAGGTTTCTTATTAGCAAAGCAAAAACCTTAAAAAAAGAAGATAAAATAATTAAATCTATCGAAACAAAGCCTAGCCGCAAAAAACATACACAACAGTAAAATATGGATAGAAACTATATACAAAAGAGGAGCAAGGGAAGGTCCTCTTCCCAACTCAAAATTATTGAGGAAACACCCATTGTTAAAAAAGGGGATAGTTTTGCCAATTAATTGCACAACTTGAAATTATTTTCTCCCAAGATTATATAAATATGGAAAGTACCTAGCTATAATTTTTCAAACTTAGCATTTTCTCCTTTTCTTTCATGGGCTTTGTCCCACATCAAAGACTAAATCAACAATATAAAAATCCTTAACCTTAGCCCTTTTCTCAAACCATCTTCTTACTACCACCATAGTGTTCAACAAAGTTCTCTAGGGAATCATCTATTTCTTCTTCTAATTTTAGCTTATGCACAGTCACCGGTATATGTTTCACCGCTAGCTCAGGAAGTTGATGATGACTTGTTATCATCTGGAGATCATTTGGTTATGTCTAAGACATGTTTGATTGCTCACATTGATAAAAGTTGGTTATGGCATAAAAGACTCTGTCATGTGAATTTTGATTTCATTGTAAAGATCAGTTCAACTAAGGCAATAAGGGATTTACCTAAGATTGTGAAACCTCATAATCCGATATGTAAGGAATGTCAAATGGGAAAGCAAGTTAGAACAAAATTTAAGAGCATTTATGAGAAATCCAATAATATTCTTGATTTAATTCATACTGATTTATTTGGACTAGCAAGAACAAGGAGTCTCCAGGGTGATAGATACTTTATGCTAATAATTGATAATTGTTCTAGAATGTGTTGGGTTACTTGTCTTAGGGAGAAATCATAAGCTTTTGGAAGATTCAAGATATACAAGGAAATGGTAGAGAATGAAACTGACAAGAAAATTAAATGCTTGAGATCTGATCAAGGAGGAGAATTTACATCTAGGGAATTCAATGCATTATGTGAAGTGAATGAAATGAAAAGACAACTATCAACACCCTGAACACCCAAACAGAATGGAGTTGTGGAAAGGCAAAATAGAACTATACTGGATGCATCAAGAACCATGATGATGGAATTAAATCTATCTCATGTGTACTGGAGAGAAACAGTGAATACAACGGTTTATACTTTCAACAGAGTTCACATCAAAGGTGAAACCGGTAATACCCCTTTATGAAATATGGTTTGGTCATACTCCTCTTAATACTTCAGAATATTTGGAAGCAAATTCTATATTAGGAGAGATGATTCTATTGGAAAATTTGATCCTAGAAGTGATGAAGGAATATTTCTTGGTTATTCAACTAGAAGCAAGGCATATAGATGTTATAATAAAAGATTACAAAAAATCATTGAAAGTACTAATGTGAAAATAGATGAACATTTTAGAGGAGATTCAAGATCTGTAGGTTCTGAACCGGCAGTAAAAATGATTATAAATGAACCAACACAGACCGCACCAGCATAGAATGAAGAACCAGTCATACCAGCATCATCAGAGAACTCAACTGTGACAAAAGAACAACAACCTGTAAGTGGAAATCAGAATAAACCCATGTATGCAAGATTGAATCATTCAGAAAATCAGATAATTAGAAATAAAAATCAAGGTGTTATGACAAGAGGAACATTGGCAAATGAAGAGGTATGTTCAATTTCTCAAGTTGAACCAGCATCAATTGTTGAAGCATGTCAGGATAAATATTGGATAAAAGAAATGGAAGATGAATTAGAATAGATTGAAAAGAATAATACTTGGACATTAGTTCCCTGGCCTAAAGACAAAAAAATAATTGGAACTAAATGGGTATTTAGGAATAAATTTAATGAGGATGGTGAAGTAATCAGAAACAAAGCAAGATTAGTTTGTAAAGGTTATTCTCAAAAAGAAGAAATTGATTATAATGAAACTTTTGCATCGGTAGCCAAAATTGAAGCAATAAGACTATTTCTTGCATTTGCAGCTCATAAGAACTATAAAGTTTATCAAATGGATGTAAAATGTGCATTTTTGAATGGAGATCTTGAAGAAGAAGTTTACATTGAACAACCTGATGGATTTTCATTAACAGATGTTAAGGATATGGTTTGCAGGTTAAGGAAAGCTTTGTATGGATTGAAGCAAGCTCCCAGAGCTTGATATGCTAGACTGGATAAATATCTTTTAAAGCTTGGATACACTAAAGGTAATCCTGACAGCAATTTGTATCACAAAATCACCAATGATGATATTTTGGTTATTCAATTGTTTGTGGATGATATCATTTTTGGAGGAGAAGATGAGTTATGTAAAGACTTTGCTAACAAGATGCAGGAAGAATTTGAAATGTCTATGATTGGAGAGATAAAAAAATTTCCAGGTTTGTAGATTTCTCAAACAGATAAAGGTATATCCATATGTCAAACAAAATACTTGAAGGAAATCTTGAAGAAATTTGGTATGGAAAACTCCAAACTGGTAAGCACTCCCATGACTACAACAAATAAATTGACATTAAAGGATGATTCAGCTCCTATAAATCCGACAAGGTACAAATCTTTGATTGGAGGATTACTGTATTTGACACAAACCAGACCTGATATAATGAATACAGTGTGTATTGTATCAAGATTTCAAAGCAATCCTAAAGAAAATCATGAAAGTGCAGTAAAAAGGATTTTTCAGTACCTACAAGGCACAACAAATGTTGGTTTATGGTATCCTAAGGATGACAATTTTGAGCTATGTGCATATACAGATGAAAATTGGGCAGGAGATGTAGATGACAGAAAGAGTACCACTGGCAGTGCATTCTTTCTTGGCAGAAGATTAATTTCATGGATCAGCAAGAAGTAGACTTGTACATCACTATCTACAGCAGAAGCAGAATATGTTGCAGTAGAAACTAATTGCACTCAGGTATTATGGATCAAGCAAATGTTGAAGGATATCAAGGTAAAATGCAAAGAACCGATAATTATTCATTGTGATAATTCAGCAGCAATTGATATATCAAAGAATTCGGTATTTCACTCTAAAACAAAGCATGTTTCTATTAAGTAAAATTTTTTGAAAGAGAATGTTGAAGCAAATAAAGTGAGATTGGTTTATGAGAATACTAAAGAGCAAATTGCAGATGTCTTTACAAAGCCTTTGCCTAAGGAAACATTTGAATATATTAGAGAGGAGATTGGGGTAATTTCCCCACCGGTAGAGACTTGAATGATGAAGATTGGCATCAAACCGACAGGGACTAATAAAAAAATCTTTTTTCTGGCTTTGATGAAGGAGAGCTACTTCTTAGGGGGAGTAGTTAGCTATATGTTATGTTTTGATTCTTGACTACTTTGGCATTTGATGTCAAAGGGGCAGAGATATCTATGGAAAAACATTGTACTTGGGGAGAGATGCATTTTTTGGTTTTGGTTGTATTGTTTTTGTTTTTGGCAGAAAACTTTGATCGATCTATTTTGGGAGATTGTTGGTTTTTGGCATCCTGTTTTTGGCACTTAGATGTTTTTCCATCTAGTGTTGCCATCAATGCCAAAGGGGGAGATTTTTGGTATTATGGATGACTTCATCATGTGTTGCATTGGTTTTGTCATTGATATCAACACTTATCTTTCTGGAGGTCTACATTATTGATTTGGCACTTTGGTTATATTGGTTTTTTGTTGAACCGACACATTGTGGTCTCGACATGGATATTAGCTTATGCACAGTCACTGGTATATGTTTCACCGACAGCTCAAGAAGTTGATGATGACTTGTTATCATATGGAGATCATTTGGTTATGTCGAAGACATGGATTGGATGTTTACATTTGGTGTTTTTCTTATTGGACTAATCGGGTTCGCGTATTTGCCTTAACCGATAGGTAGGTCTAGGTTATGGACTGGTACAAGATATCATGTTCCAGATCAGCACGACACGTTTTGGAAATGGTTTATTGATTGAATAATGTGAAAATGTATTGAGCCAACATATTGTATCACATCAAGACTTATTTGTAATTGATTTAAATGTAATATCTTTAGTGAGCCGACCTTATGATGAGGTCTTAGGTTTTGTATAAATAATTGTAAGATCTTATTGAAGATTATATTATGAGTGAATGTGCGAATATTGAAGATCATTGTGAAGAGAAAATCCTTGTGTGAATCATGCAAATATTATCTAAAGGTTAAAGGAAAGGTTATGAAGGTGTTTGACACTCATAGTCAGATCTTAAACCGATACTGAATCCAACATTGTAGATGCTATTCTAAAGCAGTACATTGTTATTGGATTTAACCATCCAATTGTAGTCAATGTGACTCATATTTTATTATTGTATTCACTTACTATCTGCATTAGTATCATCTGATTGTGGGTAAGGTTTCCCATCGTGGTTTTTCCCCTTATAGGGTTTCCACGTCAAAATCTATGTGTCGTGTGTTGTGGATGTTGTTTCTCTTTCTGTGTCATGCATTAAGTTATACCGGTACTCCTATAACTATTAATATGTTTTACCGACATTAAGTTTGTTTTATTGGCACTAAGTTTTAAGTTGGATTAATTGGTTTTGGGTTGTAATTTATTGACAACTGATTCACCCCCCCCCCCTCTCAGATGTCCTTCCCGGTTCCTAACAGTCTCAATTATATCATATATAAACACACACATATGTATATGTATATGCATATGCATATTTATATGTATATGCATATGCATATTTATATGTATATATGTATATATATGCATATGTGTATACACACACACATATACGTCTATGGATATGTATATCTATGTATGTATCTATACATATGCATATGTGTACACACACACACACATCATAAATTACAATGTCAAAATACTAAGGTTTGTTAGAAAAATGAGATACTAACCATTCACCAAATGATAAGGGGAAGTACCTAAGGTAGACTTGACTATAATGTACAATCAACCCATAAGATAAATTTTAATTTCATGTGCCAATATACAGGATTCTTACCCAACTATTTCTTAATAATATCAATTAGATTCTTATTAGTAATATCACCATACCATTTCCTTGAGGATAATAATTGGAAGAATACTTGAGTACATAATTACCTTGCTATCATAAGCTCATTCAATAAGATGATAAGAAAAATACATATGGTCATGGTCATATACCAAAACCACAGGTCTTTCAAACCTATTCATGATGTGCTCTTCATGAAATTTGATGATATATTTTATGGTATGATTATATCCATCATGTGTATTAGTCTATTGTTGTAAGTGTGAATATATAACCTACAAAATGGTTAATTAATATTCCAATAAAATAAATCTACTATTGGGAAAGTGGAAAAAAGCTTAATAATTGGTTGTAGGGCCATTGTAGGATTCTTCTCTTTGTGAGCTAAAGCCTAACAAATGTGAATTTTTTTGACATGTGCACATGTGTATCTTTGAAAATACATGGCCAATAATACCTAGCTTTGAGAATTTGATGAGTAATTACAACTTCAAAGCCATTACTAGTACCAATCTTATATAAATCTGTTAATACCTACTTCTTTTTTCAAACATCTTAGATGTATTCCCTCGTGATTCTTCTTATACAAATGTTAGCCTATCTTTCCTATTAGTCTAATTAGGTGCCCTGGGTTGATCATATAATTTAAGGAACCTTTGGTCTTGTCCTTGAGGTTTTTTTACATTAAATAATATTTTCAAGAGCCTTATTTTTGTCAAAATACTCAAAGGTCCTTATTCTTGTGGCCTATTTGTGTGCATGAGCATTCAATCCACATTGCACGTGTTTGGAGGAAGTTTGTTAATGAAGATTCTTAGTATTGTGGGTCTAGGTTGAGCCTTTCTAGGGTTTTATACTATTACATCCCAACTATTTTTGAAAATTGATTTTTAATAATAACATATTTATTATTTTACCATTTAATTATTTTACTATGCCTCATAAATCTTGGAGACCGATTATTTCAATAATAAACATAACTTACAATATTGTAAATGAAATATCGTCGTTACATATAACTCTTACAATATTACATGTATGATACTATCTTATATTACTTAAAGTGTTGCAATATAATATCTCCATTCGAAAATTATTTATAATGCACAACATCTGATAATATAATGAATGAAATCTCAAACAATATCAAATGATTTTCAAACTAAATTCAAAAAGAATAATGTTGGCCGCCAACTTTCATACCATAATATTATCGTACTAAATACTTAGAAAGGCCCATAAAGACATGAATTGTAACAGCCACTAAGTGGCCCTTGAGTGCAGGCATACACAACTTAAGCTTTTATATAAACCCATTTTGTGCTCATCGCATTTTTAAACCTTTTTCATTCTCTTAAAGTTTAATTTGTACATAAATCATTCCTCCTTGCCGAAAAGGAAGCCTTCATGCATGTTTTAACTTGTGAAAATCTTTCTTATTCTTAAGTCAAACACCCTCTGATGCTAATCAAATCAAATGCATACCTCCTAATCATTTCCTTCAATCATTAAAATGGAGTAATACCCTGATCCAAATTATACACTAATATTTTTTAATCAATCTCATTACCGAGATACCTTAAATATTAGATTATATTGTAGGTAATATAAGTTTGATATTATATTCAAACGGATTGATGCATGAACTCTTAAACCTAGATCATTGCCCAATTTGGATATAGAATATACATTGCCTTTTGTTAGAATGTTGATAGATTATTGTCTTAATGAATATTAGAGGTTCATGTTTATATATATAAACATTTCTTGAACTCCTTTTATACCTATGATATTGGCTTACTTGTGATATGGATATCAATAAAGAATAGTGTATTATCTTAGTCATGATCAAATTCTTTAAGTGTAATATTGATAAACGAGTTATTCTTGGATAATCAAACTTAAACAATAGTGATAAATGGTGTAAGAATAAATACGTCTACTATATGATTATTTGTCTCTTTGAGTAAATGAAGATATTACTAGGATTGGGAATAAATTATGATCATATTTATATAAGTTAAGTTTGAATTATATATTTAACTCTAAAATTCTAGTTTTCTTATGTTCATTTATTTATGAATATGTAAAACTTAATGATTATTAGAGAATAGTTGAGCATTTCATTGATCATAAATAAGTGTGATTTATTCATGATATATACTAACTTTAATATCATTATTTGTAAAATATGCCTTAAATTTTAAAATAACATAGTCGTCTTTTTAAATCCCTAGAGTAGACATTACCTTTCACATAAGTAGTGATAGTAATTAGAACTAATTCATTATAATGTATATGTAATTGATATATATTACATTGTTGATATAGCAAGGAGACCCTACTTATAATTAGACACTTATCACATATAAATCATAGCCCTTTAAGGACCAAGACTTGGAATTTAGAATCTTCATTATGCAATTTCTTAGCATCTTCAAAATGAGTTATGATCTTCTCTCTATGTGTGATTGATGTTTATGTATTTGTGTTATGTTTATCATTGATTATTTTAGAATGTATACACATATTTGTTTATTTGTTTATATATGTATTTATACATACATGTGTTATACCTTTTTCTAATAATAATTGCTTATTCTTTGAAATGATGAAATTTCTTATCTTTTTGTATTCTTATTGAGATGTAAGTTTTGATGTCTTTGCATTAGAAACAAGTATTTTACGTATATTCATACTAGAAGTTTAACTTGCACTTTTAACATATAGAACACTTGTCTCATGTACAATAATGTGTTATCATTTTGTATAATGTCATTTTCTCTTGTTATCAAAGTCAGAGAATCTTGCATTAGATTCATAATTGTGCTTTTAAGAAAATGAATAGAAACATGCTCTTTTATGCTATTATGTGATCATGTATGCATTTGTAACTGGAGTCTTCTTGGAATGTCCCAAAACTCATGATCAAGTTACTATGTTTGATGTGGGTTTCAAATCATTGAATTGACTTCAATTAGACAAGTAATTATGTTTCTTTAGAACACTACACAATTTCATTACTCTTGCCAATATTACTTGGCTAGTCGTCCTCGTGTTGGGTAGAGAATCCTTTGTATCATGAAAGATGCCAAGGAAGTGTAACTACTTCGTGGTAGGGTGGAAACATGCTCTAGCAATGTTTTCGCCTGTGATGTACCTAGGGAGACAGGTTCCAAGATTTCATGGGTATGTCTAGGATCATGGTGGGCCAAGCAGGCCCTTAAGTGGCAATGAAAATCAGAAAACAGAGTTAGGCAACTTGACGTAAAAATTTGAATAAGCTATCAACATTATTTCAAAAATATGTAAGAATAGAATCTGTAGAAAATTGAATGTAGTTTCTAAGCTACTAGTTCTTTTCTAAAAAATAAAAAAAAATTTGATTAAAATTTAAAATTTCAATGCAGTAGTACTTAAATTTCAGGAAAAAACATAAGAAGCAGATGTTTGTCTGATCACCCTAATCACAATCAAATCATGATATTTTTTTATAAGATTTTAGTTATAAGTAGGAGACTCATGTCTAGATGTGACTCAAATTTTTTTCTGTTTTTTTTAAATAAATAATTAATTATGATTTTTTTTACTACAACTTTTTTAAAATATAAAAATCTCGTATGTCTGACCACCATAACTTGGTCAAAACTTTATGAAATTCATTTTTTCTTTTTTTAATCCTATAGTATATGAAGCATAGAATGTGACGCATATTTCAGATTCAAAAAATGTGATACCGTTTGAAAGTTATCGATATTTTTCAATTAGCCTATCAATCAGAACTTTAGTTAGAATATCACCACTTTTTGGCCCCTCATGATCCTGCACATGTACCCTCCTATCAAGAAGGTGTTCAAGATATGATTACATATATTCAATGTACATGACCTTATGGTCTATTTCCTTGTTAATGGCTTATTGTAATAACTATTCATGTCGCTATGTAAATAACATGTCTCTGATCTTGTATAATTGAACATGTGTCTTTAATTTATGCTATTTCTATATTTTTATAAATTATGTAAGTACTTAATTATGGAGGCCACTGTATACATATCAAGAATTTTTGTACAACAAATTGTAGACCTTATATGACATCCAAGGTTTCTTTAAAGCTTTAAAAGGGGATATAGAAAGAAAATGGCATCAGTTTCAATATCCTTACTTTCAATTCTAGTGATGAAGAAAAATATCACATTTTTACTTTTAGCTTCAAACTCTTTTAAAACCATATTTCAGACTATCTTGATGTGGGAATTAATTTAGAACAAGTGAAGGAGGTATTGAAGCAATTATTTAGTCCTTAGAGTTCATCAACAATTTCACGTGTAGAGACATGCATGTGAAGTACCACATGGTAGGTCTATTTACATTTTGAGGAAACCTCATAAGCCATCATGTAGAGTACATAGATCATGTATAACCTATGTTCTATATTTGTTGTGAGGACCATTGAAAACATTATAGAAAAGTCTACATGGTGAAGAGTAGCGTTAGGAAGTTTTGGTGATAGCTAAAAGAGTGTTTATATTGGGTCTATGCAAGACTAAAAAATGTTATATATTATTGGTGGGTAAAGAAGGTTTTCAAAATGCACGAGGAAAGATTTAGGATAGACAATAAATATTTTAAGACCATGAGACCCTTTTTAAGAGCATACATTCCAATCAACTTCCATTTATAATAAATGCAGACTTAGGGTTTCTAAGAGGTATTGAATCAACAATTTTTGTTGGGTTTTATTTGAGAATAGACTATGACAATCAAGAAAAGAAGTACAAGTTTGTTATTCTAGTTATACGAAACCCTTACTTTGTCTTAGAGGAGCCTTATAACCATTAGTATTAACCTATATTATCTAGCAATAGAGGGTAGTTAAGGGTTTTGTGACATTTATTTGTTGTAGCCATAAATTGTTGATCATCAAATGATATTTTTTTGTTCCCTTTGTTTGTCCTAGTCTATCTTCACTTTTGAAATATAAATGAGATGTTTCCACACTAGTACATTTGGGCCTAATTTCTGATGGCTAATTGTTGGATTTGTGACGACCAAATGTCGGACTTCCGATAAAATTTACCATCGAAAACTCATCGTCGGGCTACACGACGATGCCATTTGCGTTGGTCGTCCAATGATGTAATGAACTCATATGACGGTGGTTATATTTGCACCCCTCACCACAAATATCGTTGGATTTCCGTCGAATTTTATGATCGCTCCTCGATGACCATCTGACATGGAAGTGACATCGGATATACAGCATCCTTGTTGGACGTTTCATTAGTTGTCGTCGGAAATTCGATGACGAGAGATGATGTGGGTCAAACGACTTCGTCATCGGTGAATGAAAGCATTGAACGAGTTCTATTTTTAAAAATTGCATTAAACATTTATTATTTATTTGATTCAGTGTTATTTGCAAAAAATGATTATCAATGATGTTTCCTTTCTCCAAGAATTGTCTAGGATCTTTCCGTCAGATAATATGTAACATCGAATGACTAAATATTTTCTTTACAAATGCTTATTTTATTTAATTATTATCTGAGCGTGAATTAAAATTTATATCTGTACAGAAGCAGAACATACAAGCTTAAGAGTCATGTGCAAGTGAATTTCCTAAAAGAAAGCAAGCAGGCATTATCTTGAATGACATGGAAAAAAGCTCATCAGTTGCCTAGAAGAGAGCAATTGGAGAAAAGAAGAGGAAAGCGTTAAAGGGTGATAAATAGATAGAGAGTATGCAATACAAACAAACAATGTCTGGAGTGTGTAATGTGACGTCTCTAATTTATGTCTGGAGGGACTAACTCATTTTGGAGTTTTTGTGAAACCTATTGGGCCATGCTTTGGAGGAAATCAATGTGTTCATGCAAGGAGCACCTTTTTTCTATTATGAGAATGATGCTTTTGCATCGAAGGATATTTGGAAGTCAATATCCAAAAATTTCTATAGTGTGGAGCCAAAGTTGGCGGAATTGAAGTAATTGTCAGCTTTCACAAAACCAAGAGGTTATGTACACAATCTCCCAATAGAAGGGCAATTTCAAGCATTACCTCTCCCCCCCATGACTATTCAAGAAGCACTTCCTCAAACAAAGGACTATTGGCCTCCATGGGATTAAAGAAAAAAAATGAAGCATAGACTCTAAATGATGTGGTGGTGTCCTTCATGAAGAACTTTGCACTATAATTGAAAATTCACAAGGGAAACTACAAGATAGTGAAGACAAATACAATCTTGAAAAGTGGGAAGAATGGATCTTGGTTTGGGTGGGGCCAAGTCAGGTGGCTCCTCTAGAGGTTGACGAGATAGAAATCATATTAGGATTTGAAAAAGATCACACTTGTGGAACTTTGTGTGCGAGTGGTCGATTGCGGTGTTTGGGTAATGCATTCCAAATAGATACAGTTGCATGCCATCAGGATAAAAGTCTTCAATCAAGACATTACCCATTTGGAATGCAACTGTATCTATTAGGAATGCATTACCCAAACACCGCAATCGATCACTCACACACGAAGTTCCACGAGTGTGATCTTTTTCAAATCCTAATATGATTTCTATCTCGTCAACCTCTAGAGGAGCCACCTGACTTGGCCCCACCCAAACCAAGATCCATTCTTCCCACTTTTCAAGATTGTATTTCTCTTCACTATCTTGCAGTTTCCCTCATGAAATTTCAATTATAGTGCAGAGTTCTTCATGAAGGACACCACCACATCGTCTAGAGTCTATGCTTCAATTTTTTTCTTTGATCCCATGGAGGTCAAAAGTCCTTTTTCTGAGAAAGTGCTTCCTAAATAGTCATGGGGGGGAGAGTTAATTCTTGAAATCACCCTTCTATTGGGAGATTGTGCACATAACCTCTTGGTATTCTGAAAGCTGAAAATTACTTCGAGTCCGCCAACTCTGGTTCCACACTATAGAAATTTTTGGATATTGACTTCCAAATATTCCTCGGTGCAAAAGCATCATTCTCATAATAGAAAAAAGGTGCTCCTTGCATGAACACATTGATTTCCTTCAAGCGTGGCCCAATAGGTTTCGCAGGAAATCCAAAACCAATTAGTCCCTCCGGACATAAATTAGAGACGTCACATCAAACACTCCAGACATTGTTTGTTTTCATTGCATACTCTCTATCTATTTATCACCTTTAAACACTTTCCTCTGCCATTCTCCAATTGCTCTCTTCTAGGCAGCTGATGAGCTTGTTTCCATGTCATTCAAGATAATGTCTGCTTGCTTTCTTTTAGGAAATTTGCTTGCACATGACTCTTCAGCTTGTATGTTTTGCTTCCGTACAGATATAAATTTTAATTCACGCTCAGATAATAATTAAATAAAATAAGCATTTGAAAAGATTTAGTCATTCAATGTTACATATTATTTGACAGAAAGATCCTAGACAATTCTTGGAGAAAGGAAACATCATTGATAATCATTTTTTACAAATAACACTTAATCAAATAAATTAAAAATATTTCATGTAATTTTTAAAAGTAGAACTCGTTCAATGCTTTCATGCACCGACGGCAAAGCCGTTTGACCCACACCATTATCCATAATAGAACAAATCAATATAATAGGTTATTATATAGAATATATACAAAAATATGAAAGAACATTAAATTACTATTACAAACCCATAAACCATTAAATAGTGAAAATAGATATAAATTTGTAAATGTCTCCCTATAAACACCACAACCATAACCAAAACAAAAACAATTCTTACCCGCAAAAACTAAGTAGCTGGTGAGTTGCAAGTCTACAACATCTCTCAGATGATCAAACCGTTTCTTAATTTTGTTCTTCTAATTAGTCAATGTATTTATTTGCATGTACAAGTTTTTGATTTGAAGCCTTCTATTTCCCTATATTTGAGACTTAATAAAATTCTTGTGAGTAGGAAATTGATTCAGGAGTTACGTGTGAAGAATTTGGCAAAGTAAATGATGACAATCAAACTCAAATTTTATCTGTCTTGAAAGCCTTTTATCCTAATGACATTAAATTAAAGTTCTTTCTCTATTTTCTGGTGATCTCTAGAGCAGAGGTTGCTTTGCATCGACCTGGGATACATTTAACTTGTGTTGTATCTACGGAAATATGTATCCTAGGACGATGCAAGGCAATCTCTGCTCCACCAATACCAGATAGAAGACAAAGTACTTTAATTTAAAGCCATCAGGATAAAATGCTTTCAAGACATATATTAGGTATAAAAGGAAGCCTACCCTGTCATTTGAAGGGGTTTACCTACAATTCAAGTGATCTCTTAATTATAAAATCAATTCAATTCCAAGTGAACAGGCAATCAAGCATTCATCAAGAATTGAAGGAGAAATCAAGTTAATAAAGATATTTAATAGAGGAGATATTTATTAAAGATATCATCTTTTAAATTAAGAAATGGGTAGGAGAGTAAGAATACAAACCTTCCATATTGCACACTTCAAGGTATATTAAAATTAGTTTAAAGTGTATTCATTTAGGGACCTTTCATAAAATATTCTCAACTTACACATCATAAAAGGATCTTAAAATATTCATTGTTTATAATGATAAGAATTTGGTTGTTCCATACACCTTCCTTTACTATTTTAAAAATATCATCGACCAAAATATTGTGTAGCAGTAGTATGGAGTGCATTTCATCTATTTTAAACCTAAATATTTCATCATGCCACTTTCTTTTCAAAGGTGACTGATCGATTGTGGTATTTGGGTAATGCATTCCAAATAGATCTAGTTCCATACCATTTATTTGTCTTGATTAAAGAATTTTATCCTGGTGGCATTAAATTAAAGTTCTTTCTCTATTTTCTGGTGATCTCTGGAGAAGAGGTTGCTTTGCATCGACCTGGGATACATTTAACTTGTGTTGTATCTACGGAAATATGTATCCTAGGATGATGCAATGCAACCTCTACTCCATCAATACCAAATAGAAGAGAAAGTACTTTAATTTAAAGCCATCAGGATAAAATGCTTTCAAGACATATATTAGGTATAAAAGGAAGCCTACCCTATCATTTGAAGGGGTCTACCTACAATTCAAGTGATCTCTTAATTATAAAATCAATTCAATTCCAAGTGAATGGGCAATCAAGAATCAAAGGAAAATTCAAGTTGGTGCAGGTGCATTTGGAAGACCAAAGGACTCAATGAAGCCATTAAAGACTTTTGAAGGTCTTAGGAGTGAAGAGCCAATCAAGTATGATGTCTTAAGGGGGCAGCCTTAAACAACACACACTAAGCTTTGACTTCTTAGGTGTGTTGTGGGCCCATTCCTTCCCATGACGCCCCTTCCCATTCGTTTCTGTTAAAAAGACAATCACCATTAGCATTTGAATTCAAATAGTGTTCCCGCATTTGACTGCATAGAACAAAGCAAATGGCATAAGAAACTCTCATCTACCTTGCAGCTGTCATAGAATACCTCCCCGAGGAGATATTCTCATGTCGTTTCCTACTTTATGCTGTTAATAAAATACATAAGCGTCCTCACAATGCAGTCAATGCAACAAATAGATTTCCATTTCGATTAGTTTTATTTGCCAACGTACTCTCTACCTGTGGCAAAATGGGAGCTTTGGAACATAGTATGGGCTTCCATCAAATTAGAAGGTAAGGGAAATTAATATCAGATGCTTATGGTTGGAAATTCTCTATTTGACATGTTTGGAAAATGTGGAAGTATAGACATGAAAGCACATGAACTATTTGGTGAGATGCATCAAAGAAACATGATCTATGACACAGTAAGTGTGGTATTTGTCTTTTCGATATGTTGTGGATAATATTAGTCAAATATGGAATTTTTTTGATGCTATATACACTATGTTTTGGATTGAATTTAGGTAAACAAAGAGGTAATGGAAGAATAAAAGAGGTACACAAAGGAAGAAGAGTGAAATAGGTGGTTTGGGATGGAGGTTACAAGTATATATGATAATTTGTATGGATAATTTGTTGTCTATAAAGAGGCAAATAAGCTATCACAACTTCAACATGAATGAATGCCTCATCCACAGAAGCAAAAGGTACCTCTAATGGTTTCAAAATTTGTCAAAATAGTTATGATATACCAAATAATCAAGTGGAATATCCTTTAGGTAACTAATATTATCTTCAAACTATTTATTTTGATTTTCATCATATATGGACCTAATTGCCCCACCTTTAGGAGATAACTATAGGAGATAATTTATTACATATAAAAGTCCATCATAAATAAATAAATTATACATGCTATGTGAATGTTTACTATCACAAATTGATTTTAGTTCATTTATCTACATGAATGCACTCTTTATTTATTAGTTCTAGGAATGGAGCACTCACATGGGCAAACAAAATGCTAGGATTGAGAAAAATAGTTAAGAGATTGGATATATATTTTTATATTTTCCAAATGGCTTGAGTATAATGATAATATAATTTTTAAAATAGGTTTATATCACTTTCCTTTGACTTGGTCATGGAAGATCATCTAAACCCCGAATGCACCTTCATCTTTAAAAACATGTAGTTTAAGGTCAATTATTCATATCTATCTTATAAAACATTAGAGGAGTGAGCTTCTAAAATTAAGAAGTACCAAGATGTGTGGTCTAGTAAAAATTTTGTAGTCCTAAATCAATTGAAATCATAACCAAGGTTTTGGCATTGCATATCTATCATTTATTTCAATTTATTATTAAACCAAAGAAAATAGGATTCATTAAAATCCATAATTCCCTTTAATATATTATTCATATCTAAGAAGGCATGGAGTGGGATGAGTATTCATAGAAATAACCCTTTATCCTTTCCATGTGCATTTCCCTTGGTTTTAGTCCCATTTTTTCTTTATTTTATTCAAAACAAAATTTATAGATGCCTCTACTTGTCTCACCATTCATTAATTGTTTGGGATTTTCATTCCATTCACCAAGGTTGGCATCTATTCTAAGACTCTATGTCATGGCCAAGCTAAATGATTTGACTCTAGTTTCTCTCCAATCTAGTCACCTAGTAGCATGTGAAATCTATCTCTTCCTAATTATTATTCTATCCATCTTGTTAATGACCATTTCATTAATGAATCCTTCCTCATAATTTTGGACAAGTGAGACAATGTTAGCTCAAGGAATCTTTTCAATCCTCTTTCAAGATTCTTTCCCAAGTAATAATCTTGTAGATTAGAAAATAAGTTATGCTTCTATTTTTCCAAGCTAATCTTCCTTATAATGTTTAGATTTACTCTAAAGTGCTCATTGTGACTCATGTTTACTACTCTTCCTATTAGTCTCATTCCAATGTCTCCTACAAAAATATGGAATGGTTACATTTATATTTTATTTGTGTCTCCTAAATATCCACAAAAATTGGAACAATAATACAATTTTTTAATAATATTTAATTGTAAAAGAAAGGATTAACTGGGAGCTAAACACTCTAAATAAATTAATCAGGGTTAAAGGGATAAACTAGGATCAATTCATGAAGGCAAGATCTGTTATCTCAAAATTAATAGATTCATGCAAGAAAAGAAATATTAAATCTAGAGATAAAATTCTTGAAAAATTTAGCTAGCTAAAAGTGAAAGAATGTTGTCAAGCTCTCATTTTCGCACAGACTGGAAGAATGCTGACAAAGGTTGTAGAGGGTAAAGGCTGTTGGCCGTTGTAGGGTCTGAATTTATACCCACCGATTAGATTTCGTTGGAATTTTATAAATCCATTTCAACAAACATTGTTTGTGCATATCCTGCAATCATAGCATTTCATTAGACCACATTTCTTTGAGGCATCTAACCAAACAATTCATTTATTAATTATAAAATCAATTCAATTACAAGTGAACAGGCAATCAAGCATTCATAAAGAATTGAAGGAGAAATCACTATTGAACTTACCCCTGTCTCATATAACCCTATGTTGGCTAGGCCCCACAATAATTAGAAGATCCTAATTACTACTATCCTAAACCTTGCATTGACCGTCACAATTTCATAGTGAGTTGAGTTAATTAGTCCATTAGCGAGATTGGGAAAGAGTTTGGTATTGAGTTAGGTGTTGGTGGAAGGTTTAAGGAGGTACACTATCATCATAATTAATGTTAGATAGTGTTGTGTGAAGAAGAATGGCCATGAAAGGAGTGATTGTCCTAGCTAAGTGCTTGAGACTGTCACAAAAAGTGAGTGTTGCAGCAGTGAATCTTCCTTTGACCTTTGTGTGTTTGGGAGGGTAAAGACCCATGGTGGTATATGTTGAGTGGTTGGGAGGGTAAAGACCCACATATCAACTATCTACTTTGACATCCTAGGATGGTGTCCACCTACTCTAAAACCTTGTGGGCACTCTTTGTCTGATACTAACATATACATAACATGTGCCTCTCATATAACCCTATGTTGGCTAGGCCCCACCATAATTAGAAGATCCTAATTACTAAAAACACCAGATTCTCCCCTAAAAGGTTGTTGAGTCATAGAAGGCCTAGCTTGATAGCCCTATAGTCTCTCATACCTAAAATGAGAGACTTTGCCATAGCTGGTTACAAACTTCTCTCATGCCTCTTGTGTCCTCCCATGTACCCCATAATGAAATAATTGACAAGTAACTTGTCTTGAACGTAATATACAAACTACAAGAACTCCAAAAACTAACTCTCATGTTGAGCCACTATGAAACCTTATTATGTAAATTGTGAAACTCATCTATGCATCTCTATCAAAAACATTTTGAAATAGAACACACTTTGAAGCACTCAAAAATGGTATCTAGAGAGGGTTTCCAATGTGAGTTGGTGCATTTTATCCTCCCAGTACCACTAGATGGAATCAAGTCCTCTCAAAAATTGCATTGAAAATTATGCCTTTAAGTTGCTCACATATAAATGCAACCTAAAGCATAAGTCCAAGCTAAGTAACCAGGACTTAACCTCAACCCCATTTGTGGATCTTAAAAATGTAGAGGATTGGAAATGAAGCAACTCTCGAATATGATCCTTTGGCTCATGATATGTGCTTGCTATAGTCTATACCTCTTGTATTTATGCATGATGAGGCTAGGTAATGTGTATTCATCAATATTCTATCTCCTCTATGCATATTTCCCAAATTCAAGGCGAACTCCTAATAAGCTCCCAAGATGCAAGTACATGCTCCTCTACTACAAGTGGATCCTCATGGCTTGTAATATTTGAGGTCCATACTCAGGCTACTCATCTTGGTGAAAACTCTCAAAGTGATATGACCCTTCCTTCCATTTCCTACACCCTATTTTCTAACCCACACCTCATAACCTTTACCTCACTTCCTATCATTATTACCTTCCATCTACCTTTCATATCCCCTATCTTAACCTCCTCCACTTTCCTACATCCTATCCTAAACCTTAACCTCATACACACTTACTTTTACTTCACCTACCTAACCCCATTCCATCCTTCACATCCTTAAATTATCTCCCCCCATTCACTTTCCTACATTCCAAACCCTAACATATCCTAACTTACTCTTTCACCATTACATTCTTCATCACTTACCTCCCTATCTTACCATCTTTCACCATTTTATACCACATTACTAACAGTACACTTATGCTCCCTTCCAAAACACCGACAAAAAATAGCACTCGATCACTACACAGTGCTCTGACGGTTCTGCGGCAGGGATATCACCTCAATTTGTACATATTCTCCTCAATTTGAATAGTAGTAGATATCGGAGCATAGAGCAGTGAAGGGAAACTATAGTAGTAGTTACCCATAGGATCACGAGATGGATCTATCACTGAGGTTGCTTTCTTTGTTGCCTCTGTCAGATGAAGGGAAGCAGTGAGGAACAACTAACACCTCTCTTTGTAGGGGTTCCCCATTCCAGACGGAAGCTCAACTTCACTGCTTCAAATTCTGGGATAATCTTCATTCAATGTGTGGTGTCACCCAAAAAAACCATTGTTATATATGAAAAATATATCCCTATCCAACATTCTTGAAGATGAAATGTATGTTGGTTTCTTTGCAGCTATGGAGTCATTTATGAAGAGAATTACATCCTGGCGTGGAGCTTTACTACAAATGGAACCACCCTATCCCTAAATACATCTAATCTTCCATCCTTTATGCATAGAAAATCCAAGAGCTCAAACACCAAACTTATAGCTGGCATAAGCACAACTTGCGTCGTCCTCATTCTCCTCATAGTGGTAGGAGCATCGCTTGGCTAGTTGAAGAGAAACCAGTACAAAGATATCATCGAAGAATTGGAAGAGGAGTATTGGCCTCACAAGTTTAAGTATAAAAAACTACATATTGCAACCAAGGGCTTCGAAGATGAAGAAATTTTGGGATCTGGAGGCTTCAGCCAAGTCTATAGAGGAGTTCTTTCCACAAATGGAATCTAGGTAGTGGTGAAATGTATTCCGAGAGAAATAGGTGATGGGGTTAAGGAATTCATAGCAGAGATCTCCAAACTTGGTCGCCTTCAACATCGAAATCTTCTGCAGGTCAGAGGGTTGGTCGCTTCTATAGTCATGTCTGTGAGAACAATGATAAATGGAGAGAGGGGTTATGCCAAGGCCCCTACTATTGTATGCCCCTACTATTCTATGGTGGAAGAAGATCTATTCCATCTGATTTTTTTCTGGTCAAAGGATCGATCCACAGTTGTTACGCTCCATCCTGGGGAAGAGGGATTGAAGCCGGTTCAAAGGATGGAGGTAGTTCACCCCCAGTTGAGCAAGTTAGGTTCTAGACAGTTCAGTTGAAGGGAGGGAGGCTCTTAGGGAACCCTAACAAAACACAAAAACAAAAACATAACAAAATTCCTAACAAAATTTCTAACAAAACATAAAAAACAAATAAAAAACATAACAAAATTCCTACCATAATGAAGCTATAGGAAAGTTTCTCATTGCCTGGTATCCTAGTATAGCTGCTCCTCCAGCACCACTTTATTCCATAGTTGGTTCCCTGTAGAGGCGATTGGAAGAGGTGGGACGAAGTAATGGCAGAGGTCAACGAACGAAGACATGAGATTTATGAAATGACTTGGTCTTTTTTTTTTTTTTGAAGTAATGCACGTGGTCATTGGATTTTCGACGAACACGGGCACTTTTTCTAAAAAAACCAAAATGTCATTGCCAATTCCTTCTCTGTCGAAACCAAATGTTGCATTATCATCGAAATTCTGATGAAATTGGGCATTTTTTCAAAAAAAATCAAATTTGATCACAATATACCTTCTCCGTCAGAAACCTCTGTCGGAATTTTAGGCAAAATGTATTAGTGCCATTTTATTTTGTGATTGGATTTATATGATTTTAATGGGATTTGTGAGAGAAAAAAAGTGTAGGGTAAAATGAGTGGAAATTTTTTATAGCTAAGAGGTAATCCCTAAAGTCAAAGAAGGCCAAGACAGAGCAACCCAAGTAATGGAGGATAGTCACAAGCATAAAGAGGTCCAAGGGAATCAAAAAATAAATATCCATGCATGTGTATATTAAATAAATGAAGGAAAATTGGTGTTCTTGTGACACTTGTTAACACAAAAGTTTGCACCCCTGGTGATCAGGCTTAACCACCAACCTTGTGAAACATTGAATCAACCTCTCAAGTGTGGGACCCTGCGCTATTGTGAGGTTGGTCGGCTTCCTCTTCAATTTGAATGCAGAGTGTTGGACCAACCCAACACTAATAAAACTAGTCTATGGTCTAACAAAGAAAAGGGAGAAGGGGGAAAGGGAAATTGAAAGAGAGGGAAAGGGGTTTGCACCCAAATTGAAATGATGATATCTCTTGCCTATAACTACATAGAAAATGAATAAGACTACCCAAATATGCACAATTTTCTATCTTAACCAACCTCTAAAGTGAAAAGTGAAGGTTGGAATTTGTAAGATAATAGGAGGAACTGATCTAGTTCACAAATGATATCCACAAGGAATCAACACAATCATCTATACTCAGGAAATAAATTAAAATGTACTCAGACAAAGAGATAAGAGAAATACACATATTTTCAAAATTGAAAGGAGGCAAAATGGGTGAATTCTATTCATGTAAGGGCAAGGTAGAACTTTACAAGTGCAGAGAAATATAAGAATTATGCATGAGAAAAGAAGGGAGAAGATCCTGAGAAAAATGTACAAAATTGCCTTTATAGTTCAAGAATAACTCAGATAGTTACATTGAGAAAACCCTAACCCTACTTGGGTTAGGTTACAAAAAAATCAGAGAAGAGGGAGAGATCAGATCCGAGATCTAATGGCATGTTACAACTAGCTTTGGGAGCATTCTCCATCTCTGGAAGTGCGAAAAACCCCCCTCGACGAAGTGATCCCTACCAACAAGCATGGTTGAGAACACTTGCAGGGACAAAAAGTCTTTTTTTTGCATTAAAGAGTGCATGGTGATGTCTAAAAATGACCTACAGGGTCGCATCTGAAGTAATGATGAGCAAATCTGGTGGTTGGAGGGCGATCAGATCAAATATGAGGCACCGACTTGAGAAAGAAGAACATCTCGACAGTCGGGTCAACAACAACCTGCCTGCAAAATTTCAAATTCCAATGGACTCCATGAATTCAAATGTTGACCATTGATCTGAGAGATTCATGCAAAGATGGACGCATGAGATCTCTCCATCTAGGCCTCCAACAGGCCCAATCGTTGATTAAAACATGGTCATCAAATCAATCCTTTATGAAGATCTGACAACCACAATTCATTGACATGGCACCCTGGGTCCACATATCCTTGGCTATGTTGACTGCTAACTGCACTATATTCTTACCCCATAGCATCTCCAGCAGTCCCTTTTAATCTCGCAGGATAAATTTTTTGTTTTGATTCTTCCTTGCTTTGTTATCCCACAGGGCCACTTGTGTCTTTCTTTCCTCCCGTGAGACAAGAGTTTCTTTGATTTACTCTTGTTTCCTTATCCCGTGGGACCTTTGATGCCTTTGCTCAACCTCATTGGATAAGCCTTAAGGTCTTTGCTTTCTTTGTTATTATCCCATGGGCCATTTGTGTCCTCGAATTTACCTCGTAGGGTAAGCAAAATGCTTTGTAGTTTCTATTTGCTCCTTATCCTGTACCATCAGTATGTGTTCATCTTTGCCCCGTAGGATAAGAGTTTCTTTGATTTACTCTATCTTCTTTGTTCCTTATCCCGTGGGACCTTATCCCATAGGATATGGTTTTCTCTTTGTTTCACCTCATGGGAAAAGCCAAAAGTCTACTCACCTTTGACTTCTCTTATCCCGCGGCCTCTTTGATGCATTTGTTCTAGTTCGCAGGATAAGAGAGGAGATACTCTTTGCCTTTGAAAATTCTTATCCCATGGCCTCTACTTGCTCCATTTGAAAATCCTGTGACCGCTAAGAGGAAGGGGAAATCGAACTGCTGATGACTGGGAGCCCTCTAGCCGGTTGAGCCTAAGTGATTTGGTTGACTGACCCAGTCAACTCAAAAAAGAACTGGGGCCCACTTTGCACTTTTCTTTGTTACTTTTCTTATCCTGTGCGGTCTCAACTGTCCTCATTTATCTCTATGGGATAAGCGGTCCAAGCTCTATCTTTTCTCTCTTATCATGCAGGACCTTATCCCACAAGGTCAAAACCTTGCCAAACACTTAGCATACTAGATCCCACCTCGATGGTCAATAACACGACCTGTTCAATAACATGACCTATTATTAACACATCATATAACCCTCATGTTATATGAATTTCCAAAACTATGAAGAAACAACTAAATTTGCTGAGATCGATAACACAACAAGTTATCGGTATTGACTAACACGAAATGTTAGCTACACTGAATTCCCGGAATTGATCCCTGCAAGGTTTGGCACAGAAAATGCCAACATTTTTGGCGATTCGGAGGGGGTGGCAATATCTCTTGGCATATTGATTAGTAGCCTTAGATGTCAATTGGGTGCAAAATCAAAACCTGAAGCAAGAGATAATCTCTTCCCTTGCAAAAGGTCAAAACTTTTCCATTTTGGAGAATAGCTTGTGCACATGCACTTCTTGGAAATAAGAAGAGCATAAATTACAGATATATACAAACTGAATTCACCTTAAGCACATGCTTTAAGTTGAATGCCATTCATTGCAATGGGAAGGTCTTCACCACTCAATCTGGCCAAATTGAAAGCATTAGCCTCCTTGCGACCTATGATCACATAGGGACCACTCCACATTGCATCAAATTTTGAATGTTTTCCAGGCTTTGCCTTGTTGGCATCCCACTTTAGGACAAGGCCTCCAACCCTAAAAGTTATGAAAGTGGCCTTCCTATCAAAACATCTCTTTACCTACCCCTGATTGATATTTAAAGTCTGCTTGGCTTTCTCCCTAACCTCTTCAAGCTCTGTAAGTTCAACATACCTCATTGATAAGGCATCATTTTCTAGGAGCTCCAACTGATGTGCCAGATCTAGGGATGGAAACTCGAGGGATAAGGGAAACCTTGCTTCCCTTCCATACACTAGCATGAAAGGTGAGTTGCTCAAATCTCTCTTGGGAGTAATCCTATCATCCCACAAGGTTGTTCCCAATTTTAGGTGCCATGACCTCTGATTGTCTTCAAGAGTCCTCTTGATGATTCCAATGATATTTTTGTTGGAGGACTTAGCTAAGACATTGCCTTGGGGATAGTTATTTGATGATGTTTTTAGAAACACATCATGTTGGACTTCCTATAGACTAATCTAAGATCCCACAAAGGCCTTGGCATTGTATGATATGATGGTGGAAGGGGCTCCAAATTTGGTTACAATCCCCTCAAGGAATTGAACCACTGAATTATCAGTTGCATCCTTCAAAGAAATATCCTTTGTCCACCTTGTGAAATAGTCTAAGGTAGCCAAAATCCACTTGTGGCCTGCACTTGACATTGGGTTGATGGGGCCAATGAAATCAAGCCCCTATTGTGCAAAGGGTTGATCAATTGAAATGGGATGAAGAGGCAGGGTTGCTAATCTTTGTTTTCCTGCAAAAGGTGCACACCCCTTGCACCTCCTGATCCACTTGTGAGCATCATCGAATAGAGAAAGGCAATAATTTCCTACTCTAATGATCTTCATAGCTATAGTTCTTACTAAGAAATGGCCACCTAAGGGCCCATTATGAAATTCTTCTAACAACCTATTGGTCTAATCTCCCTGGATGTATCTCAGCAAGACACCATCTAGGCCTCTTTTGAATAATATGCCATCCAATAAGGCGTAAGGGGTGGAGCACAATCTGAGATGCCTTCTCTTGGTTCTAACAAAGTGATAAGGATAGCTACCATCCCTTAAGAAGGTAGACATAACTTCCAACCAACCAGTTTGTGCATATCTCCAGTTATCAACCGGTTCTTCTTCTTGCACCAAGAGGGAGGTCTCTGACTCTTTCCCAAAAGATGAATTGAACTACTTAAAGAGTCCTCTTCCTCTCACTAACCTAGTAATTTTTATGTCAACGTCATACTCCATGACCTTAGTGACCCACCTAGCTCTCTTCTCACCTATATCCTTATTGAGAAGGAAATCCTTAATGTTGGCATGTGGGACTAGGAGCTAGAATCTATTGTTTGAGAGCATGTGTCTGAATGTTTTTAGTGCTCTCACAACTGTGATGACTTTTTTTTCCACATAGTTGTGCCTGAGTTCATAGTCCTTTAGGCCTTCACTGAAAAAGGTTATGGGCTACTCCAAATCATCCTAGTTTAATTGTGTTAGGACAACATATATACTTGCATCTCCTCCCAATGTATAAAGGATCAAATCCTTCTCATAGTTAGGATTTACTAAGGGAGGAGCCTGAGCAATGGCCTGCTTGATCTGATCAAATCCCTCCTTCCCTTTACTAGTCCATTTGAAGGGTAAGTCCTTCTTTAGTATGGCTACAAGAGCCTTAACCAAAGTTGTAAGGTTTGGCATAAACCTTCTAACAAAGTTGATTCTTCCTAGGAAGCTTTGAAGTCCTTTCTTGTGATGTGAAAGTGGAAGAGACATAATGGCTTCCACTCTCTCTGGGTCTATGGCCAGACCATCTTTGGATACAATATGTCCAAGTAATTTTCTCGGATCAATGGCAAATACATACTTGTTGGGATTCAAGGACATGCCATATTCCCTGCACCTTTTGAATACTTGTTCAAGGTGATCAAAGTGATCTACTGCATGCTTGGAGTATATAGTAATATCATCAATATATACGAGCACAAATTCTACTAATACTCCCTTAAAAGCCATATCCATGGCCCTTTGAAAAGTTGCACCTGCATTGGTTAGTCCAAAAGGCATCATACAATAGGCATAAGTGCCCCATTTAGTAGTGAATGCAGTCTTGTATTGGTCGGATTCTTGGACTAAATTTTGGTTTTTACCCCAAGTATCCATCCAAGAATGAAAATCTTTCAGAGCCACTAACTTTGGCTAAAATATGTTTTATGGAAGGGAGGGAGTAACGATCCTTAAGGGAGGCTCTGTTGAGGTCCCTAAAGTCCACACACAGTCTAATTTCCTTGTTTTTCTTCCTAAATGGAACAAGATTGGCTACCCAAGAGGAATGCTTAATCGAAAAAATAATGTTAGATTCTATAAGCTTGGATATCTCTCTCCTCGTCAAAGGCTCAATTTTGGGATTTATAGGCCTTTTCTTTTGTCTATCTGGTTTAGAAAACTCTATGGTATGTTGAGCTAAACTAGGGTCAAAACCTTTTAGATCCTCATATGTTAAAGCAAAAATATCACTATACTCTTGACAGAGATTTACAAAAGTATTTTTCTCTGATTGGGAACATACCTTTCCCAAATTGAGAGCTTTTCCTTCTTCCATGGCTATTGATTTGTAGTCTTCTTTCTTGGTGGTCAGGTTCATTGCTTTCCCTTTCATTTGATTATCATGGTTGAAGATCCCATCTAAGGTGATCAACCCCTTGGGAAGCTTTTTAGAGCTAAGCTGCATGATTTGATCTCCATATTTGTCCTGTAGCATGCCTTGCTTCCTATGGGAGAACTCTGCCTCATCTTGCATGAAGTTCATTATCTATTGATCAGAATCAAATACTTGCCAATTTATTTGGTTATCAGACACTGTAGGTCTCACCACAAGTCTGATATGTTGTTCTTTCTCAGTTGCAACATGAGATGGAATGTCATGCTGGGCACCAATTGCTTCTAATCAATCAACATGTTTATTCTAATTTCTAGGGATACTAGAAATATTGAAGGATTCAAATCCCTCAATTAGGTCCCATGCTATATGCTTGTAGGACTTGAGAAGGTTGTTTTTGGTGGTGCTTTGAGCTCTAATCTAATTTACAACCAACTCATTATCTCCATGCACCTTTAATGATTTGATCCCTCTCTGTTGTGTCATGTGGAGACCTAAAATCAGGGCTTCATACTCAACTATATTGTTAGTGCAACTAAACTAAAGTTTGAAAGAAAAGTAATATTTCTCCCCCTTAGGGGAGGTCAGCAATACACTGGCCACTACACCATTCTTATTCCTTGAACCATCAAAGAACATGTCACATATCCCCAACATATCATTGTCTTCCTTTGAAATATTGGGAATGGGGGTGTTTTTCTCATGTATATAATATGTGCCCAAGATGGTATTATTGACCTCATCGATGAGATCAAATTGAAATGCATTTGTCCACTCATCAAGTAGACAATTAGGAACCTCATCCAACTAAGTTGCAGGCTCTCTTACTAAAATTTCATCTTTCTCCTCATGGAGAGTACAATTCATGTTGATGGGACTTGGGGTATAGGGCTCTATATGATCATTGGTAGCATGTTTAGCCCTAATAGCTACTTTGGTACCATATCTTGTCCTAAACAACATGTGAGACCAGTTAGAAGATAGGTAGCCATCTATCATGGCAGTGAAATCCCTAGACAGACAAATAGCACAATAAGTTGGGAGGTCAATCACTGAGATGTCTTACAACACACTATAACCCAGGCAGGCATGCAAGGTTAGATTTAAATCTTTAATGACTCCCACAGTCTGAACTGATGTGCCATCAAGCTACACCACCCCTCTTGTTATAGGTTCATACTTGATACCTAGGCAGTCAGTTATCCCCTTTGGCATAACTGAACTACTAGCCCCACTATCTATCATGCAATTATGAATAAGCTTATCTCCTATGATTAATGACAGATTAAAAGGGGGAGGATTATTGATTTTCTTTGAACTCTCTACCTCCAAAGGTTGCACCAAGCTTGTGGAAGTTGAAGAACTACAATGATGATTAGTACCTTCTGCAACATACATCCCCTTCAGGGCCTCTTGAAGTAGGTCTCTTTGAGATGGGATATAAAGAGCTTCCCACATAGATACATTGAGGTTGACCCTCTTGATCTGTTCAACAATATTAAAGGGGATGACAGCCTTAGCAGGGACTTTTGAAACAACAGGGTCTAGTTTTGATATTATAGGAGCCTTAGGTGGCTCTCTCTCCTTAACATTTTGTGTCAAGTCAGCTCTTTGTTTAGACCAGTTTCCTTATCAAATGAGTTTGGCATTGAAGATTGCGGGATAGGTTATGAAGCTTGAGATACAAATGGAGTCTGAGTTGTTGCTTCAGAATTATCACTAGGATCTATGGCCCTCCTTTTTCATCTTGTGTTGTAGACCACACTATCCCCACCTGTTTGATTTATTCCACAAAAATTAATCTCCTGCCAATTCGTAAAATGTGTATCTCCCTGTGTATGATTGAGATAGTCAGAAAATTGTTGCTTCCCTGATGTTGTTTTCTCATCTTTTGCTACTAGGGCTTGATAAAACTCACCATTCTGATATGAGGCCGGATTATGGGGCTGATTGCATGGAACATGCCAATCTTGTTCCTAAGCAAGATTGTTCTGAACTAACACTATAGCCTTTGAGGAGCTTGCAGCTGTGGGATTCAAATTGTTCAAGGGCCTAGCATTGCTCCATTGGTTCTTCCTTTGAAAATTTGATCTCTGATATTGATAATTCTAGTTTTGGGGTTGATAAGGCCTACTGTTAGCTTGTGGTAACTATCTCTTGATTGAGACCAATTCATTTCCATGTCCCTGTAGTTGTTGTTGTAATAGACTAATCATCTTCTACATCGATGTCTCAAGAGAGGTCTGTGTTGGCATTTGACTGAAGATTGCATTGATGACCTATTGTGTTGTCATTGATGTCAATTGTAACTAGTAATGATGTTTTTATGATGTTTTGCAACCGATAGTTGAGAAAGGGAAGGAAACCAATATTACTCTAGAAGTAGTGAGATCAACCGGTAACCCTACCTGTTGGTATGCCAAACCCTAACCGATGGAGCTTGGTGAAGCAGTTGTATTGATTTATGATCAAATGATGATCAGTAATCATTATGCCACATATGCATGTTGTATGTGATAAGTTTAGAGTGGTTTTTGGCATGTAGAGATAATGGTTTTATTTTGGGAATGAGTGAATACATTGCATGAATTGGAAATTGCGTGATGAGTTAAAGGAATCGATTAAGTGGTGATCAAGGAGTGGTCGAGGTTGTCTTGTACAATGTGCAATGATTTCTATGTAATCCAACGGTCATACTTAAACCGATTTGTTTGTAATCTCTATGAGATCTTAGGTTTGTGATATGTTACTGACCTATTGTTTTGCTTATAAGGTCGATGAGTTGTTTTGTAGTAGTTTTGGAAATTTTGGTTAAGTGTCAGTGTGATTGATTGTCAAGCCAAAAGGAGTATCTTTAGTATGTGTGAAGACAGATAGGATCATGAAAAGGATCTGATCAAACAAAGTAGTGCTATTTACCAAATCAACAAACCCCTATTGTTCTCTAACAATTACAATAGTTAAATCCCTTAATTGGGTAAGCTTTAATAGGCTTAGTGCTATCTAAATCCTCTAACCAGGTGATTCATTAGCTTGGATTTCAAATCCTCTATCAAGGTTACTCCTAATAGGGTATTGCTTCTAATAGGGCATTATAGTCAATCCCTTAATCGGGTGGTTCCTAATAGGATCTGTTCCTAATAGGATATTTTGTAAAGCTTTAACAGGCTTGGCTCCTAACAGGGCAAACTTAGAAGAGTTCAAAATACTTGTGAATATTCATCCCCACTGTGGTTTTTCCCATCTAGGTTTCCACATCAAATATCATTGTGTCAAGTGGTGAATGGTTTTTGTGGTTATGTTCGATACAGTTAATCTGCTTAACTGATTAAATCCACTTAGTTATATTAAGATGACCGATAGTAATCTGAAATGTGTTTTTACTATTGTTAGTAAAGTATTTTGATATTTTGGTTAAATGGTTTGGGATTTTCAGAGTTGTTATACTGATATGTCCATCAACCAGTAAACTGTCAGTGCTATTGCAGTTTGTAGCTCAGTGTTTGAACTAGTTAGTTCAGTGATTGACTTGTGAGATTGTTTTTGAATTTAGTGAAAGTTAAGTCAGTTTTATATCTACTAATTCACCCCCCCCTACTTAGTATTTATTTGGATCCTTATTGATTCATCATATCATCAACCTGCAGTTCCTTAATTTCAGAAGATAAGGAAGAGGGCGTTGGTGTAAGCAAATGGCTTGTGGAAGCCACTGGGATATGAGCTAAAATAGGTTGTTGGGTAGGAGCCTCTGAAAATAAGGGTTTTGAAGGCCTAGGAGACAATTTTTCTACCTGTATTAAGCAATTTTATGTCCTTATAGCAGTTTCATTAGCTAATGGGAGATTATCTCCTCCCATAGATTGAATCATTGTAGCTATGTCGTTGGTCAAAGCAGTGAGAATAAATAAGAAAGCATGGTTTGATGAAGGCTTTACTAATGATGGGATTCTATCTCATGTCTTTTGGAATCTATAGTTAAAATCACCCATGAACTCATGGGGTACTCTTTTGATTATAGTTAGTTGTTCCATAAGTGATAGATGGTCACTTTTGTCCTCAAAATGCTTGCACAATTTCTCCCCTAACTTATCCCAATTGTGAATAGAGTTAGGAGCTAGTCCTCTGTACCACTGAAGGGCCTTTCCCTTGAATGAGGCAACAAGATGCCTCACAGCAACATTGTCCTCAATGACATCAAATACCATGCAAATGCTTGCCATATCTTGTATATGCTCCTCCAGGGAGGTAGATGTCTCTCTAGTGAAAAATGGTATAGCCTTCAAGGATACTACTAGAATGTCATTCTTTTGGGCTAGGAGTAAGGGACTACCACCAGTATGGGAGTGTCATCTTTAGAGAGTGAATCAGGACCCAAATGGTCCCGATGAGTCTAAACTCTCTGGCCAGAGCATATCCTATTCTTATGAATAGATGTCTACCCCATTTGGGTAGATGCCTATCCTAGATTGGATAGATTAAACCCCATGTCCCATATGGACAGATGCCTAACCCGTAGGGTTAGATACCTAGTCCCGTATGGATAGATGCCTAACCCGTATGGTTAGATTCCCATCCTGGTTGGATGGATACCTATCCCATTTGGATAGATGTACCTAAGTATGGGATTGAATCAAACACAATTAAGAATAAGTGAGAATAAGAAATCAATATTTATAGATTAAAAAAAAAATCAGTTGAAATTTTGGGGTTAAGCTAAGTGGGTTATTACAAATACCCCTTTGGTCAAAGGGTTGATCATGGATGATAAGGTTGGGTCCTCTACTATTGATTGAAATTTTGAAGATCATGCCTCCCAATGGCCTTACAGATAGCTTGAATACCAAGGGCAAAAATAATATTCTTCTTGGTAGGGCTAAAATACCATTAAGTTAAAATGACTAAAGATACTTAATATTAAGGGTAAAGATAGTTTATAATAATAAATTAATTTAATAGTTGATATTATTATTTTATATTAATATGAGATTATTATTGGGATTATTATTTATTAATGATTTTATATTAGGAAATAATTATTAATTAATATTTATTTATTTATTTATTAAGTTGTGGCTTTAATATTTATTTGGGGTGCTATGGTTTAATTATTTATCTAGGCCTTTATATTTTATTGTGCCTTGGTTATTTAATTAATTGGTTGATTCTATTATTATTTCCCTATTTACCTTCTTGGGTAATTCAAATAATTATTTATTCTACCTACCCTATTTTACCATTGGTTGAGATATTGGGGTAAGAAATTAAATAATATTTTATATTCTTACCTTGGTATTTGCAAAAGGTTGGTAAGAAGTATATTTTAATTGATTATTATGATTGGCCGACTTGTTTTTATAGTTTTGGTTTTTTATTTTCTATTTATTGGTTTTCCTAAGTATTTGTCGAGGTTAACTTTCATGGTATTTTTTTTGCGAATTGAGAAATTTGGATTTTGTTGCTTGAAGTTTTGTTTGGCTTGACGGGAGAATTGGTGGATTTCTCTTCATCAAATTTCTTAGACCTTTTCTTCAATTTCCAAGTTGGAGCTTTGATCCTTTTCCATTTTATTTCTGAAAAGTTTGTCTGCTTCAGTTCTAAGAAAGATTGTCGCAGGGTTGGGAATGATACTATTAAGAGGTTGTGTGTGTGTGTGTGTGTGTGTGTGTGTGTGTGTGTGTGTGTGTGTGTGTATATGTATATGTACATACATACATATACATATACATACATATATATACACACACACATATATACATATATATACATACACATATATGCATATATATGTATGTATATATCTACATATATATATGTGTGTGTGTGTGTGTGTGTGTGTGTGTGTGTGTGTGTGTGCATACATACATATACATATTCTACCTACCCTATTTTACCATTGGTTGAGATATTGGGGTAAGAAATTAAACAATATTTTATATTCTTACCTTGGTATTTGCAAAAGGTTGGTAAGAAGTATATTTTAATTGATTATTATGATTGGCCGACTTGTTTTATAGTTTTGGTTTTTTATTTTCTATTTATTGGTTTTCCTAAGTATTTCTCGAGGTTAACTTTCATGGGAATTTTTTTGCGAATTGAGAAATTTGGATTTTGTTGCTTGAAGTTTTGTTTGGATTGGCAAGAGAATTGGTGGATTTCTCTTCATCAAATTTCTTAGACCTTTTCTTCAATTTCCAGGTTGGAGCTTTGATCCTTTTGCATTTTATTTCTAAAAAGTTTGTCTGCTTCAGGTCTGAGAAAGATTGTCGCAGGGTTGGGAATGATAATATTAAGAGGTTGTGTGTGTGTGTGTATGTATATATACATACATATATACATATATACATACATACATATACATATACATACATACGTACATATACACACACATATATACATATATATACATACACATATATGCATATATATGTATATATGTATATGTATGTATGTATATATCTACATATATGTATATACATATATATATGTACATATGTGCATATATACATATTCTACCTACCCTATTTTACCATTGGTTGAGATATTGGGGTAAGAAATTAAATAATATTTTATATTCTTGCCTTGGTATTTGCAAAAGGTTGGTAAGAAATATATTTTAATTGATTATTATGATTGGTCGACTTGTTTTATAGTTTTGGTTTTTTATTTTCTATTTATTGGTTTTCCTAAGTATTTGTCGGGGTTAGCCTTCACGGGAATTTTTCTGCGAATTGAGAAATTTGGATTTTGTTGCTTGAAGTTTTGTTTGGCTTGATGGGAGAATTGGTGGATTTCTCTTCATCGAATTTCTTAGACCTTTTCTTCAATTTCTAGGTTGGAGCTTTGATCCTCTTGCATTTTATTTCTGAAAAGTTTGTCTGCTTCATGTCTGAGAAAGATTATCGCAGGGTTGGGAATGATAATATTATGTGTGTGTGTATACATACATACATATATACATATACATACATATATATGCATATATATACATGTATACATATATACATACACATATATACATATATATATACATACACATATATGCATATATATATATATACATATGTATGTGTATATATGTATATATGTATGTATATATACATATATATATGTATATACATATATACATATATACATATACATATGTATATACATACATATACATATATATATGTATATGTATGTATATGTACATATGTGCATACATACATATACATATATATACATATACACATGTATATGTATATATATGCATATATGTGTATGTATATATATGTATATATGTGTATATGTATATGTATATGTATATATGTACATGTATATATATGTACATGTACATATATATACATGTATACATATACATATATATGTATATGTATGTATGTATATGTACATATGTATGTACATATACATACATACATATACATATATATGTGTGTGTGTATGTATCTATCTATATATATACGTATATAGACACACACACACACAGTTTAAGAAAGAATATTTATTGGGGTATTGTTTGTTGTATTCAAATATTTTGAGATTGCCATATATGGCTCATATGTTTTCTCTATGCCTACGAAATGATTATTTCCTTTGTTTATATTTTCTGAGAATGCTTGTTGTATACCTGAAATGTGGTGTTACTCAATAAAGAGCAGAATAACAAGCATACCAATGAAACATTATATGTAACGATCTAACAAATAACACATGTTAAATAAATAATCCTTGCAAGAAGTCCCAGTGTTCTCTATCTCATAGGATTCCTCAAGTCATGGTTGCTACCATATCATTGAGAAACTGACCTTTAGAATGACAAATCCAAGAACGAGTGATATGTGATGAAAATGATCTATATGCAATGCATTCTAGATTTATAAGATTGTAACAAAGATAGCTATGATGAAGATTATGCTATGATAATGAAACTAAACATGTTATGATATTAATGTTATGCTATGCTAACATGATATATGCTATGCTAAAGATAAAAAGCTTCTAAATGCTTAAGCTTATGATTGAGACAAAGAGAGGCAAAATCTATTCTAAGACTAAGACTTGGTGATCCCTCACAATGAAGAAGTGAGTTTTTATTTATAGAAGAAATAGAGAATTGGATGGTTAAGATTGAATTATCAAGTAACAAGGGTTAGGATTGTATGATACTCAATCCATGTGATACTTTCAACACAATCCCATGTTGACAAGTGTCAATATGAGAAGGCTTGAGAGGAGAGAGAAGAGACATTAAATGCCTAAGGAGACATGACGGTTACCCAAGGGGATTTGATTATGGTTGAGGGTTAAATGGATGGTTGAGTTAGAGAGAAAGTCTCTAACCAAGGGTCAAAGGTGGGTTAGTTAGATTTAGACTTTATTGGTTTATGAAGACTTTGATGGTTAACTTGTTGAAGAAATAAAGTCTTTAATGCTTTGAGAAGTGACTCCTTCATAATTTATTTGTTTAGTAATGTGAAAATGTTTAGGAAAGGGTTTAGGCTAATTAGAATGGTTTAGAAGAATCTAGAAGAAGGGTTAGGCATGCAAGTGGGAGGTATTTTAGGATTTTAATTGGAATCAAATTTATTTATTTCAATTTATTGGTGCAACTTGCATTTGGATAGATATTTAAATAAATATTGATTTATTTAAATATGCGAGGGGTTTTTAATTAAATGTGAAAGGAGGATAAAGCATTAGATGCTTGAAGACTTGAAGGGAGTCATTAAAGACTTGAAGACTTTGAGGGAAACCATTAAAAGATTGAGAAGTCTCTAGAATGAAACCATTAAAGGTTTGAAGACTTTAAAAGAAGCCATTAAACTTTTGAAGACTCTAGAAGAAAACCATTAAAGACTTGAAGACTTTAAAGATAGCAATCAAAGGTTTGTGTTGATGGGTTCTGGGTTAACCTTTGGTGTAAGATTGTGCAAACCATTAAAGGGTGATTAGGATAATAATAGGTGTTTAGACACGATTAGGAGGAAGGTTAACTTGCAACTTTCATTTTCTAGAAAGTGCAAGTAGGGGAGATGTTAGGACCCAGATGCAATTGAGAGGGGGGGGTGGTGAATCAATTGTCTATTAATTTCAACCCAAATATAACTTAATCAAACTTGATACTTAATACCAGTAAACCAAACTTAATGTCGGTTGACTGATTAGCAGTTAATATTAATATCGGTAAAACTCAATGCATAGAACAGAAAGAGAAACAACATCCACAACACATAACACAAAGATTTGTATGTGGAAACCCTATAAGGGGAAAAACCATGGTGGGAAACCTTACCCACAATCAGATGATACTACTGTAGATAGTATGTGTATAGAAATGGGGTCTGCACATGCAGAAAGGCCAACCGCCTAGAACTCACTGCTCAATCACAAAATAGGAGTCACACTAACTACAATTGGATGATTAAATCCAATGATAATGTACTTCTCAAAGTAGCATCTCCAATGTTGGATTCAGTACCAGTTAAGCTTTGCTAATCACCTTCAAACCTTCCTTGAATCTTCTCTATGGTCTACTAATGTGATCTTCAATATTCGCACATAGCATGTTACAATACCATAACCATATACCTTCTCTTTTCATCTCTGTGTAGGTCGGCTAACTAAGAATATTACAATTAAATCAATTACAAATAAGCCAAGATGTGATGCATCATGTTAGCTCAATACATTTACAACAATATCCAATTAATTAAATCATCTCCATAACGTGTCGTGTTGATCTGGAATAGATAATGCACATCGGTCCATAACCTAGACCAGTTTGTCGGTAACAACAAATATGTCAACCCGATTAGACCAATAACCAAAATACCAAAACCAAGTGTCCAAACCATGTCTTCAACATAACCAAGTGATCTCCAGATGATAACAAGTCATCCTCAGTGCCGGTGAACAATATAACCTGCCGGTGAACAATATACTGGTGACTGTGCATAAGTCACTGAACATGCCGGTGAACATAATGTGCTGGTTAAACATAACCAAAGATCTCCAGAAGGATAAGTGTTGACATCAATGAAAAAACCAATGCAACACATCCATAATACCAACAATCTCCCCCTTTGGCATTGATGGCAACACAAGATGGAAAAACATCTAAGTGCCAAAATAGAATGCCAAAAACCAACAACCAACAATCTCTAGAATATATCAATACTAGAAATCAAAATACAAATGCAAAGAGTATGTAACTCTCCCCCAATGAATAATCTCTCCTCATAGGAATGTTTTTCCATAGATATCCCTCCCCCTTTGACATAAAATTCCAAAGCAATACAAATACCAGAACATACAACCAATTCATAAAACCAATTTCAATAACCAATTGTTATAACCAACTACTCCCCTAAGAAGTAGCTCTCCTCCATCAAAGACAGAAAAAAGTTTCTCTATTAATTTTGTCGGTTTGATGCTAGTCATCAATTGTCTAAGTCTCTACTGGTGAGAGTATTACCCCAAGATGCTCTCTAAGATATTCAAAAGTTTCCTTAGGCAAAGGCTTAGTAAAGATATATGCAATCTGCTCTTTAGTATTCACATAAACCAATCTTACTTCATTTGCTTCAACATTCTCTTTTAGAAAATTATATTTGATAGAAACATGTTTAGTCTTAGAGTGAAATGCCAGATTCTTAGATATATCAATTGCTATTGAATTATCACAATAAATGATTATAGGTTCTTTGCATTTTACCTTTATTTCCTTCAAAATTTTCTTAATCCATAATACCTGAGTACAATTAGTTGATGTTGCAACATATTCAGATTCTATTGTTGATAATAATGTACAACTCTATTTCTTGCTCAACCATGAAATCAATCTGCTACCAAGGAAGAATGCCCCACCGATGGTTCTCTTTCTGTCATCTACATCTCCTGCCCAATTTGCATCAGTGTATGCACATAAAACAAATTTTTCATCTTTAGGATACCATAAACCAAGATTTGTTGTGCCTTGTAGATACCGGAAAATCCTTTTCACTGCTAATTCATGATTTTGTCTAGGATTACTCTAAAATCTTGAAACAGTACATATTGCATTCATTATATCAGGTCTTGTTTGTGTCAAATACAGTAAACCTTCAGTCATAGAATTATATCTTGTCAGATTAACAGGAGTTGAATCATCTTTCAATGTCAATTTATCAGTTGTAGTCATAGGAGTACTTACCGGCTTAGAGTTTTCCATACCAAATTTCTTCAATAGTTCCTTCAAGTACTTTGTTTGACATATGAATATACCTTTATCAGTCTATGAAATCTGCAATCCTAAAAAGAATTTTATCTCCCCAATCGTAGACATTTCAAATTCTTCCTACATCTTATTAGCAAAGTATTTACACAATCCATCTTCTCCTCCAAAAATGATATCATCAACAAAAACTTCAATAACCAAGATGTCTTCATTAGTCACTTTGAAATATAAGTTGCTGTCAGCATTACCTTTAGTGTAACCAAGCTTCAAAAGATATTTGTCCAATCTAGCATACCAAGCTCTAGGAGCTTACTTCAATCCATACAAAGCTTTCCTTAATCTGCAAACCATATCTTTATCATTTGTCAATGAAAATCCACCAGGCTGTTCAATGTAAACTTCCTCTTCAAGATCACCATTCAGAAATGCACATTTTACATCCATTTGATATACGTTATAGTTCTTGTGAGCTGCAAATACAAGAAATAATCTGACTACCTCAATTTTGGCTACCGGTGCAAAGGTTTCATTGTAATCAATTCCCTCTTTTGGTGAATATCCTTTACACACTAATCTTTCTTTATTCTTGATTACCTTGCCATCTTCATTAAGTTTATTTCTAAATACCCATTTAGTTCCAATTACATTTTTGTGTTTAGGTTGGGGAACCAATGTCCATGTATTGTTATTTTCAATTTGTTCTAATTCATCTTCCATAGCTTTTATCCAAAATTTATCTTCAAATGCCTCAATAACAGATGTTGGTTCAATTTGAGAAATTAAACATACCTCTTCATTTGCCAGTCTTCCTCTTGTCATAACAACTTGATACTTATTCCCAATTATCTGACTTTCAGAGTGATTCAGTCTTACATACCTGGGTGTGTTTACTTGCTATTGTTCTTCAGTCACTATGGAATTCTCTGATGATGCCGGTGTGACTGGATCCACATTCTGTACCAGTGCACTCTATATAGGTTCATTTATGATCATCTCAACTGCTTGTTCAAAATCCATAGATCTTGAATTTCCTCTAAATTGTTCATCTATCTTAACATTTGCACTCTCAATGATTTTTTGCAATCTTTTATTAAAACATCTATATGCTTTTCTCTTAGATTAATAACCAAGAAATATTCCTTAATCACTTCTAGGATCAAATTTACCAATATACTCATCTCTTTGAATATAACATTTGCTTCCAAATATTCTAAAATATTTAAGAGTAGGAGTATTACCAAACCATAGTTCATAAGGGGTCTTACCAGTTTCACCTTTGATGTCAACTCTATTAAAAGTGTAAACTATTGTATTCACTGCTTCTCTCCAATACACATGAGGTAGATTTTCTTCTAGTATCATGCTTCTAGCTACATCCAGAATAGTTATGTTCTTCCTTTCCACAATTCCATTCTACTGAGGTGTCTCGGGTGCTGATAGTTGTCTTCTAATTCCATTTACTTCACAAAATGTATTAAACTCCTTAGATGTAATTTCACCTCCTTGATCCGATCTTAAACATTTGATTTTCTTACGAGTTTCATTCTCTACCATTGCCTTGAATAATTTGAATTTCCCAAAAGCTTCTAGAATAATCATCAATGATTAGCATAAAGTATCTATCTCCTTGTAGAATTCTTGTTCTTGCTGGACCACACAAGTCAGTATGGATTAAATCAAGAACATTATTGGATTTCTCAGAAATACTCTTAAAATTTGTTCTAACTTGCTTTCCCATTTGACATTCCTTACATACCCGATTATGAGGTTTTATAATCCTAGGTAAATCCCTTACTACCTTAGATGAACTAATCTTTATGATGTAATCAAAATTCACATGACAAAGCCTTTTATGCCATAACCAACTTTCATCAATATGTGCAATCAAGCATGTCTTTTCATTGTTATTCAAATAAAAGATATTATCTCTAGTCTGATTACAAGTTGCAATCTCCAAACCAATTCTATTCATGATTTTGCATTTATCATTCTTGAACTGTAACTGAAATCCTTTTCAACTAATTGACCAACACTCAAAATATTATGCTTCAAACCTTAAACATAATAAACATTGTCAGTATTGTGCTTACCATCAAAAGATATAGTTCCTTTTCCTCTAATCAAACAAGATTTATCATCCCCAAATCTTACTAGACCTCCATTGTTTTCCTGAAAAGATAAGAAATTACTTTTATCACCAATCATATGATGTGAACATCCGGAATCTATAATCCATTCATCCTTTTCTTCAATTTTAGCTGCTAGGGCCCGCTCAACTAGTGAAATAGTAGGTGTCGATTGATCTTCTTTTATTGCAGCACAAGCCCATCCATTGTCTTTCGGTTCTTCATCAGAATCATCAGTAACTCCTTCATCAACATAGTAATATGATTTGTCTCTATTCTTCTTAAATATGTATCTCTGATATTCAGGGTTAGGCTTATATGCTCTTTTAACTTCTTCTCTCAATCTTGCATGTCTATTAGGACATCTAGATGCCATATGACCAACTTTATTGCAGCTAAAACATTTAAATGGTGCTTTACCTTCATACTTACTTCCAATAGGACCTTTAGGTATTTTCCTTGCAAATGATGCTTCAAGTTCTTCCAATTCTTCATTTTCTTTCCTGATATCTTCAAGTTCTCTTGCATAAAGTTCTTTCCAATCAAATTTTTTAGATGATGATGATGATGCTACAGATGATGATGCTTTGAAGGCCAAATCTATTTTAGTTGTAGCAACAGGACCAAATTCCTCAAGCTCAAATGCTGAAAGTTTTCCAACCAAGGTATCTCTAGATACTAATGTATTAGGCATTGTTCTCAACTCATTAATAACAGTTACTTTCATTTTGTATGCCGGTGGAAATGCTCTTAAAACTTTAGAAACAATTTCATCTTCACTTAAGGAACCTTCACATCATTTTATTCCTAAAATAATTTCATCTACCCTTTCCATAAAAGCAAAAATTCTTTCATCTTCTTCCATTTTTAGATTTTCATACCTGGCCTGGAAGCATTCCAGTTTTGCAATTTTGACAGTGGTATCTCCTTCATTCAATGTCTCCAATTTATCCCAAATAGCTTTAGCAGTAGATCAGCCTGATAATCCCATGATTTGTTGATTTGATAATGCGCTCAAAAGTGCTTCTCTTGCTTTGCAATCATTTTCCATGTCCTTAGCCAATGTTGGTGGATGAGGTTGATTCGGTAAAGGAGCAACATAGCCATTCTTTGTAACATCCCATATGTCTCTTCCAATGCAATTCAAATGTGTCTCCATTCTGATCTTCCATATACCATAGTTAGTTCCATCAAGTTTTGGACTGTCCTTCCTAAAAAAGTTTGTTGCCATAGAATCTCCTCAAGCTATTAAACTTCTACAAAAAGAGGACTTAGCTCTGGTACCAATTGTTAGGACCCAGAGGCAACTAAGAAGGTGGGGGGGTGAATCACTTGTCTATTAATTTCAACCCAAATATAACTTAATCAAACTTGATACTTAATACCAGTAAACCAAACTTAATGTCAGTTGACAGATTAGCAGTTAATATTAATACCGGTGAAACTCAATGCATAGAATAGAAAGAGAAACAACATCCACAACACATAACACAGAGATTTGTATGTGGAAACCCTATAAGGGGAAAAACTATGGTGGGAAACCTTACCCACAATCAGATGATACTACTATAGATAGTATGTGTATACAAATGGGGTATGCACATGCAGAAAGGCCAACCGCCTAGAACTCACTGCTCAATCACAAAATAGGAGGCACACTGACTACAATTGGATGATTAATCCAATGATAATATACTACTCAAAGTAGCACCTCCAATGTTGGATTCAGTACCGGTTAAGCTCTGATAATCACCTTCAAACCTTCCTTGAATCTTCTCTATGGTCTTCTCATGCGATCTTCAATATTCGCACATATCATGTTATAATACCATAACCATATACCTTCTCTTTTCATCTCACAAATGAGATCTTACATATATACCAAAACCTAAAACCAAATGTGTAGGTCGGCTAACTAAGAATATTACAATTAAATCAATTACAAATAAGTCAAGATGTGATGCATCATGTCAGCTCAATACATTTACAATAATATCCAATTAATTAAATCATCTCCATAACGTGTCATGTTGATCTGGAATAGATAATGCACGTCGGTCCATAACCTAGACCAGTTTGCTGGTAACATCAAATATGTCAACCCGATTAGACCAATAACCAAAATACCAAAACCAAGTGTCCAAACCATGTCTTAAACATAACCAAGTCATCTCCAGATGATAACAAGTCATCCTTAGTGCCGGTGAACAATATAACCTACCGGTGACTGTGCATAAGTCACTAAACATGCCAGTGAACATAATGTGCTGATTCAACATAACCAAAGATCTCCAAAAGGATAACTATTGACATCAATGACAAAACCAATGCAACACATCCATAATACCAACAAGAGGGATTTAATAAATTTAAATAAATATTAATTTATATCAATGTGAGAAATGATATTTTAGGGATTTAAATAAAAATTAATTTATTTAAATGTGAGAGATGGGATTTGGGGATTTTAAATAAATATTAATTTATTTAAATAAGAGAGATGGGATTTTGGGATTTTAGATAAATAATAATTGTGCAGGGGCACCCAACAACATTGATGCATCCATGAGGAAATTTTTCAAAACATGTGTTGATTTGTATCAAATGAGGTCCTATGGACCATTTTTTGGTAATTTGTAATCAAAAGATGTGAGGGGACACACTTTTGTGTTCATGACACAAAGTTGTTAGTAAGTTGTCAAAGTTGTCATAGAGGTGCAAAATTTGTCAAGATGGTTGAAAAAGGGATTTAATCATGTAACAAGGTCTAATACACCACATGGAATCAATTTGATTCTATTTTAGGTCATATGTCAAATGTGAAAAAATTGTCAGAGGTTGACAAAAAGTTGTCATTGCAACTTTCTTATAAAATTGTCATATTGAGCAAAATTGATTAGTTTGGGGTTAGTAACAGAAAAAGGTTTAGGTCTATGACAAGGATAATAACAAGGAAAACACAACACTAAGACCTACACAAAAGGTCAAGCTAAATGGGCTTGTTATGCCTTGCATATCCATTCCCCATTAGTTTCCTTGTGTTACAATGTGGGTCCCCTATTTTTGCTCATTTTTGCTTTACCTTTTTCTTTTTGTTCTTTTATCTCAGAACTCCAGATTCTCGGACTCCTGAGGTCTCTTTTGTTGTCTCAGAACTCTGGAGTCTCAAAGTCCCAAGGTGTGTCTTTGTGTTTCCTTGTTCTTTACCTCAGAACTCCAAAGTCCCGAGGTATGTGTGTCTAATCCACCCCGGAACCCCGGAGTCCCAAAGTCCCAAGGTGGATCCTTGCTTTCTTTCTTTCCTTATCTTGGAACACCGGACCTCCGAAGTCCCGAGGTAGGATGTTTTGTTTGGTGTTTTGTTTGCTGAGCTCAGAACCTCAAGACCCCGGAGTCCCGAGGTCCTATTTAAATCACTTGTACGGACAAGTTTTGGGAGGGGGTATAAATAGGTATGATGAAATTTTAAAATTCATTTGTGCATTCAAAGCTCCTTCTTCCTTGCCTCCTAACTGCGAGCCTCTGACTGTCGAGCTTCCTTTTGCATTCTTGGGCATTTTGATCCACTAGATAAGTGATTTTTCTTTCCCTTTTGGTCATTTATTTTTTGTTTCCTCTTCTTTTCATTTTGTGTGTTTTTTCGTGTATCCCGCATGCCCTAATTTCCTTATCCCAGAACCCCAAAGTTCTGGGTGGTTTGCATTTCCTTATCCCAGAACGCCAGAGTTCTAGGTGGTTTTCTCTTACTTACCCAAGAATCCCGAACCTCAGAGTTCTAGGATCTTGTTGAAACTTTTCTATCACCCAACCCGAAACCCTGAAATCCTGGAGTTCCAAATTATTTCTTTGCGAGGAAGCCCTATCATTTACCCCGAAACCCTCGAGTTCCAAGGTCTATCTTTTTGCTAAACTCCTATTGGGTATTTGGCTCAGGACCACAAGATCCCGAGATGAGCTTAAATTCCATACCCCGGAGTTCTAGAATCAAGTGTTATCTACCCAACCCAGAATCCCATAGTTTTAGACTGCATCCATGAGTACCTACCCCAGAACCCCGGACCCTGTTTTAAAAAAAACAAAACTCCCTATTCTGGAAGCTCGAAGTCTCGAAGTGAATGAACTTTTTATGTTTTTTTTGTAAAGAAATGACCCTCGTTTTCTTCTCATAGGTTTAGGTACTTAGATGGACTCATCTTTTAGAAAAACAAGAAAAGATACTGACAAACTTCTAGCTACCATGAAGTATCATTATCAAGGACAAGTCTACTCTTCAAAGTTGGATGATCAAGTCAAATGGGTTACCGAGACGAAAATTGTCCATATTGAAATTGAAGATATCAGAACCTAGTTAAATAAGCCCAAACTAGAGGCCCTACATAGGAGAATCAAAAGGTCAGGCTTAGTGGAGACAACTATTTTTCCACAATTAGTGCAAGCACCGTAATTTATAATGACAATTGCTCAGTTCTACAACCTGAACACTAGAAAGTGCATTGACGCACAGGGAAGGACGGTTATCGACTTGTCTCTTGACATGCTAGGATTCATGTTTGGTATCCCAACCAGAGAAGAGATATTCCTCTCAACTAAAGAGGAGGCCTTGAAGGTATGGAATGACAAAGTTGCAGCAAATAAAAGGCACATGAATAAAAACTGGTTAGAAGAAGAGAGGAAAATAGGTCTCAAGGCAATAGAGATCCTGAGGGCAAACTTCAAGGAGCCCCAAAGAGACTTGATTATTATGTTGAGCAGGGCCTTTTGCAAGCCTGATTGTAAGCATTTCCATCCATGGATGTTCCAGTTTATGACCACTATCCTAATTGGAAAACAATATTTTGATTGCCCGCAGATCCTCTCTGACAACATTTGCAAACAAATGAAGGAAGTTTGCCAGACTCAAAAGTTCTTTTTCACATCTTTTGTCATCTAGGTGGCTTCCAGAGCTGGAAAATTTTTGGGACTAAAAGTAGAAGGTCAATTAGGGGATGAGGAAGGACAGAAGAAGGTATGGGAATACTATTCCCAACTCCCCCTAGCCAATGCAAAGGCTCATTTCAAAAGAATTAATGATGCCTTCATTTTTCTAGTAATAATTAAATTGATAGGATACATAGGATATCAGATTAGCCTTGAGGCCATGGCTATTATTCGAGAGTGGGCATGTTGGTTTATCCAGAACCCACGCTCCACTTACATTAGGGTCAGTGGATTCATAGGGAACCCAATGTTTCTTCCCAGATACTGCAATGATAGAGTAATCTTATTGGAATATGTAAGGCAACTATTGGGCCTCCAATCCCTCTTATCTTCAAAACATAAAATAGGCATTGATTTTTCAATATCTATTGGATACTTCTCATGCTCTAAGATATAAGTTGCAAAGCTAGCAGAGCCAGAGCTTCAAGATTTGAACTTGAAAGAGTATGATTATGCTAGGGAATTTTATGATCCCTACGGGAAGCTCAAACAAGCTATGTCTAAGGCATATGAGGGACACAGGCTAAGACTGGAGGATTTTTGGGCCAACCTCTAGGACAGTTTTGATGTCAGAGAGAAGAACTATAATAGGTTATCTGTGCCATAGAAAAGGGATTTCAAAATTGAGACCAATCTCCCTAAAGACCTCAGGGATGATGGAGACCTGCTCGATGCGACTTATAAAGGATTAGAAATTGAAAAGAAGCCCCTCTCCCTAATAAGGTAGTCTACAAATGAGGATGTGAATATTGAAAAGGTTTCCCAAGTGGTAATCAATAGGACCAAGCAATGGTTAAGCCAAAGGGTAAGGCCCAGTGCCTCAAAGGTGAAACAGAAGGAGTCCACTTAAAGGGGTACCCCAATCAAGGGGTTACAAGGAGTATGCTCGAAAGATGAGGTTAAGATCAAGACAAAATACATCCACCGATCCTAATGAGGGGGAGAAACCTCAAGAAAGCATTGAGGACTTGTTGAAGAAACTCCAAGAGAAGACTAAGGAGTCTGAGTTGTTGAAAAAGGTTGTAGACCTTGGAGTGACCGATGGATTAGGAGCAATATCACTAGCTAAAGTCCTCCCACCAAGGATAGTTATAAGACAGACTGCAGGAGAGGGTACCCAAGAGCAAGAAGAAGAAATAGAAAAAACTAAAGATATACCTACTCAACCACCTTCAACAGATGCCACACAGGATCCAAATACCAATGCCCCTACACCGCCACCAGCTAATATACCCGCAAGGCACCCTGGAGTGCAAGGCTTCAGGTCTAGCATCGAAGGAATAAGAGTTAGGAACATTGAATCTGATTTAGATTAGGAAGAAGAGGATCTTGAGCAACATCGACTACTAGAAGGCAAGAAAGAAGGGGATGGGGTGGATGACCTATTGAGTGAAAGATTAGTTCTAACCCCTCAAGATCAAGAGGACCTCCTCAAGGAAATAGCATCTCAGCAACGTGAAATAGAGGCAGGTGAGGAAGGGATTGCATTCAATGAAGAGGTTAGTGGCAAATTGGGAGAATTACATAAGCAACAAGCTCTCCAAAACAATCAGTAATACCCTAAAAATGGTCATCTAAACCATGAGCCCCTAATCTCGACAACATCACCAAGGTCCTAACCAAAGGCAATTAAATAAATCTTGAGCACACAATTAATTTTTAAAATCATCAATGTCACATGGAAAATTAATCAACTAATATTAATTAAATATTTATTTTAATTAATTGATAATTCCAAGTAAATCATTTTTAAAACAATTATCCTATTTATTTCATTGAATATCCTAACATATTTAATTAAATAAATTAGTTTGTCATTAAATCATCAAAAAGGAATTAATTTGAAAAAATAATTAAAATTTGAGAAAAGAAATCAATTGGAGATAATCTTGAAAAACAAATTAAAAATTGATAAATAATCTCAATGAAAGCAATTAAAACAATTAAATCTCAAAATTGAATGAAATAGAGAATACATCGGTTTTTTCCTGATTTTATCTTAATTTTAGTTCAATTTCCTCTCTTGGAAAATCTTGACTGCTCATCATCATTTGATCTCAGCCATTGGTTTCTTTCTAAATTTTCTAAAAATTCAGGCTCTCATCTCTCATTCAAAAGATCTTGGAGAATATATTGTTATTATGTTGTTTTTTCTCTAGGTTCATTGAGAATTTGCATTGAGATATTGCATATTAGTTATTTCATATTTCTTAAATCATTTAGCTTAAATATTCATATATTGCTTAAATCATGTTAGATTAATCTTGCTTATCTAGCTTACATCCTACATCCATTTAGCTCATATTCATGCTCATATAGATTTAAAAATCCTTAGTTTAGGTGTTGTCTAGTCACTGGATAGCTTAACAATCTGAGAGCAATCTAAACTCGCATCTACTATAAGGCAATGGGTCTCTTTGTAATGGTTTATTATTCATTGATTATTGATTTGCTAACCATGCATCTAATGACTTAATTGAAGTGTTGTGTATTCCAGATACAAATACAGGTCCACTTTTCACACACAACATTTTTGGCACCCACCGTGGGGCTCGAAATTCAATACTTCGGCCTCAAAATCACTTTTTTTATCCTGCAGATTTCGTCTATACAACCTCTGTGAAATATCATACGAGTGTATATCCTACATTGTATGGTATTCTATCAAGGTCTCTATTTTATCGTACGAATAAGAAAATGGGCTTGTTCGAATTTCTACTCTGAATATCTGATTCTATACTTTGTCATTCTATTCTCAATTCTAACTCATACGAGCAACTACTTTTGTCGTTTGCTTCTGTGATAATTGTCGTACGATTCTATATTCTGTTGGGTTAGAAATAAACGAGTTTCATTCTTCATATTTTCTGTTCAATTTTGATTACACTGACACTGACCCTGGCTGTTTGTCTATTTATCTGAAGAATTGTTACAACCTAACCAGTTTCTTGCAGAACGCTTGTCAAAGAATTTATCAATCACACACACGCCTGTCAAAGAATAAAAACAACATGACTAGTGATGCATTATTTTTTCAGGTTGCCTAAAGAAAATCGACCAAACATCATGTATTCTTTAAATTCATTTTTAGGCACTTAAATTGCTACCTGGTTAATGAACAAATTTGTCTTTTGTGTTTTAAAAAAAATCTAAGAGGTAGGAGAGTATGCTCTTGTCTTTTACAGACAATCAGAAATCTAGAACCTTGAGGCTTTTTCTAAAATTGAGATTTGTGTACCTTTAGCAGGCCTAATGGGAAAAAGTAATCACCCTGTGAGAATGACCCAAGTGAGTACAGTTGGACCTAAGCATTCCAACTCACAATAATAAATAGGCCTCTGATGATTAAAGTCTCAGAGGATGGGATTATTTGAGTTTTCTCTTTGAGATCTCTCATATCAAGCATTTTGTAGGGCTTCATGGTCTCAATCACGTTTATGTGACTACAACTTGTTTCGGTACCTTGTCGGGCTATATGCCTCAATCATGCTTGCATGACTTCAAGGGGTAATTTCAAATGAAATTCCTGACTAAGAACTATAAGATTAGAAGCTACCTGGTTCACCTCCGAAAGGTTGATATTTTTTATGCAAGAGAGATAGTAACTCTCCCAAGACACTTTTCATATCATGCCCCCATTAGCATTTGGATTCAGCTAATATAGCATTGAGAATCCATTGTGTGAGACTCAGTGGCCATATTCTAATTAGCTATTGGGTGTGTACCTAAGTCAGCAAGCAAAGGTTTTCTTCTCTAAGCCAACTTCCATAGGGTTAGCATGCTATGCTTGGAATTATTAAACATCTTGTGTAATTTTTGTGTTTTCATCCCTAAAACTGAAACTGAAACACTAAAAATGGAGAAAACAATACCAAATAACTTAGTGATAAACTCTATCAGTGTCAAAAACTAGTCCCTGTTGGTCATTGAAAATCAGTCCTATATCAAAAATTGGTCCTCGTCAGTCGTAAAAACTTTGTCTATCAGAATTTCATCTTTGTCCATTCCTCTGTTGTACAAGCCTTTTGAAATTTCATCATGTTACATACCTACTATCGTATGAGCTTTAATTAATCCTCATAGTTTGTCGTTTGGCTTTACAAACTTTGTGGTACGAGTCTCAGAAATAGTCATTTGTCCTTTTAAACTTTGTCATATGAAAATATGTAGCATTCACAATATTATCGTCCGGAGTCTGCCCAACTGTCGTACGAAATCAGGTAGCCACTCATACAAAATACTGTCTTTATCATCTGTAAATAGCTAAACTGTCATCTGGGTCTACAAACTTTGTCATACGAATTCCTATTCTTGTCAGTCAAAATAGTCAAACCTGCTCATATCAGTCTACAACGAGCATAAAACTTGACATTGTAATTCTAAGCATAAACAATCTTGATAGTGTACCCATGTCGTTGCGTTGCATGATTTTGTTGGTTACCTCTTAGCTAGGTCAATCAACCTAATCCAATCAACTAATCTGTTGTCCAAACTTCACTCTCGAGTATCACTTAGGCTACTTAGCCTTGACTCAAAATTGGAGTCAGAGTATCTCACCTGCATAGTTTTGAACATCAACCTCTAGCCTCAACAAACAACTAGATTTGATCTCACCTTGACATCTGTAACACCTCTCACTATCAATTGTAAATGGCTACCTTAGCTCCAATTCCCATGGCTACCTTGGCTCAAATGACTCAAGATATCAAGAAAGAAATATATGACATGAAAATCCAACAAAATAAATCAAGGACTCCATTTGAGAAACAAATGCATGATATCAAGAGTGAGAAACTTCAAGGAATGCTAAAATGATTATATGATTTGACAATTGAAAACCAACAAATAATTAACAATCAAAAGCCAAATCTAAAACAAGCTCACAAGATACCTTCACCAAGACATAAAGACATTTCCTCCAAGTATCCTCTAGATAGATAGTTTACACCTTTTGGGCAATCTATTGAGTCGACTTTGGAAGAGCTTCTTGAGCATAATCTTATCATATTGCCTAAAAAGACCACATGGGGATGTGAATTTGTGAGTAAGTATTATGCATATCATAGACAAAATGAACATAAGACTTCAAAATGCATGGAATTCAAACATAAGATTCAAGATCTCATTGATAATGCTGTCATTGAAATTGAAGATCCTAATGACTCACCTAAATAAAAAGAAGGAACTACTTCTAAGCATGATCAGATTCATGAACCTATGTCTAGCAAGGCTCCGTATGTGGCCTCCATCCCTTCCATGATGCATTCATCTCCTAAAACTTCTCAGCAACAATCCATACCATCTCCTTCAAACAATAAAACTTCTCATGTTTACCTTCAAGGGCTATCTCCTATGGAAATCCAAGTTAATGTCAATATTGATACAAGTTCCTCTAAAGATTTAAAAATCCTAGATCCTATGTCATCATCCACTCCAATTCTAAACATACCCACTCCAGAGAGTCCCACTCAAAATGCTTCCCCAACATGCCAAAACATGAACACCTTCCAAGAGTCCTCTATGCATATCAACAATATTACCCCTTCCTTAGAAGTGACTCCATGTCAAGAGGATAATCTTAAAAATGAAGAAACAAGTCCTATCATAAATCAAGATCAAGACACCAAAACTCCTCAATCCCATCTAATGATTGAAAAAGATCCCACCTCCCTAGAATCCCATGATGATCCCTTTATACCTTTCCTTTTCTTCCAAGATGAACTCCTTCCATCTCAAGAGCAAAGTATCCTTCCAAATCTCATTCCTAATCCACTTCCTAAGCAAGATCATGATGCCTCTTCCACCTTTTCAAATGGTCATATTCAAAATGAAGAGTCAAACACCCTTCCTACTCTATCCAATGGTCCTCTTCCATGTCAATATCAAAGTAACCCTTCATCTCCTTGTCATAATCCTCCATATTCACCTCAAGGATCCATCATGCCTACAAATCCCTCTCATGATCCTATCATTCCCTACATTCCATCTCCATCTCATAATGGACTCGTGTCTTCTTTCCAAAGCAAAGTGTATCCTACAAGTCAAAATATTTATAAAGGAAAAGGGGTAAATCTCCGCAAGCAAGAACCCTTCCATATTTAAGAAAATCTTAAAGGTCATGGCCTTAGGGATATTTCTCAATATGTTGGTATCTCTCATAAATCCTACATTTCTCCAGTTAAATCCAAATATAGGCTTTCCCCATCATCGCTTCCATCCATCTAAAAGACCTCCATATCATTCCTATCTATCCACACATCTCCCTCCAAGCAATTTGGATACCAAGCATAAAAGTCATAAGTCAAGTAATCCACATGTACTCAAGGATCAACATGTCCCATCTAATCAACATGTCAAAAAAATGAAAAATATGATCCAAAAAGAAAAAGAAAAATACCAAATGCCACAAAGGCCCACAAAGAAAGAAGAAAAGTCAAAAGTTATATGGGTTCCTAAGGCACTTGTACAAGCAATGCACTCTAATTAACGACAAAAACATGAAAAATAAAAAACCATGTGGATCCCTAAGAGGCTGCTTGAAGCACAACAGTCTAAAGAAAAAATCAAAATTGGCATCCAAAATTGTTGTTCCTCCATCTAAACCTTCCGAGTTTATTCCTCCATCACCTCCTTCATCCATTTTGGGTTCTTATGCCCCAAAATTTGTAACCTTTCCTCCATCCAAATCTCAAAATATGAGATTCACTTCTCTTCCATATGTCCACCATCCCTCAAGGTGTGTGTCAATGTTGATCTTTCCAAAATTTCCTTCTAGCCATACACAATTCTTCCAACATCCCATCCATTATCCAACTCTTCTTTTTCACCCTTCCATCCCTCTTATCCAATCCTTTGCATAAATCCTTGCCCTAGTTTCATTTAATTATCCTGCCAACATCTTTGAGAATACCTTCATAGCCATGGTCTATTGCAACTCATATTCCAAGGGTACCATCCAAAGAAGCGAGACGATGGGGTCCTTCTTCCATCCCCTATCATGCCTCCATTATCTTCCAAAAAAAAGAAAAATCAGAAAAAAAAGTAAAGAGAAATAATTTTGTCCATGAGTGAAAACCACTTCTTGTGGCACCTTGGGCAAGTACCATGATGAAAACCTGGCAAATAGGCATCATGCATAATCCATTATCCTTTTTCACTTTACACTGGGGGAAAGTTCCATCCATGTACATCCATCTATTATCCTTCATCCTCTATTATCCCTCATTCACTCTATCTACATTCATATCCCTTTTCCACCTTTGATCTTAACAAGGTTAAGGATCCTTGCAGGATTCATTTATCCTATCTATTACACTTGATCGAGACCCTTTAGCTCCTATCCATTGCTTGTTTACATCCTTCATTACCACCTTTGATCTTGATTATCCTATCTGCCTCCTATCCAAATCTATTCCTTGATCTTGATCAATACTATGGACAAAATGCAAAAACATGCTTTCCACAAACCTCTTGACATGGCCACTTATTGGGACCATATGGCTTCGTTATGCTATATCCTTTCTTTACATCACTAAAATCCTTGCTTTACATTGCTATATCTGGACTATGTCCTTGGATTAATATTGTAAGATAGTCCTTGATAGCATCCACCATCATTCGCTTATCCATTCATGTACTCAAAATCCCTTTTGCCTTGCTAGACACTAGGGGAGAACATCAAAATCCTAAAAAATCATAAAATGTCCTAAAAAAATCCTAAAAATAAGAAAAAGTCCTAAAAAAATCCTAAAAATCAGAAAATGTCCTGAAAAAATCCTAAAAATTAGAAAATGTCCTGAAAAAAATCCTAAAAATAAAAAAATTTCCTAAAAAAAAAGAAAAAGAGAAAGATCTTTGCCAAGTAGGTGAAAACCTAGTAAATAGGTGCCTCTTGTACTCAAGCGCTCCATCTATCAATGCAACATTGGCATTTCCTATTTTTATTCTTGCTTTCCTACATCTTTGCTTTTGCTTGTACATATCTTTTAGTCGCTTTTGTGACATCTGGTTCTTTTGGAACTCTCATGGCTTGAAATTGATCACTGACCTATTCTTAGGTTAATCGACTGATCAATTTACATGTCCTAAGCAATATCAACCAAGTCATCTTTATGTTAGTGAAACCTGGTTGTCCACTCCAAGTCAGTCACCTGTCTCCTAACCACTGAAGAGTTTTATCACTGAGTACACAAGCAAAACAATATTATTGAAAACAATCACTAAACAGTTTGAGCTATGCATGGAAATCTTCTTTGTGTGTTGTCTTTTATATTGGTTTTTGATTATTATCCCTCTGAGTAACTCGAGGAAGTCTATCTTGACTAAGAGGAGCAAGGATTGGAGGCATAATATTTTCTTTGTTTTCTGCTTGTAGGAATGATTCTGATGATCCGGAAACATCTAATTAGCTGGGTGTCTGTGATAAGAGCCATCACATCAAGGTGAAATCACCACACATACCTTGACTCCACTTATTTGTATGCTATAGGGAGGTTCCCATCATTTCTTTGTCTATTTTGAGGGAATTTCTTTATCATGCAATCCAGGTCCCTACGAAAAAATGGTCATTGTGGACAAGATAATTAATATTGCACATTAAAAGAAAGGAACTCTAATCTGCCTGCTATGTTTGTTAATGCTCAGTGATGAAACTTAAGCATTTCAAATCCAGTGACTAGGTTTAGGTTGCATTTCATTCTACATTTTGTGAATTTAGAGTAATTTCGGTATGGTAACAATGATCTCTTTATCTTCTGAATGAGAGTTGGAAGCATCATCATTTCTTAGCTTTGGTCTCTTCTTCATCATTTCTCTGATCGAGTACTTGTGTATTGAGATGTTTAGTTGCATACATAAGCATTTACTATAGATTCATAAATTCATTATCACTCATTTACATTTATCTTATTGCATTGAAAAATTAAAAAATTCGCACTACTCGTTGCTCATTCTCATCTTTCATTTGCATAATCATTTATTTGCATGAAAAAGAAACAAAAATAAACATCCATATTCATTTACATTACATCCATACTGAAAAGATATGCATACATATAGAATAACGCATATAGAAAAGCATCTCATAAATTGATTGACACAAGTACAATGAAGTCAAATCAAGATCTTGTATATATAATGATCAAGTCTTAGGGTACAAAATAGTGTCAATTGACATATACAAACTCCCATCGGAGCAAGAATCGTAAGGGCTACAAAAAATGGGCGTGTCTACAAAAAAATCTCAGAGCTACAAAAGGAAAATCTAACTCTCTGCCTCTCCCTCATTGCTAGGTGGAGGAGGTGGAGCCTGCTAACCTAGATCCTACCTAGGTGCTTGAGCTCCCTCCAATCAAGCCATATACTAAGAGTACGGTACAACCTGCTACGCTAATGGAACTGCTATGCTATAAGCCACAACACAATAGGCTGCTCGACTCGTCTGATGGAGAACCTCCTGCTGAAGAGCATCTCGCTCTGCCCTCATCGTTGTGACCTGACAATCGTGCTCTGCTCTAAGCTCAGCTAACTGACGATCTCTCTTTTCTCTAAGGTCCACCAGCTGTCGGTCTTGTTTTGCCAGCTGTCGGTCTCGTTTTGCCAACTGTGTTTGTGCCACTATCAACTATGACTACAAACCCGCTAGGCATGCTCTCATCGACCACACTGCGTCAGCCGCCTGATCCCTCACAGGCTCTTTGCCTCCATCGCCTCCTCCATCTCCACCTTCGGCTCCCCCTTGCTCCTCTCTCCTCTACCAAACATGTCTCAGAGCTGCTCTCTCCTCCTCTCCTCCACCCTTCGCTACCCTCACTCTGCTAAGTCTCACCCCAACATGCCCTAGAGATCCACACTCTCCTCTTTGTTGCTGCCTACCACCAAATGGTACCCTACTGCTACTAGCACCAGGATCACCACTTGCCCACCTCGAAGCCTCGACCCTCTATCCCTGCCTCTGTCCCTATCCCTGTGCATGCATAGGGGCATCATACTCTACCTCCTCTATGCGAGGTGCCTTCTCTACTGGATCACTAAATGTTGAGAAAGGGTGCTACTGAAACCAATCCCTATACTGGGGCAATACCCATGCATCTACAATATTATCAAGGTAATCCCATCTCAGCCACTTGTTGGCAAAAGTTTGCCTATATCCTAGGTTTTGTGGTCATCTTTCAATTTTTGTGTTCTAGTTCATGTCATGATCAAGGTTCATTTTGGGAAAGTTAGTTCTATGGTAATTTGTATCCTCCTCTTTAAATGTAAGGTCAGCAGTTTGTAAAATGTGTACCTTATTGAACTTGTGTGAACCTATTTGAACCAGCATGGACTGCCTTGTACTTTTTGTTTTCATTCAAGTCAGTTATTTCTCCTTTCTTTTCAATATAGTTGGGAGTCTTTCTTGATAAATACATAAACATGGTTGAACATGTGTGAACTGACTTGAACCTTTGTGTTTAATGGATTCGTGGGGTTCAATAAGGGAATGTTATGATTCATTTTGTACGCCAAGGACTCTTCTTTCAAAGACAATAGCTGGCGCCAAATTTTTCAAGGCACATGACATGATTGGATGTTTGTAATCATGGAAAGTTAAGTTTATGACATGTGTCAAAATAGTTGCAATGAGTGGAATGAGTGAGGTGATGGAAGTTAAGAGATTGCATTTAATGCTTGTCATATCAAAATCTTCGGCATGTGTGAGGCAGATTTGTTTCTCAATTAATTTAAATTTGATATACGACACCATTATAAGCGATGATTTTACCAACAACCTAGTCAGTTTTTGATAAGGCGGTGGAGGTGGCGAGAGGTAAACTTTTTCTGCAAGCATAGGTATTTCAAGAATTTGTTGACACAAGGTGAGTTCAGTTCTTTCATTTTCCTGTTGGCTTTTACTTCTGGTTTTTTTCTGCTCGAGGAATTGTATTTTAATGGCTAAGTTAGTGAAAGTGAAATCTGCATTTCATTTATTCAGAAATGCTACTAGTCTAGAATGTGTGCATCCTAAATTCAGTGACACTAACCTAAGAGATTTTGACATGGGTGACATCTTAGGGAGGTTAAAGAGTCAAATGTCAGAACCATTCATGACTGAGATAGAAAATAGTGGTTTGGTGGAAGCTGCAACCTGTCCAGAATTGGTGAGGAAATGCATCAATAGATTTGATATTAGACACCAGTGTATAAGGAAAGATGATGGTCAGGTTTTGTTAATAGTGAACCAAGAAACAATCATCTCAGTATTTAGAATTCCTGAGAGGGATGCATACTCTGAATTTACCCCTTCTCTCTCTGTTACAAGATTTCATGAGAAGGAAGACAAGCATAGAAATGCTATTGCTAAAAGTTGGTTGATTAAACCTCAGAGAGGTGGTTCATGGTTACCAGAATCCTTGAATTGAGATCATGTGAAACCCTACATTAGGGATTTCATAGTTTTGTTGCATAAGGTTAAGGGAGCGATTGATTCTTATCTGTTCATGGAATGGATGTATCATTTCATCCAAGTCATCTTAGAAGGAGCCTGCTACATTGATTGGGGAGAGGTTATTGCAGAAGCACTCCAAGATCAATTGAAACAAGCACAGTTTGGGGATAAGCATTTCTACATGTCTTCATATCTTATATATTTTCTGGCATGCACAAAAGAATGACAAGGAGTATCTCGAGCCCCAATGTTTGAAGGAATTCAGGTTTATGAATTCTATCCATGTTTTCAGAGTGAAAAGGCTTTGGAAAACTATAGGTAGGTTCATGATGCTTTTACTGGATGAATGTTTGCAGAACTGACAGGAAATCTAGAAAGAAGGATTTCTGAAGAGGCTCAACAATTAATTAGAGTATACGGGAGCTACTATATTCAATATTCCCACTTCACTTACCTTTGGCTGGGTGGTTTTGAGGAGGAACCCATGAAATTGCCTTGGTATGCTTTTGATTGTTCTGTGTTAGCAGAGCTTTGTAGACAATTGGCCCATGTGATTAAAAAGTATGCAGATTTAAGTGATCATGAAGCCCTCTTTCCCCTTGAATTAGGTTCTTTTTCTTGCAAGTCATTTGCAGATGTAGCTAGTGTTTGAGTTGATTTAAAAAATTCAATTTAGGTTTCTATCAAGCTAGAAATAGTTTTGATAATAAACTCTTTGTTGTTCAGACCTTTAAATTAGGAAAAAGTTATGCTCCTTCTACCCATTTGGAAGATTTTTGGGAGGACTGTAAAGATGAGTTTGAAGTCAGGGTTAGAGACTATAATAGATTGAGGATCCAATAGATTATTGATTGAAAGATAGAGGTGAATGTTGATGGGGTTACAGATCATGACAAAGACATCCTTGATCTTGAATTTGTTAGAATCAAATCAAAGCCTTTAGATGAGATAAGTTGGATTGAGTATGAAAAGGATGACATTGATGTTAGGGCAATAAACTTGATTCAAAGAACTGTACTTTGGCTTTCTAGAATGAGATGATTGGATGCTCAAAGTTCAGAATTACAAATGATTAAACAAGTTGTTTTTAGGGCTCCTGATGCTAACATTTCTGAAAATATTTGTCTTACAGGAACAAAAACAAAAACCAAAAAATCCTCTCACCATAAGAAACCCACCTCTACAGCTAAAGAGGCTATCAGATCACCTATTTCTGTTCGTGTGACTAGATCAAGGGCCAAAATCGGTATGAGCGAATTGCAGGTCACATAACACTTTATTGATCTAGACCCGAGCGAAGAAGGTGAGAAGGATAAGTTGCCAGAAGAAAGTAACTTGTCAAAGATGGATCACTTCGGTGCCAATATTGATATGGATTTTGCTGAAAACCTTGACACTTCTCTTGGTTTTAAAGAATAGACTCAGGAGAAGTCTTTAATCCTAAATGATTCTATTGTTAGTTCTCCCCAATGGCTAATGTCTTTTGTGAACAAAAGGAAAAATATTGTTCCCATCACCTTGCCAATCGGCGATGTTGTGAGTAAGTATGTGACAAAAACACCTCAACCAAAAAGGGAAAAGGCAATGACAAGGTTAGGGATTGATGATAAAATAGGTAAATGGATGGTGAAGGTTGCGAAGCCAAAAGTTGATGGAGAAGCATCAGAGCTTTCTGCCGATAGTTACGACGTGGAGAAAGTAGAGCTTGGAGTTGCTGACAGGGATACAAATAACCATCACCTTGAAGTTTCTACAAAATGCATGCTAACCTGATCGCAAAAGGATGGGAAGGATAAGATGGAGCTGAAATAGATGATCAAAGTGCTGGTGGATTACATTGATGCAATCAGCAGTGTATCTTCTTCTCCTAAGCCATTAGCTCAAGCTTCCCAATCTTTTGATCCCACATCACCTGCCAGTCAAAATTTATTGAGTTAGATCCAAAGGGGAAAGGCCATCATAGCTATTTTTGATGATTGGGTGAATGGAGTCATTAATATTAGTTGCAAATTTATTTAAGAATCCAGAAAAGTGTTTGATGAAACCTCACTGTTAACATCAGACATTCAATTAGAGGTTAAAATGTGGGAGAGTGAAGAAACCAAATGGACATCTGCCTCTTTACAAATTTATGAAATTCAAAGGTATGGAGTGGCTAAGTTTTTTACTGAAAAATTACTTAAAACAGTTGATGAATCACTCTTGTTCACTGGTAAGTGCAATATTGATTGGAGGAATGCAACAATCAAGACAAGATGTGTGGAATTCATCAAGTGGGAGAAAGAATTAAAGGGAGTATGTCAGAATTTGGCAACTGAATTAAGACATATTCATACCACTTATGTTTGGGGTGATGGCCAAGTAGAAAAGAACATGAATATGGTTGTAGAACTTTTCTCTGATGCTATGAACAAAGTTAAGAAGAATGTAGCACTCACGACAGCTGATTTCACAAAGGTCGCCAGAGTTGAAGCTGTATTATACGTTTACACAGATCAATTACCTAACTATGTGGATAAAATCAAGAAGATCCGGCTAGAGAAAGAGGTGTGGAAATAGAGGATGACATTTTATAAAATTCCCAGTATTCCATCTTTATAGGAGTTCATCACAGCGTACAAGGATTGGAAGGCGGTGCTGAATGTGAATGCCGAGGATGGCGCAACTCAAAGATCCCCAATGCCTAGTTAGGATTTGTTTTCATTTCTAAGGATGTGTCCTCTTTTATCTCACTCAAAAGACTTTTTCTATTATTTATAGTTATGTTTTCAAACTGTTTCTATTGGTAATTGTTTACCATAGAAAATTACTCAATAAAGGTTAAAAATAAAAATTGATGTTATTTAAGGAATGTTTTGAAACTGAAGAGGGGTTCGGATTTTTGGAGAAATCGAGAAGGTTTTGGGTTTATTACTATTTGTTGTATGTTTTTTTCAGAAAGATAATCATGTTGAACTATTATTTATCTTTGAATGAATGAAGAAAACAGATATTGGCTGAAAGACTTGAATTTGTGTGTTCAATCTTGAGAATTTGCCTCTTTGTGGGTTTAATTATCACTGAATCATATCTGTTTATGTGAATGATTTATCTAAGAAAGAACATTATCTAGCAATATTGATTTGCTAATTCCTTGTTTATGTGAAGTCTGAAATCTGTGAAACTGTGTTTTCATGATCAAAGGAAATATTTACGTATGTTATGTTCATTGCATGTTTATGAATGAATGTATTGCCTTACTGCTTTCTAGTTAAAAGTGTGCACAAATTTATATTGAATAATTCATTGAATATTATATAAGGGAGTTGTACTATTTTAAAATTCAGAGGGAAAAGAAAAACTGTGTTTTTTCCCAATTTGTTAGTTTATAGTTGTGACTTCATGAGGGCATGGAGTTTAATTGAATAAAAATCAAAGAAGCATAATATGTTAACTAACATATTTTTTTGGCGATACTACTGGGGAATGAAACTAATTATTGTCTTTGCATAAGACAACCGCCTTTTTACATTTCTATGAAATTTTAGAGAATGGTGTTACCTCATGAAGGTCTCTTACCAGTACTGCAACCAAATCTTAACTAGATACAAGAAGAGCAGGGTAATATTATTTTTGATTTAGACACATTGGCTTGGAGGAGTAGGTGTAGCCGAACTGAGTATGTGTGGATTAGTCTATTTCTTGAAGAAGAGGAAGGACAAGCAAATCATCCAGTGTTAGTGCTTGTGAGGGTAGTGGTTTCGAGGGTTTTATTTGTGAAAAATCGTGTTGTTCAAAATCAAAATCCTAGACGCTTGATGCCATGAGTTCTTTTTAAGGTTGATTCCTCATAGGATTTTGTTGTTTACACTGGAATCTAGACCTTATACTCGTTCATAGAGGAGAGAAGGTTGGGAGGATCCCATCTTTCAAGAATTATAGAACTTTTATTTTTCAAATCCCTCTCCCTCGTGTAGATCTAGGAGTAGACCCGCATCTCCTCCTCCAAAGCAAGCCACATCTCCAATTTTCCAAGCTTTAACCTTGCATGGTACAGTTTTGCCAGTTGTAATAAACTTTCAACAAGTAACTCACCAAATGGCTAATAATTCATGGGGAGCTGCAGTGGGACCTTTGAATCTTGCAGCAAATAACAATCTCCCTAAAGAAGCGAGGGATGTATTACCCAAGTTTAGTGGAGATGGTAAAAGTTCATTTGATGAACATTTGAATGCCTGTAATGTGGCCTATGGGATATTAGTCATGCAGCATGAGGATGTAGCTGTGAGATTATTTGTTCAAACACTAGTTGATGGTGCAGCTGGCTGGTTCTACCACTTGCCACATGGTGTAATAACAACATGGGATGATATTAAAACTTGGTTTGAAAATAGATATAGGACCACAGAGGATGATCATACCTTGTTAGTCCAATTAACTCAAATGAAGAAAGAAATACATGAACCAATGAGAGAATTTGTGGCCAAATACAACAAATTAATTCAAAAGGTTCTTGTTGCCAAAATACCAAATGATGAGAACCAAAAGAATTTATTTCTGAATGCAATGCCCCTAGATATATGTTTTCATCTTAGAAGAAGTCCTTTAGCAGATTTGACAGTGGCACAAAATAGAGCAATAAGTTTAGAGGATGACTTAATAACTACTGGAAAATGGAGGAAGATGTACAAACTCCCAACATGCAACCATCCACATCCTTAGACCCTGTGATACAACGCCTTATGAATGATGTAATTTCTCTTAAAATACAATTACCAAAGACTAATCCAACATACTAACAACCCTATCAAGATATTGGGAGAAGGTAGTTTAATTAGCCCAATTCAGGTAGGTTACCCCAATTACCTATAGCTCAACCAAGATTAACCATTGAAGCCCCACTTGGACAAACAAGTATGTGTGTATTTCATTTGACAACTGACCATGATGGAGCTACTTGTCTTGACATGCAAAGATATTTGCAAATGAAAGCTACCAAAGATACTTTAGGGGAGATGACAACAAAAGAGAGAGTTTTTGGAGTGTCTGGCGACTCTAGAACTTACTTCCTTGAATATGATTCAGATTATGAATGAGGAGGTGATATATTGGTTACTTTGGAGGACCCCTCTTGTGCCATTTTGACAAGGAATCATAAAGCAACTAAGACACAATTTAGAACAGTTTCTTCTATCAACTTAGCCCATGAAAAAGAGAAGTTGACTCAAAAGACTCTTGAAGATGTTAAGTCTTCTGATGTTAAAATTCTTCCAAGAGGTTCTTCTCCTTCTACTTCCATGTCTTCTTTATATGATGTTATTGAATTCTATAAAGAATCTACTATTCCAATATCTCCTGCAGAATATTTGAGATTAAATCCAAAGGAGCTAGATAAGTTGGTTAAATATGTTAGGGATGGGAGTCAGGAATACACTGATGACCAAAAAATTATTTTAGAAATTTCTGTGAGTACTAAATTACCTTTTCATGATTAAAGTTCACAAGATAAATCCAATTCAGCTTAGGGAATTTTAGGTGAACCTTCTCAGGCTTGTGAAGACAAACCCAATCCTTTCTATGTCTCACTACTTCTCAATGGTCATAAACTGAGCAACTGTATTATTGATTCAGGTGCTTATGATAATATTATGCCCTCGTTTGTAGCTAAATATTTAGGGTTAACTTTGACTAAAACTTTTGGGAGATGCTACTCAATGGATGGTAAATAGGTTCCGCTCATGGGTCAGGTTAAAGACGTTCAAGCTATGTTGGCAACATATCCTGATAAAAGGTTGAAATTAACAATATTAGTAGTTGATATACCTGCCAGCTATGGTATGCTTCTTAGTAGAACATTTTGTAAAGATCTTGGAGGAGAAATTAAGATGGATTGGTTTGATGCAGTTATCCCAGTTGGTAAAAAGCGAGTTAAGTTGGAGCCTGAGGTCAAGAACAAATTTACAGTCTTCCTTTCAAATAATCCAAAGGCTCGGATATTGTTTGAGGAGACTGAGTTTGGAAATTATCTCATTATTTTAACTAATGAGAAAAAAAAGAAGGAGTCGGATATTACTAACGATAGCCTATGGACCATGGAGTTTGATGGAAGTTATGCTAGCTTCTATTCAGGTGCAGGTGTGGTTCTGATTTCTTCACAAGGTGATATTATTCCTTTTTCTTTTAAATTGGATTTTAAGAATACCAATAATACAGTAGAATATGAAGCATTATTATTGGGTATTTAGAGGATAAAAATAAGGGTATTAAGTTATTAAGAGCGAAGGGTGATGCTGAGTTAATAGTGAAGCAGGTTAGAAATGTCTTTTTAGTTAAGAATGAAAGATTGAAACACTATAGGAATAGGGTATGGGATGAAATAGAATTCTCTAGCCATTTCCGCCGCACTTTGCCTCATCTAGATTTTAATGAAGATACATATAGGGTGGAGATGATTTACCAACCAAGTGTTCTTGACAACATTTAGAACTGGCAGGTTTTTGAGGGAGATGCATAGATAAGGGATTTTCTAGAGTGTGTGCGATCCTTTATTCACTCTTATTTTGAAGGTTCTAAGGATGTGTGTAAAGAATTTAGTCCTGATCCTGGGATCGAAGTAGACAAAGATGTTATATAGATTAGATCCCAAAAGGCCTAGTCACTCTTGAGAGGTTTTTCTCTTAGAATGATGTGTTTACTGGTAGTAAGAAGATTATGAATAAAGAAGATGGAAAAGGAGAATGTGAGAAAGTGAATATTGGGAGTGAGGAAGATCTAAAATGGATCACTATTGGTAAATGTTGCATTCTGGAGGAAAAATGTAAACTTATAGAACTTCTTAGGGAATATATTGATGTGTTTGCCTGGTGTTATGATGACTTAAAGGAGGTTAGAAATGGGCATGTTTGACATTAGATTCCTTTGAAGCCTGGTGCTACTCCTTTTAGACAAAAGTTGATAAATTTCAATACAATGGTTGCTGAGGCGATTTTCAAGGAGGTTGATAAAATGATAAAGGCAAGGGTAATTTATCCTATACATCATTCCACATGGGTGGTGAACATAGTTCTAGTAAGGAAAAAGAATGGTGAGATCAGAATCTGTGTAGATTTTAGGAACTTGAATCAAGCAAGTTTAAAGGACAATTATGCTCTGCCCAATATGGATCATATCTTGTAGACTATTGTTGGTTCAAAAATAATGTCAATGTTGGATGGGTTTTTTGGCTACAACCAGATTGGAGTTGATAAACAGGAGCAACATAAGACTGCATTCCTAACCCCATGGGGAACTTTTGCATACAATAGAATGCCTTTTGGTCTGATTGATGTAGGTCCAACTTTTCAAAGGGTAATGGATTCTTCTTTCAGATATTTCAGAGACAAGATAATGGTGATTTATTTAGATGATTTGATAGTATTTTCAAAAGAAAGGAAGAATCATCTCAGAGATTTGAGAGTAGTCCTTCAACATTGCAGAGATCATGGAATTTCTCTGAACCCAAAGAAGTCAGTTTTCTGTGTTACAGAGGGAAAATTGTTGGGGCATATAGTTTCGAAAGAAGGAATTAAGATTGATCCTAAATGGGTTAAGGCAATTCAGCAGCTCAGTTTGCCGTCAAACTGGAATGGGGTAAGATCATTTTTTGGGCAAATAAATTTCTTAAGAAGATTTGTTCTTGACATCACAGAAACTACAAAGCACATTGTTGGGTTGATGAGTGAAAAACATCCTTTCAAATGGACTGAAGAGGCTAGGGAAGAATTTAAAAGAGTTAAAAGTTCAGTTGCTGAGGCTCCTACTCTTATCAATCCAAATTTTTAAAAAAAAATTATTGTGTATTGTTGTGCATCAGAGCACACGATGTCTGGGATCCTATTGCAAAAAGATGATGCAGGAGTTGAAGTGCCTATTGCATTTATGAGAGTTCCTCTCAAGAAACACGAGCTTAATTATTCACTTTTAGAGAAGCAAACTTTCACAGTTGTTAAGGCCATGAAGCAATTCAGATATTACATTCTGCACTCTCATTCTATGGTATTCATTCTAGATACTGCGGTTAAGAGCATCTTAACCCAGCAATAAGTTGGACTCAATAAGAGGGCTACATGGGTGACCAAAATTCAAGAGTATGATCTAGACATACGTCCTATAAAATTGGTGAGAGGTCAAGGATTGTGCAAATTGATTGCAAAAAACAAGGTAGAAATAGAGGAAGAATTTCCATTAACCTTGTTTGTTGGTTTACAAGACACCTGCTTTTCTAATGTAGCATATTATTTGACTTATGGTAGCTATCCAGGGCATCTCTCTGCTAAAGAGAAAAGGAATCTTAAACTTAAGACAACAAAATATGTAATTTGGCAGGATATTCTATACAAGAAGGGCTTAGATGGTACTTATTTGTGATGTGTAGATAAAGAGCAACAACAAAAGTTATTGCACGCATATCATAATGAGGCCTACGGTGGCCATTTTTCCTCAACTATTACTACATTTAAAATTCTTTGAAGTTGTTTCTATTGGCTTGGCATGTTCAAGGATGGATATAGATGGGTTGTGGAATGTTAAAAATTTAAGATGTTTACTGGGAGACCTTAATTAGCGGCTTTTCCTTTGAAGCCAGTTGTTGTAGAGGAACCTTTTAAGCAATGGGGTCTTGATTTTATTGGTCCAGTGAATCCTTCATCAAGTGCAGGGCATTCATACATATTGATAGCTACCGACTATTTTACCAAATGGGTCAAGGCTATACCAGCCAAGAGAACAACCACATAGGTGGTTTGTGATTTTCTGAAGAGCAACATATTGGTTTGTTTTGGTGTGCCACAAAGAATAGCGATAGATAATGTTTCATATTTTACTTCTCAGGAGTTAATGATGCTTTGTTATGATCATGGCATATCTCTAGTGCATTCATCTAATTACTATCCACAGGGTAATGGTCAGGCTGAGTCGAGTAACAAAAAATTTGTTAATATAATGAAAATTTTGGTTGATGAGAATAGAAAAACCTGGCATAAACATCTCTATGAAGCTTTGTGGGCTAATTAGATAACTCCAAAGAGAGAAATTTGTATGGTGCCCTTTGAATTAGTATATGGGATTCGGGCTCAAGTGGCACTACCATTGGAATTGGCTGCTTCCAGACTTCAGACTGTGATTGAGGATCAGTTCTTCAAGGATTCTATTGAGAAGCACATTATGTATCTCACCAAGTTAGAGGAGGAAAGAGAAGAACTGGTTGACAGAATAAATTTGCAACAAGCTCGTGTCAAATAGATATTTGACAAAAAGGCAAGGCCTCAGAAGTTCATGGAGGGTGATGAGGTCCTTTTGTGGGATAAGCATAGGGAGCCTGTTGACGGGTGTTCTGACACACTCACCAAAAGTCAGGTAGTTTATGCAAACACTCACCACCTTTCCTGAAAAGTAATGAGTTTGGAAGAACTCACTACTCCAAGGTCTCTGTAGTTAGGTCTCGATGGTGATGGATACCCCAATGGTTGATGTGGTTATACCTATAAAAGGGCCTGCTGGTTAGAACTAAATCTTGTTGGTTATGGATAATTGCACTTCCTCTTTTTTTGTATTTTTTCATTTAAGATTCTCTGGGGAAATAAAATGTGAAGTGTAAAGGGAAACAAGAAAGTAGCAATAAAGATCAATATAATGAAAACTTAATGTACTCAATCAGTTCCCTACAATCCAAGCAATTATCAAAAAATTTCCAAGTTAGCATTGAACAACAGACCTCCAGAAAAACCTGTAAAATCATCAACAATATGGCCTATCCTAATAATTCTCATACACTACTAACGTGCGCAATATGATTCATAAAGTGATAGACAAAAATATTAAACCATACTGCTAACTCAAAATAATAGACGTTACCGGATTACACCGAACAATTTGATAGAATATAAATGTAGATCGGGCAATCTACAAGCTGCTTTTCATATTAATCTCCATGAATGTATAACAAAAATAACTCAAACTTCTTAGCAATCTGCAAAATACTCTAAAATCTCTAAGTAGGCCACAAATCATCAATTTGGGACCCCTACAAATGAATTCAACGTCTCAATTTATAGAAGTTTTCCACCCTACTATCTAGGAAATAACCCTATTCTAAATTAATAACTGATCCTAGGAGTCACAGTTAACTTGCAAGTTTCTGCCTTGATTCTCCACTTAACAACTACAAAATGGGGATTGCATGAGTACTATGAAGACCCTTCTTGGTGAGCCACGTTTTCATAATCATCCAGGATTTCTCTCAAAATTGGAACTGTAGTAGGAGCAACAGTTTTAAAATACAAGAGAAAGCTTTGCTATCTTTAGCAATTGTGTGATTATCTTTTTATTTCTTGGTAAAAGCTTTATAATTTTCAATTATACATGTAACTTCTTGGACTGGAGGATTAGCTACATGCTTAATTCTAAATTTATATTTCTCCAAAACCTCATCCGCATGTGCTCCTTGTTCCTCTAACTTCTTCACTGTATCTGCCACCTCTTGACACTGAGTAATCAATTGCATGTATCATTTTGAGTTAGCAGCGTGGTTTAATCTTTTTGTCTATCACTTTATGAATTATATTGCACACGTCAGTGGTGTATGATAATTATTGGGATAGGCCATATTGTTGATGATTTTATTTCCATAGATTTGTGAAATTGATGATTTTATAGGTTTTTCTGGAGGTCCATTGTTGAATGCTAACTTGGAAAATATTTGATAATTGCTTGGATTGTAGGGAACTGATTAAGTAGTTCATTAAGTTGTCATTATGTTGATCTCTATTGTTACTTTCTTGTTTCCCTTTACGCTTCGCATTTTATTTCCCTAGAGAATCTTAAATCAAAAAATACAAAAAAAGAGGAAGTGCAATTATCCATAACCAACGAGATTAAGTTCTAACCAGTAGGCCCCTTTACAAGTATAACCACATCAACCATTAGGCTATTCATCACCGTTGAGACCCAACTATAGAGACCTTGGAGTAGTGAGTTCTTCCAAACTCGTTACTTTTCAGGCGAGGTGGTGAGTGTTTGCATAAACTACCTGACTGTTGGTGAGTGTGTCAGAACACCCGTCAACAGAAACTAGTGCTAGAAGGAGGGCCTGAACTAATCCCCTCATAGGTGAACTGCATATGGTACTTCCAAGAGATGGATTGATACCCTTTACCCAACCTAACCTCAACAATGAGCAAGATGATATTCTTACTCAACTATACGACTTTGCTTGGGACAATACTAGAAATTACAACCATTGGTTACAAGTACGACAAGTCTTAGACAACGAGAGACAAAAGGCTATACGTATAGAAGTAGAGGCACAAAGACAACTCAATCCTTAGGTGAACCCATGAGAAAATCTGCAACCACCTCCTCAACCAGAAAATTGAGGTACTAAGCTGGATCGTAAATCATCTTTCTCTCCTGAGAGATTCCACCGAGTCCTTAGGAGTGGTTCTTCACCATCTGACTTAGTTGAATTAGGGCCTAGCACTAGGAGAAAGAAGAAAAAAGCTAAGAAACAACCCTCAACATCCTCACCAATACAGTCATCCATACCCAATGTAAGAGATCAACTGATCCCTAGTCCTCATCCTATCGCTGTACCTTTTGTGACTCAACGTCCACCGTCACTACCTTCGATGGCCTACTTCAACCAAGACACCACACCACTAGGAACCATACCAGGGGGTATACATGACCTACCTAGAAACCCGGACAAATTTTGCAGCAAATTTTACTATTTAGGGGGTCGAATGATTGACGAACATATTGAAGCATTCAAAGATGTGGTCATTCTAATCATATTGAACACCAAGATGTAGTATGTAGACTCTTCCCATATTCACTTAGAGAGAATGAATACAATTGGTACTTAACCTTACCTGCAAACTCCATCATAGGTTGGGACCTCTTGGAGAAGGCCTTCATTGATCAATTCCAAGTGTACATAGACCTCGGGACACTATACCATCAGTTTGCTTCTCTTAAGAAATTGCCAAATGAGCCATTAACAACTTTTAATACCAGCTTCCAAAGGGCATTCAAGAGACTGCAAGCCCCTTACCAGGTAGTGCCTAACATATCCATTGACTCATATCTAAGAGCTATTGACCCTTGGACTGCTATGTTTATTAAAAAGAGTGTTCCTCAAGATCAAAGGGATACCTTGGCAAAACTCTTCACATTAGCTATTAGCATGAATCATGAGCTGAATCAAACCCTGGGAAGGATCGGATATAATTTACCTATAGGGGTGAATCAAGGAAATTACAATCAACTCCTAGGTGTACCCTCGTCTCTACCTATAGGTGCCCCAATGATGAAACCCATGCGAATCTATTCACCCCAACCTTAGGCAAATCAACAGTTCATTGCTCAAGCGTTGACTTGGTAGAATGGTACCAATACCACCCCCACTCAAACACAATACGTTGGTCAACCACAAGTCGGAAATCAATAATTTGACAATATGAATTCAGCAAACCAACTTCCGACTACGACACCTGAGAATCAAGGATCCCATTTATCCACTGAAGTAGAGGCCTTAAAGAAAATGATCTCACAAGTTACTTCAGACTTGAGCCAGCTAAAGATGAATCCTCCAGGAGGGTATAATCAATCCCAACCATATACTAATCAGCAGAACTACAATAACCAGAACCAAAATCAAAGGTACAATAACAAACCTTATAATAGGCAGTAGAATATGGGTCTGAATAACGATGGAGTGAACCATGATCACCTGGATGCATGGGATAACCCAAACCACACACAAAGTGTTAACCTTGCTGATATGAATTTGCTAAGAAATTGGTACAGATGACACAGCTACCCATTCTGAGGTTAATTGTGCTCAGTTTGAGAAAATCATAAGAATTGCTCAAGCTGACTCTCAGCCCAAAGATTGTTCCAATGATGAACCTGATAAAGTTAATACTGCCATGTTGGTTGATACTTTCTTGTGTAAAGAATTTCAGGCTAAAGCTGACAGTGAACCATGCGTATATAATGCTCAGGCCTTTTAGACTAGGAACAATTACAATCTTAGGAGTCAAGGCAAGGCTCCATTAACAGAGCCACCTCCCCCGACGAGCGGGTTTGTACCTCTGGATGCTAATGCAAGCAACAATCCTCATCCTCCTCAAGCTTTCCAAGGAACACGCCCTAGACAAGCTCAGGGGAAAGATTATGTTTTGAAAGGATCATTTGATGTTACTAAGGAGATGGAAAGGACTGCCACGACTATGTCCTTAATGGAAGTATTGAGATATTGCCCCGAACAAAAGAGGGCTCTCCTTAGAAAGTTGGAAATGTTACAATCTCAGGGCAATGAGGTTAAGATGGAAGACTTTAATGAAGTCAATGCTAACATTAGTAGTGATGCAGTAGAAAATCCGCCATTTTTACTGAGTTTGAAGATATGTGGGAAGAATTTACATAACTGTTTGGTAGACTCAGGAGCTTCAGGAAACGTAATGCCCTACTCTATATACCAGCAACTCAGACTTCAACCAGTACATGTAAATAGTAAGGTAGTGCAATTAGACAAAACAAAGGTTAACGTCATTGGAGAATTGAAAGATGTATACATCCAATTAGGCGCTGATCCTTGAATATCTCGCTATATTGACATTCAAGTGGTGGATATTCTAGAAGTATATGGGATGCTCCTCACTAGGGATTGGTCCAAGATATTGGGAGGATATTTCTCAACTTGTTTTACGTACTTATGGCTTCCATGGAAGGGGGTGAGCAACCAGATCTGAATTGATAGTGAGCCTAAATTAAAGAAATTAGTCACAGATTATGGTGCTCTCAACAAAGTGGCATTTGCTGAAGTAAGCCCAAGATTTTACAGGGTCAATGAGATTCTTACCTTCTCTGCACTAGCCCCTCTTCAACTATTTCAAGCTGACAAGACCACATATAGAAGGTGGGTCAAAGAGTTCACTACAATAGTACAACAAGGAATGTGCTTATTGGGAAACACTATGAAGATACAAGAGTTGTTGCTTTCGAAGTGGTGTCGGATACACCATGAGGAGCACTCAAAAGTTTCATGTATCCCATGTCAGAATGAGATTATGAAATTGATGAGTCTGGTTCCATACGAAGAAGATGATCATACCACCAATATTGAGGGGGGTCACGGTTTAACTTGTAAAAAATTAGGGCCCCAAACAATTGAATCTATAGATAAGACTACCTTACCTAAAGAATACAACCAGGAGATTCTTGCGGTTGAGATTGTTAAAAATGAAGAGGAAGATATTCCTCTAGAGCTTAAGAAGGAAGAAACACAATCCAAACTTCAACCCCAATCGGAACAGGTTGTTCTAAATAATACTTAAGTGTTTATACAACCAGACGTTGAACAACCTCAATTGTCACAAGGTATCGAGCTTGAGAAGCACCAATCCTCTCTAAGCACTAACCTCACCATTGACCCAAAGGTGAAGAATATGAAGAGACCAAAAGATGAAATATGGTTCTTAAAATTTGATGGGTCAAGATCCAAGCAAGGCAATGGAGCAAGCGTAGAGTTAACCAACCCAAAAGGGAAAACCCTTTTAGCTTCTTACCGACTTCAGTTCCCTTGTACTAATAACATGACAGAGTGTGAAGCCTTAATTAGAGGATTACTTTTCACCCATAAGAAAGGGGAAAAGTGTATGAAGGTGCAAGGAGATTCTAAGTTAGTGGTTAAACAAGTGCGAAGCCGATATGCGTGTCACAACAAAAGGTTAGGAGCATATTGGAATAGAGTGTGGGATCTGATTGAAGATTTTGAGGCTTTTGATATTCAACCGATACCTAGGAAAGTAAACGGAATACCTGATGTGTTGGCCATAGCTGCCAATACATTAGAACCAGTATGCCAATCCCCTTTAAAGAAGTTCTCGGTGGAATTAATCTCTACACCTACTGTACCTAACAGTATCAAACATTTCCAAGTCTTCCAGGATGATGCCCACATCTTAGCCTTTCTCACCAATTCAGTGGCTTTTGAAGATCAAATTATTGATGAGGAAGAAAAATCGGATGATCTTGACAACGAAGGTGATGTAGATATTTTGGATTTACCGACTAATGTTATTCCTAAAGGGATGGTCACCCTGGAGAGACTTTTTGATTCAGACCCTAAAGTAAAAGAGAGATTAACAATAGATTCAGATGTCAAAAAATACGATCCTTATAATATTGGTCCAGAAGGACAAGAGAGAATTGTCTATATTGGGAAGATTTGCACTCAAAATGAAAGAAAAAAACTGATACAGATCTTGAAAGAGTTCATCGATGTAATAGCATGGGGGTATGAAGATTTAAAGACATTCGATACAACAATTATCACCCATGTGATTGCCCTAAAACCTAACATAAAGTCATTCCAGCAAAAGCAACGTCCGGTCAATGCACTAATAGAACCCTTGATCTTCAAGGAAGTACAAAAGTTACTTTCCGCTAAGATAATTTTGTCAATATGATATTCTACTTGGGTTGCTAATTTGGTACCAGTGCAGAAGAAGAATGGAGAAATATAGATTTGCATGGATTTTCATAATCTCAACAAAGCCTCTGAGAAAGATAATTACCCGCTCCCTTCTTTGGATGAAGTACTACAAATAGTGAATGGTTTGCAAATGATGTCGTTTTTAGACGGTTATTCAGGATATAACCAAGTGTTGGTAAATTATGAAGATCGTATGAAGATGACATTTACAATGAAGTGGGGAACGTATGTATATAAAAGAATGCCATTTAGATTGATTAATGCTAGGGCAACATTCCAGTGAGTGATGGATACAACCTTCAAAGAACTGATTGGAAAATGCATTATTATTTATATGGACGATTTGATGATATTTTCCAAGGTCAGAGAAGACCACCCAGACCACCTCATAAAGGTATTGGAGAGATGTCAGAGATATGGGATTTCCCTTAACCCCAAGAAATGTGTGTTTGGAGTGGCTGAAGGAAAGATACTTGGCTACATAATCTCTGAGAAGGGGATATCTATAGACCCAGATCGAGTAGAATCTCTATTAAAATTACAAATGCCCAGTAGTAAAAAGGAGATGAGATCTTTCTTTGGGAAGATCAATTTTGTTAGAAAGTTCATTACTGGGTTTGCAGAAATAGTCAAGCCCTTGAATGAAATGATGAAGAAGGATGCTAAGGTCGAATGGACAACCGAAGAAAAAGAGGCTTTCACCCAGATCAAGAAATCCATTGTCGAAGCTCCTGTACTAACTAGCCCTGATTACAAACTAATGTTTTACATATATTCTTTTGCTTCGCTACACTCAAGAGCAGTTGTTTTGATGTAGAGGCAAGTAGGAGACAAGAAGCCTATTGCATTTATGAGCTCTCCTTTCAAAAGTGCTGAGGTTAGATATTCTGCTCTTGAAAAATAGGCCTTTGCATTAGTAAGAGCAATCAAGAAGTTTAGACATTACATCCTGAGGAGTAAAATTTATGTGATCCTTCCTGACCAAGCAGTGAAGTCACTACTCATGCAGTTTGAACTGGGAGAACGATGAGGGAAATGGATTGCAATATTGCAAGAATTTGACTTAGAGATGCATCCAATGAAGTTGGTCTGAGGCCAAGGATTGTCTCAGGCCATGGTGACCGACATCCCTCAAATCCAGTGCCAACAGTATACATTGAAGTCATTCACTCAGGACCCTTGGTACACGGATTTGGTATTTGTATTGTTGAATAATAGATGTCCTGAGGGATTGACAACCACGCAAAGATGAGAATGAAGGCTCAAAAGTGCCAATTACATGATCAAGGATTTGACACTCCATAAAAAAAACTATGAGGGTATCTACCTTCAGTGCCTTAATCATCAAGAAGCCCATAATATGATTGAGGAATTTCATGAGAAATATGGTACTGGTCATGGGTCAGCAGATGCCATTGCACATCAAATCTTGAAGGCTGGATATTATTGGCCTAGTATATTTAAGGATACTCTTGAGCATGTTCAACATTTCCATATGTGCCAAACTACAGCCTCCAGAGAAATAAATCCCGCTATGCCTCTCCAACCAGTGTTCGAGGTAAGACCTTTTGCTCAATGGGCACTAGATTTCATAGGTGTTATTAACCCTAACTCTTCTACAGGACATAAGTTTATTCTTACAGCAATAGATTATTATACCAGGTGGACAAAAGCCATTGCATGCCGAAATGCTACTGCTGAGGTAGTCCTGAAATTTATTGAAGAGCATATTGTCACCAAGTTTGGTATGTCGTTTGCTCTAGTATGTGATAATGGTCCTGCTTTTACTTCTACATAGTTGATGCAATGGTCATACCAATATAAAGTGATATTAAAATTTTCATCCAACTATTACCCGCAAGGTAATGGGGTAGCTAAATCCACGAACAAGAACATCCAAGATGTCATCAAGAAGTTAATCAAGAAGAACCCTAGGGATTAGCATAATCAATTGAGATATGCCTTATGGGCTAATCAAACCAGAGTAAAAGTTGCCTTGGGAACTTCTCCATACTACCTTGTCTATGGCCAGACCCCTGTTTTCCCAATAAACTTGCAAATACTGGTCCTGCAATTCATGAAAGAACTTGACATTGAGGATCAGGTGGAGGTTCGCCTTTTAAATTTATTAAGACTTGATGAAAAAAGGATTAATACGCTACAACACTTTGCCAAGCATCAAGCTGTTGTTAAGCGATGGTTTGATAAAAGGGCCAAGGTGAAAGCTTTTCAGATCTCTGACCTAGTCCTATTATGGGACAAGGCCAAGGAAAAGAAAGGTGATCATCACAAGTTTGAAAGGTTGTGGCTAGGTCCTTTCCAAATAGCTGAAATTCTAGGCGAGAACACTTTTAGGTTGAGCTCATTGACTGGAGAACTGGTACCATTGCCTGTCAATGGTCAGTGTCTCAAGCACTACTTCGATTAAATCCTCAATAAAGCTTAACCTGTTGAATATAGTATTTAGTTGTTTTCTTTTTGGTTGTTCTTCATATTTTTGGGGCCTTGTTATGTGTTTTCCCTTTTGTTTTGTTTTCTTTGCTTGTTTGTTCTTTTTTTTGTTGAGTCGGGGTATACATGTTTTGTTCTTAAAGATTCTAAAAGGAAGTAGGTATCCTTTGTATAACACCTTGCCAAATTTTGAGAGACTTTGACTCTCTGCTATTTATGATTTCATTGTCATTTGGTTAAGTTTGAAACCTTTGTCTATACTCATTCAAAGTGGTATATAATCATTTAAATATGATGCAAGTTTTGACTTTCAATTTGGGAAAGGCTGGCTTGGTGAACTCAACACTAACGTCACATTAAGATACATTAGAAAGGTTTTGTGAGATAACAGATAAATTGGTTGTCAAGAGAAAAATCTGAAGTCAAAGCATTTCATGTTATCCACCATGGCTCCCAACCCAGTTATCGAAATTCAATGTTTGAAAGTTTCTTAAAAGGTTATTGAAGAAAGAAGTCATTCTCTATATCTTATAATGTTTTCAAAAAAAAAAAAGAGAAATGATCCTCTAAAGCAACTCAAATGGGTGTTTCAAGTAACTTGCACCGGGGCTATGGATGTCTGGCTGGTAGTGGAGCACTGTTTGACGGAAGCCAGAGGTATCCCTGTCGAGGCTATAGACGTCTTCCTGGCAGTAGATCTATGCCTAGGATAACCTTGCACAAAACACACTTAATGACTTCACCTATGTAGCTTGTGCCTAGTTTCCTCTGACTATCTACATTATTGAAATGATGGAGTAACGATTCATATGCAGACACTTAAGAGTTAATCATGTCTATTTATCATCTTGGTTGTTTGTTCATTACTTCACTCATCTTTTACTCTTATACATCCTTTTGAATGATAATAGCCTTAAGTGTCGGGTTAACTAGAGATTCTGAAATTCTAAATTGCCTATAGTCATTTTTCCTAGATAGTTGCCATTTGTTATGCCTAGCATATCTATTTTCCCATTAGTCTCCTTGAGTCTAAATGTGCGCCCCCTTTTTCTTTTTTTCCCTTTTATTGTTTTACCTTGGAACCCTAGAGTCCCAAAGTCCTGAGGTCCTTTTTGTCCTTTTTACCTTAGAACCCCAGAGTCTCGAGGTCTTTTTGTCTTTTTACCTCAAAACCCTGGAGTCCCGGAGTCCCAAGGTCTTTTAGTTGGTTACCTTGGAACTCTGGAGTCCTGAGGTCATCTTCACTGCCTGCTTCAGAACCCCGAAACCCTGGAGTTCTGGGGTGGGGTGTTCTTTTTTCTTTTGTCAAGCTCGGAAGCCCAGGACCCTGGAGTCCTGGGGTTGTGTTTAATACCTTCGTATAGACAGGTTTGGGGAGCTATAAATAGAGATGATGGACTTTTGAAAGTTCATTTGTGCATCCACAGTTCCTCCTCTCGGGCTCCAAGCGTGAACTTCTGGATCTCCAAGCTTCTTTTGGCATTTTCGGGCATTTTGATTCACCAGGTTGGTGAATTTTCTCACCCTTGTTGTGTTTTCTATGTTAGTTTTCATTTCCTTTCCTTTTTGTTTTGTTTTCTTTCATTTTTGCATTTTGTTTGCATGCCCTAGTTTTGACCCCGGATCCATGGAGTTCCGGGAGGTTTCAAATCCACACCTCGGAACCGCGGAGTTCCGAGTAGTTTCCATTTCCACACCCCAGAACCCTAGATCCCTGGAGTTTCAGGTGGTTTCATTTCCACCACCCCATAATCTAGGATCCTTGGAGTTTTGAGTAGTCTTTATTTCCACCACCCTAGAACCCCGAATCCCCGGAGTTTCAGGTGGTTTCCATTTCCACCATCCCGGATCCCTGGAGTTCCGAGTGGCTTCCATTTCCACACCCCAGAACCATGGATCCCTGGAGTTCCAAGTAGTTTCCATTTCCACCACCCCAGAACCCCGGATCCCCGAAGTTCCAGGTCACCACATTCCATGAGCCCAAAACCTTGGAGTTCCGAGCCTTCTCCCCTTGTGCCTAACCTGGGACCCTGAGACCCCGAAGTCCTAAAGCAAATTAAAGTTTATGCCTAATTTTGGAGACTGAAGATTTGTGTTTTTCTTACAGGTTCGAGTGGTTAGATGGACTCATCTACTAGCAAAAGAGGCAAAGAAATTGATAGACTTCTAGCCACTATGAAGTACCATTACCAGGGATAGGTCCATGTTTCAAAGCTTGAGGATCAAATCAGATGGGTTACAGACACTGAAATCAGCCACATAGAAATAGAAGATATCAGAACTCAATTGAATAAACCTAGCTTGGAGCCCCTCCACTGAAGAATCAAGAGGTCTGGCCTAGTAGAGGCCACTGTATTCCCACAATCATTGTAGGCACCTGAATTAATAATGTCCATTGCCCCATTTTTCAATCTAGAGACTAGAAAGTGCATAGACACATAGGAAAAAATAGTTATAGACTTATCCCTAGATATGCTTGGATTCATCTTCGGTATCCCCACCAGGAAAGAAGTGTTTATGCTAACTGAAGAAGATGCCTTAAAGGCATGGAATGACAAAACATCATCCAGTAAGAGGCACATGAATGCCAATTGGCTAGAAGAAGAAAGAAAGATAGGGCTTAAGGCAATAGAGATCCTAAGGGTGGATTTCAAAGAACCTCAAAAGGACTTGATCATTATGCTCAGCAGGGCCTTTGGCAAGCTAGACTCCAAGCTCTTCCATCACTGGATGTTCCAGTTCATGAGCACTATCTTAATAGGGAAACAATACTTTGATTGGCCACAGATCCTCTCTGATAATATCTGTAAGTAGATGAAAGAGGTGTAGTATACCCAAAAGTTCTTCACATCATATGTCATTTGGGTAGCTCCCAGAGCTAGAAAATTCCTAGGCCTACAGGTGGAAGGATAATTGGTAGAGAAGGAATGACAAAAGAAGATATGGGAGTATTATTCCCAACTCACTCTAGCCAATACTAAGGTGAACCTCAAGAGAGTTAATGATGCCTTTGTTTTCTCGATAATCATCAAATTGACAGGGAATGCTAATAGTTCTGATACTTAAAGATAAGTATAGATCCAATAGCCAACAAGATGAGAGGGGTGAGTGAATCATACAAACTTAATCTTCCATAAAAACATCAGATTCAACCTCGATAACATATACTTCAATAATATAACCACAACTGCTAAACATGCAAACTCAAAAGCATATAAACATCATAACACTCATAACACCAGATTTAACATGGAAACCCAAATAGGGAAAAACCACTATGGGATTTCGAACCCACTAAGAAATATACTCTTCTAGTGTATGCTCGGTTAAAAGCAAATCCTGTTCAAGATTGCAAACACATTGCTAGGTGTGACCCGGTTAAGGGATTTCCCTCAGATCTGTTAGGATCTTCACCTTGTTAGAAGTGACCTTGTTAAAGGATTTCAAACACTCAATCAGAATGTCACCTTGATAGAGGATTTTACAAATGAGACTATTAAGTCCACTCGGTTAAGAGATTTTTTGTCACTTTACAAATAACAGTAATAAAAATCTATTTGCAACTTCACATCTAAAATGATAAAGAAGATTCTTATTTTCTCAATACAATATAGACATAGAATTAATCTTGTCCATCTGTTGGGCTCTATACTCTATTTATTCAAAACAGGTCTTCAAGCTTTTGTGCTCGATAATCACTATGTAGCATCCCTATGCATACACTTGCCTGCATACATTGTATATCAACAATTCCCTATTTATAAACAATTCGCCAACCACTTAATCTCCTTGATTATATTTCCCATGATCAATCATAGCCATCAGATCTTCAAAATTTGACCAGGTTCAATGTATCCTTCGATCTAAAAAATATTTTACCCTGCCTTGGAACTTGCATACATTTCTTGGAATTTGTGCTAGGGTATTGCGGTTCAATCTAAGCTGTAGATCTTCCTGCCAATTTTCCTTTTCCGTAGATTCTTTAACAAACTTCATTCATGGCATACCAATAATTTAATCATATCCAGCTCATCAGCTTTCTTCATTAAATAATGCTTGTAATCATTTAATGCATTCTGTTACAGCTCAGTTACAACTTGGTAAATACTAAAATTCACTGGGTAGACATTCTACCTTCATTAACCGATAGCGATAACCTTAGGGTTTATCGACTAGGTTTCTTAGGGTTTACCAACTAGGTTCTTTGCTCAATAACATAGTATAGTATTAACCTTTCAATCAATAACATATTTATGATATCAAAACAATCTAAACATCATGATCTCATCATTGTCTAACTCGGTAATAGTTGCCCATTGAATAACTTATTTCTCCCATTATTCATCATATTCTTTCCATGTCTTTTACTGACAACTTTATACTCATCAAATCATACTTCTTAAGATACGGCAACATCATACTGAATTAGAAAATCAATTTCTCGACATCAATGACAAAATAATAATATTAAGACAGTAAACATCCTTAATCAGTTATATCCATAATCATCAACAACCTTCTCAATATCCTTATTGAAATGCCAACAATCTCTTATTGTCTGTTATAATGCCAAATGCCAACAATCTCCCCCTTTGGCATTGATGGCAAACCAATTGATTTGACCTAATTGATTTGGATTGCTGTGAGATTCTGAAATACTGAAATGCTCTGCTTCTATCATCAAAATTCTTCCCCATACATTAGTCTTCTCCTCTTCTTCAGTCTTCTCCCCTTTGACAACAATGCCAAAAAGTAAAGAACTAAAACATAATTTCTTCCTGTATGAAGTGATTTCTTGCTGTTATGTGTCAACTTAGTCTCAGTCAGAGCACTATGTCTTCAATTCTTGTTCTGTTTCCTGCATAGTTTCCTGTACACCTTTAGAAAACATCCTAAAGTGTGTAAATCAGCATCAACTCCTAAAAGATATTCTGTAGAGTCATCGAATTGATGCTTTCACCAAACTCGGTCAGTAAGTAGAAAATAGGGGTAGGACCCTTAACTTACTTCTGAGATACTCAAACGTGTCCCTTGGCAGTGGCTTGGTGAAGATATCTGTTATTTGTTCCTTTGTGCTAACATACTCCAACACCACTTTCTTCTCTTGAGCTTCTTCTCTAAGATAATGATATTTGATAGAGATGTGCTTTGTCTTAGAGTGCATAACAAGATTCTTGGAAATGTTAATGGCACTAGTATTGTCACAAAATATAGTTACTAGCTCGGTAACTTTCTCATTTATACCTTCCAACAGTTGTTTGATCCATGCTATGTTGGTACAATTCAGTGCTGCAGCAACGTATTCAGCTTCCGTTGTTGACTGTGAAACACATTCTTGTTTCTTGCTAAGCCAACTCACTAGTCTTTCTCCTAAAAAGAAAGCTCCTCCACTTGTGCTTTTTCTATCATCAATGTTGCTTGCCCAATCAGCATCAGTATAAAATTTTAAATCAAAAACATTTCTTTTCTGATATACTAAGCCATAATCTTCAGTGCCTTTCAAGTATCTAAAAATTCTCTTGATTGCTGTCATGTGTGTTTCTTTAGGATCTGCAAAGAATCTTGCAACTATACCTACTGCATGTTCTATGTCTAGCCTGCTATGAACAACATATTGTAGCTTTCCAAACATGGATCGGTAAAGTGTCTCATCAACAGATATAGATTCATCATTCTTTGATAGTTTACAGTTGGTAGTGATACCCTGCAAAATGGATGAGATTAGCAAATGACAAACAACACAAGAAACCAAAAAACCATTAGTGTTATTCAATCAAAGACTAATCTAAATAGGCATACCAAGAGAGACACTAAAAACATGAAAGCATATTTAACTAAAGAAGCAAATATGATGAGGCATCTCCAATACCTCCTAACATGCTCTTAACTCTTTCTCCCTTGTTCCTCTCCTCTCCAAGTTCCAAAATAGTGTAGCTCTCAGTAGCTTTTTGCACTATGGATGCTTATGGAGGATTGAGATTGTAGTATTGTGCTCCAAATCTGAAATGAAAAGCTAATACTAAACTATTGATGCTAAAATGATTGATTTTATCCAAAATGACAATACATGAATTAATTATGCTAAAATGCTCTCTTAAAATGCCTATAGCTTAAATGCATACAAGTTTTCAGGATCTGGATTATGAAGAAATGGGCTCTATTTATAGGAAAAATGGAGCAATGGATGGTTGAGATTGAGTAATCTCAACAAGGGTCAGGATTGAATGATTTCAAATCCATGTGAGGGCTTTCAACCCAATCCCACGATGACAAGTGTCAATGTGAGATAGGTTGAGAGGAGAGGGAATAAGCATTAGATGCTTGATATGACCTTGGGAGCTAAAGTCAAGGTTGGTTTAATGAATAAACTCTTTATTCAAAGAATAAAGCTTTTATCCAATGGATAAACTCTTGTGCAAATGTGAAATGGATGAATATGGTCAAAACAATAAATGTTTGGGGGGACAAGTTTGAAATAACCATAAATGGTTATGTAAGAGCCATAAATGGTCATGTAAGAGCCATTAGTGGTCTTGGAAGACTTTGGGGGTTAATTTGTTGAACACACAAAGCATTAAATGCTTTTCAAAGACTTTGGAGTCTTTGAGAAGTGACTCCATTTTGCTTAGGAATGTGACAATAATTAGGGGATGGATTAGGCTAATTAGGAAGGGGTTAGAAGAATCTAGAAGGGGATTTAGGAATGCAATTGGATTTGGTGGGTGAGGGAAAATAGGATTTTATTAAAATAAATATTCATTTATTTCAATAAATGTGTGCAAGTTGCATTTGTAGGAAAATGCAAATGGGGAGGGATAATGATTTAAATAAATGTTTTATTTAAGTTATTTAAAAGAGGAAAAAGGGGATTTAATTAAATAAATAGATTTTATTTATTTAATTGATTTGAATTTGATTTAATGAATTAATTAAAATAAATTGTATAATTTATTTAATTAATAGAAGAATGTTTGGGGATGAATTAATTAAATATTAATTTAATTAATTGATGGCTAGTGGATTTTTAATCAAATAAATAGCGAATATTTATTTAATTAAGCTGGACAGATTTGTGTGACTACAGGTAGTCGTAGGAGTACTTACTGGTTTTGAATCCTCCATTCCAAATTTCTTCAAGATTTCCTTTATGTACTTGGATTGAGTAATGAAAATCTCATCTTTCATTTGTAGTATCTGTAAACCTATAAAATAATTTATCTCACTGATTAATGACATCTCAAATTCTTTGCTCATTTCATTTCCAAAGTTCTTACATAGAGAGTCAATCCCACAAAATATAATATCATCAACAAATATGGTTGAGATTAGTATTCCATTTTCATCATTCTTCATGTAAATGTTGTTGTTTTCACTTGTCCTTATAAAACTAATCTTAATCAAATAAGAGTGCAATCTTTGATACTATGCTCTAGGTGCTTGTTTCAGAACATATAAAGCTTTGTTCAATTTACATACCTGATCTTTATTCTTGTCTTCAACAAATCCTTCAAGTTGTTCAATAAAAACTTCTTCTTCTAATACTCCATTCAGAAATGTAGATTTGACATCCATTTGATATACCTTGAATTTCTTGTAAGCAGCATATGCCAACAATGTTCTTAATCCTTCAAGTCTTGCTACAAGTGCAAAAGTCTCACCATAATCAATTCCTTCTTCTTGGGCATAACCTTTGCAAATTAGTCTTGCTTTATTTTGAATGACCTTTGCCTTTTCATTCAGCTTGTTTTTGAAAATCCACTTTGTATCGATTACATTTTTGTCTTTCAGTCTTGGGATTAGTGTCCATGTGTCATTCTTCTTGATTTGATCAATCTCTTCTATCATAGAATTTATCCAATCTTCACTGTTAAATGCCTCTTTCACTATTCTCGGTTCAAATTCAGATATCAGACATGTGTTCTGTCTCAGTTTGTTCCTTGTCATCATTGGATCATCCTTATCTCCTATAATCTGACTTGGTGCATGATGTCTTTTGACATACTTGGCTAATATAGGCTCGGTAGGCTCTATATGATCTTCTTCATCACTCAGTAACTGGATATTCTCTTCATTTCCTTCAACAGTTCTCTCGATAAGACTTGCCAGTTGAACATAGACAAATTCATCATAATCTTCTGGTTCCTTGGAATTTACTTCATCATTTCTTTCTGCAAATTCATCAATTTTCACATTTGCACTTTCTACTATTTTGTTAGATGATTTGATCATACATTTAAATGTTTTACTTCTAGAAGAATAACCAAGAAATGTTCCTTCTTCACTTTTTTGATCAAACTTGTCATTTCTATCATCCTTGTGTACATAGCATCTACTTCCAAAGATTTTAAAATAACTTACATTAGGTTTCTTGTCATACCAGATTTCATATGGTGTCTTCAAAGTACCTTTCTTTAGTTGTACTCGGTTCAAGGTGTAAACTGTTGTGCTTATTGCTTCTCTCCAAAATGTTTGTGGCACTTTCTTTTCAATCATCAGGGTTCTAGCACAATCCACAATAGATCTATTTCTTCTCTCAGCAATTCCATTTTGTTGTGGAGTTCTCAGTGTAGAGACTTGTCTTTTTATACCATGATCATTGCAGAATAAGTTGAACTCATCAGATGTGAACTCTCCTCCTCTATCTGATCTAAGACATTTTAGTTGTCTTCCTGTTTCATTTTCAACTCTTGCCTTGTACCATTTAAACATTTGAAAAGCTTCTGATTTTTCTTTTAAAAACATTACTAACATCATCCTTGAGTAATCATCCACAAATAATATGAAATATTTGTCACCATAATAACTTTGAACTTTCATAGGACCACAAAGATCAGTGTGCACAAGATCTAAAATTCCCTTAGAGGTGTAAGACTTACTTGTAAAGCTTGATCTTGTCATTTTACCCATCTGGCATCCTCGGCACATAGCATTCTCAGGTTTTTCAAGACTCGGTAGACCTCTTACTCAGTGCTTCTTGCTTATTTTGATCAGATTATCAAGATTTACATGACAAAACCTTTTATGCCATAACCAGGTATCATCTATCTTTGCATACAGACATTTATTCCGAGTTGAGTCAAGGTGAAATGTGTTACCTTTGTTTGTGTCTCGGTAGTAGCTAACTTTCCATGCTTGTCATGAACTTTGACAATTCCTTTCTGAAGTTCTATTTGGTATCCTATATTGTTTAGTTGTGCTACACTGAACAAATTGTATTTCAAACCTTCAACCCAATAAACATCATTGCATCTTGCATTGTCAAGAAGTGTTATGGATCCTTTACCTCTTACTGGACACGGTGCATCATTACCAAATCTTACATAGCCTCCATCATAGTCTTCTAACATAACAAACTTGTGTTTATCACCTGTCATGTGATGTGAGCATCCAATATCTATGATCCAAGAATCATTAGTATTTATGTGAGATATTAGGTCCTTTTCTTCATACCTTTCTTCATCTGATCCATCTTTGATAGCCACATAAACTACTTCCTCTGAATCAGTTTCATCTAATTTATCATCATTGGATTCCTCATCGGCTATTAAGCATGTCTTTCTATCTCTTCTTCTTAAATCTCGGTGTCCTTTGTAATGATTATCTTTTTGTCTATCATCTTGGTAGTCTCTCTTTTCAGTAGAATCTTTGTCAGGACAGTTAGAAGCCATATGTCCTATCTTATCACAATTGAAACATTTCAAAGGTAGTTTTCCTTTATACTTACCTTTGCCTCTCGGTAACCTTCTGGCTAATAGTGCTTCAAACTCTTCTTGCTTTTTGATTTCCTCGTATAGTTTGTGTACTTCCTCCATGTTCTTATGAAATCTTTCACTTGCTCCATTGTGATCTCCTTCAGAGTACTTATACTTTCTTTCATTGTAATCATTAGATTCATCAAGATGAAAAGAACTAAATGTAGATTCAACTTTATTTACCGATGACCCAATGTTATCAAAGTTACTTAACTCAAATGCATGTAGCTTACCAATAGTAGCATCTAAAGAAAGTGGCATATTAGGTACAGACCTCAATTCATTGATTGCAGAGACTCGGATTGCATAATCCGGTAGAAGGGTTCTTAACAACTTACTTGTTATATCCTTTTCTTCAATAATTCCACCTGCTCCTTTGATTTGATTGACAATCTCCTTTAGTCTTGTACTATACTGGGTTATGTTTTCACCTTCATTCATCCTCATAGATTCAAGTTGTCCTCTTAGACTATCCACTTTTTCTCTTTGAACATGTTCATCTCCTCCATACACAGATATGAGCTTGTCCCACATTGCCTTTGCATCATTGCAACCTTCTAGATCATTAAACTCTAAATCGGTCAATGCAGATGTTATTTCAATCATTGATTGAATATGTTCTTGCTTTGCATTTATTTCTTCCATTGTCAATGGATAGGTGCTCAGTGTGATGAAATCATTCTCCAGATAATATACAACATATTCTCCAACTCCTAATAGGTGCAGCTTCATCCTTTTCTGCCATGTAGAGAAACTTGAGTTGTTTAGCTTCGGTGCATCCCTCTTATACATCTTTGGATCTTTGCCTCAAGTACCTTTAAACTTTTCCTTATGGAGTCCAAAGCTCTAATACCAATTGATAGTTCTGATACTTAAAGATAAGTAAAGATCCAATAGCCAACAAGATGAGAGGGGGGGGTGAATCATACAAACTTAATCTTCCATAAAAACATCAGATTCAACCTCGGTAACATATACTTCAATAATATAACCACAATTGCTAAACATGCAAACTCAAAAGCTTATAAACATCATAACACTCATAACACCAAATTTAACTTGGAAACCCAAATAGGGAAAAACCACTATGGGATTTCGGACCCACTAACAAATATGCTCTTCTAGAGTATGCTCGGTTAAAATCAAATCCTGTTAAAGATTACAAACACATTGCTAGATGTGACCCGGTTAAGGGATTTCCCTCAGATCTGTTAGGATCTTCACCTTGTTGGAAGTGACCTTGTTAAAGGATTTCAAATACTCAATCAGAATGTCACATTGCTAGAGGGTTTTACAAATAAGACTGTTAAGTCCACTTGGTTAAGAGATTTTCTATCACTTTACAAAATAACAGTAATAAAAATCTATCTGCAACTTCACATCTAAAATGCTAAAGCATATTCTTATTTGCTCAATACAATATAGACATAGAATTAATCTTGTCCATCTGTCGGGCTCTATACTCTATTTATTCAAAACAGGTATTCAAGCTTCTATGCTCAGTAATCACTGTGTAGCATCCCTGTGCATACACTTTCCTGCATACATTGTTTATCAATAGTTCCCTATTTATAAACAATTCACCAACTGCTTAATCTCCTTGATCACATTTCCCATGATCCATCATTTCCATCAGATCTTCAAACTTTGACCAGGTTCAATGTATCCTTCAATCTAAAAAATGTTTTACCCTGCCTTGGAACTTGCATACATTTCTTGGAACTTGTACTAGGGTATTGCGGTTCAATCTAAGCTGTAGATCTTCCTGCCAATTTTCCTTTTCCATAGATTCTTCAACAAACTTCATTCACAACATACCAATTATTTAATCATATCCAGCTCATCAGCTTCCTTCATTAAATAACGCTTGTAATCATTTAATGCATTCTGTTACAGCTCGGTTACAACTCGGTTACAACTCGGTAAATACTAAACTTCACTCGGTAGACATTCTGCCTTCATTAACCGATAGCGATAACCTTAGGGTTTACTGACTAGGTTCCTTAGGGTTTACTGACTAGGTTCCTTAGGGTTTACTGACTAGGTTCCTTAGGGTTTACTGACTAGGTTCCTTAGGGTTTACTGACTAGGTTCTTTGCTCGATAACATAGTATAGTATTAACCTTTCAATCAATAACATATGTATGATATCAAAACAATCTAAACATCATGATCTCATCATTGTCTAACTCAGTAATAGTTGCCCATTGAATAACTTATTTCTCCCATTATTCATCATATTCTTTCTGTGTCTTTTACCGACATCTTTATACTCATCAAATCATACTTCTTAAAATATGGCAACATCATACTGAATTAGAAAATCAATTTCTTGACATCAATGACAAAATAATAATATTAAGACAGTAAACATCCATAATCATCAACAACCTTCTCAATATCCTTATTGAAATGCCAACAATCTCTTATTGTCTGTTATAATGCCAAATGCCAATAGATGCAGGATATCGGATTAGCCCAGAGGCTATGGCTATCATCCGAGAGTGGGCATGTTGGTTCATCCAAAATGTACACTCCACTTACATCAAGGTTAGTGGATTCACAGGGAACCCGATGCTGCTACCTTGTTATTGCACTGATAGGGTGATTCTGCTAGAATATGTAAGGCAGCTTGTGGGCCTCCAGTCATTGTTGTCATCAAAACATAAAACCGGAATTGATTTCTCAGTGTCTATTGGATACTTTGTCTGTTCCAAGATACAAGTGGCAAAATTGGCAGAACAAGAGCTTCAAGATTTAAACTTGAAAGAATATGATCATGCTAGGGAATTTTATGATCCCTACAGGAAAATCAAAAAATCTATGCCTAAGGCATATGAGGGGCACAAGCCCAATCTGGAAGACTTTTGGGCTAACTTACAAGATAGTTTTGAGGTCAAGGAAAAGAACTATAATAGGTTATATGTCCCACAGGTGAGAGATTTTAATATTGAGACTAACCTCCCTAAAGACCTGAGGGATGATGGAGAGTTACTTGATCCAGTCTATAGAGAATCAGGTATAGATAAGAGGACCCTCTCCCTAGTAAAGTGGTCTACAGCTAAAGATACAAATATGGAGATGGTCTCCCAGGTGGTCATCAATAGGACTAAACAATGGTTAAACCAGAGGGTAAGGCCCAGCATATCAAAAACAAAACAAAAAGAATCCACCTCAGGCGTACCTCAGTCAAGGGGCCATAAGGAGTATGCTCGAAAGACAAGGTCAGCCTCAAGTCATAATACCTCCACCAACCTAGGTGAGGAAGACAAGCCTCAAGAAAGCACCGAGGAATTATTGAAGAAATTCCATGAAAAGATGAGGGAGTCTAAACTGTTGAAGAAGGCAGTAGACCTAGGGGTGACTGATGGGCTGGGTGCGGTGCCACTTGCCAAAGTTCTCCCACCAAGGATGAATATAGGCCACACCAAAGGAGAGGGTACCCAGGAACAAGAAGAGAATGTAGAAGCTACCGAGGGGATACCCACTCAACCACCTTCAATAGGTATAACAAGTGCTCTAGGCACCACTGCTCCTACACCACCATTAGTCAATATATCTGCAGGGCAGCCCGAAGTGCAAGGCTTCACATCCACCATTGAAGGGGTGAAAGTTAGAAACATCAAGTCTGACTCTGATCAAGAAGAAGAGTATATTGAGCAACAACGGCTACTAGAAGGTGAAGGGGGTGAGGCAGAAGACATATTGAATGAAAGGTTGATCCCAACTCCCCAAGATCAAGAGGACCTTCTTAAGGATATAGCAGTCGGGCAACCAGAGATGGAGCTAGGTGATGAAGAAATGGCATTCAATGAGGAGGTCAATGGCAAGCTAGGAGAATTACACAAACAAAAAGCTCTCCAAGCTAACCTAGCCTGCCAGATTTCCTCATCCCAAGATCCTAGGCAAACGAGAGCCGAAGTAAGAGATGAAGCCGAGGAGCAGGCAGATGTTCATGTCATAACTGCAGATATTGTATCACATCAAGGTGATAAAGATGAAGATATACCACAATGGCTGGAGTTTACCTTCAGGAATAAAAAGAGAAAAGCAGAACTCCCAGAGGTCACTCTACAACAAGTAATCACCGAGGAACCTCCAAAGGTTAAAAAGCTGAAAACCATCCATCATTTGTCAAAAACATATTCTGGTGAGGTGATTGCAGACGTGGCAGTACCACATGAAGTTGAAGGATAGGTTTCTCCCAAGTATCAAATATCCCAGGTAAATTTGGGTAAGCAAACCAAGTGGGGAGAGCTAGATACCTTAGAGCTAGCCACAAGTGTTGTCAGAGGGTGTGTTGAAAAAGAACATACCTCAAATATGGAGCTTAAGGCACAACTTGGGAAATATAAACAACTCCTGATTGAAATGAGTAAGCCTCTAGACTCTTGTAGAACTAATGACCTGCCTTCAATCTTATCACTGCCAGAGGGAGAAGTAAAGGCACTAGTAGAGGTGAGATGAGTGGTTGTTGCTGCCAAATCTTGGACCCAGGTAAATGGAGCCAAGATTAGGTTGTTCTTGCAAAATACAGTAGAAATATACCATAAGGCGGTACATGTAGGTGGAGCTCTGGCAACCTACTCCACACAATGGGAGCAGAAGGAGAGCACTTTTAATAAATAGCTCCGAGTTTTGAAAAGGATACTACGGCTAGGAGAAGAGGTGGTAGTAAAAGAGGATCTCTTAGGAGGAGATAGCTATGAAAACTTACAGTCCTATGTATACATTTTGGAGCTAAAGATAGAGATGTATCAGTAGTATATCAAGGATATGACTGACATTCGGGACCCTCTCCTCAGGGAAATTTTGTCATATGAGAATTTTGTGACTAATATACTAGGACCTTTTGGCCTTAGAATAGCTGATACGGAAATTATGGACCAGCAACAAGTTTTGAATCAATGGGATGCATATGAGGAACAACACCTAGGACATGTTGCCCAATTTGATGTCACCCTTATGGAAAGATACATGCAACTGATTACTCAATGTCAAGAGGTGGCAGATATGGTGAAGGAGTTAGAGGAACAAGGAGCACATGCAGATGAGGTTTTGGAGAAATATAAATTTAAAATTAAGCATGTAGCTAATCCTCTAGTCCAAGCAGTTGCATGTATAATTGAAAATTATAAAGCTTTTACCAAGAAATAAAAAGATAAGCACACAATTGCTAAACATAGCAAAGTTTTTTCTTCTACTTTAAAACTGCTGCTCCTACTCAAGTTCCAATTTTGAGATAAATCCTGCATGATTACGAAAGCATGGCTCACCAAGAAGGGTCTTCATAGTACTCATGCAATCCCCATTTTGTAGTTGTTAAGTGGAGAATCAAGGTAGAAACTTGCAAGTTAACTGCGACTCCTAGGATCAGTTCTTAATTTAGAATAGGATTATTTCCTAGATAGTAGGGTGGAAAACTTCTATAAATTGAGAAGTTGAATTTATTTGTAGGGGTCCCAAATTGATGATTTGTGGCCTACTTGGAGATTTTAGAGTGTTTTGTAGATTGCTAAGAAGTTTGAGTTATTTTTGTTATACATTCATGGAGATTAATATATGAAAAGCATCTTGTAGATTGCCTGATCTATGTTTATATTCTATCAAATTGTTCTGTGTAATCCGGTAAAGTCTATTATTTTGAGTTAGCAGCATGGTTTAATATTTTTGTCTATCACTTTATGAATCATATTGCACACATCAGTGGTGTATGAGAATTATTGGGATATGCCATATTGTTGATGATTTTACAGGTTTTTTGGGAGGTCCGTTGTTGAATGCTAACTTGGAAAATATTTAATAATTGCTTGGATTGCAGGGAACTGATTGAGTAGTTCATTAAGTTTTCATTATATTGATCTTTATTGCTACTTTCTTGTTTCCCTTTACACTTCGCATTTTATTTCCCTAGAGAATCTTAAATCAAAAAATACAAAAAAAGAGGAAGTGAAATTATCCATAACCAACGCGATTTAGTTCTAACCAGTAGGCCCCTTTATAGGTATAACCACATCAACCATTGGGCTATCCATCACCATCTAGACCTGACTATAGAGACCTTGGAGTAGTGAGTTCTTCCAAACTCATTACTTTTTAGGAGAGGTGGTGAGTGTTTGCATAAACTACCTAACTATTGGTGAGTGTGTCAGAACACCTGTCAATAGAGCCGAAAGGTGCACTTGGAAAATTTGATTCTCTATGGAAGGGCCCCTTCAAGATTCATCAGGTATTAGGCTTGAATTCTTTCAATCTCTCATATTATGATGGTACAATCTTGCCCTTGTCAGACAATGACCAAGATCTCAAGATTTATAGGTTCTGAAGTTGTTTGTCCCTTGTATATAGTTTTTGTTGTTTCGTTTTGTTTTTGTCTTGTTTTTGTGTTTGTTTATCCCTTCCATAGTTTCAATTATGCGGAACCAGAGTTTGAAGTTCTTTGTATTTAAGGCATGAAATCCATTCCCCAGTCAGAGCTAATGTTGGCAAAAGTTTGCCTATATCCTAGGTTTTGTCGTCATCATTCAATTTTTATGTTCTAGTTCATGTCATGATCAAGGTTCATTTTGGGCAAGTTAGTTCTATAGTAATTTGTATCCTCATTTTTAAATGTAAGGTTGGTAGTTTGCAAAATGTGTACCTTATTGAACTTGTGTGAACCTATTTGAACCAGCATGAACTGCCTTGTACTTTTTGTTTTTGTTCAAGTCGGTTATTTCTCCTTTCATTTCAATATAATTGAGAGTCTTTCATGATAAAAACATAAACATGGTTAAACATGTGTGAACTGACTTGAACCTTTATGTTCAATGGGTTTTTGGGGTTCAATAAGGGAATGTTATGATTCATTTTGTATGCCCAGGACTCTTCTTTCAAAGACAATAGCTGACGCTGAATGTTATTGAAGTTTATGATGCGTCAAAATAGTTGCAATGAGTGGAATGAGTGAGGTGATGGAAGTTAAGAGATTACATTTAATGCTTGTCATATCAAAATCTTTGGCATGTGTGAGGAAAATTTGTTTCTCAATGAATTTAAATTTGATATAGGGCACCTTTATACGCGATGATTTTATCAACAACTCAGTCAGATTTTGATAAGGTGCTGGAGGTGGCGAGAGGTAAACTTTTTCTCCAAGCATAGGGATTTCAGGAATTTGTTGACACAAGGTGTGTTTGGTTCTTCCGTTTTCCTGTTGGTTTTTACTTCTGGTTTTTTCCTGCTTGAGGAATTATATTTTAATGGCTGAGTTAGTGAAAATGAAGTCTACATTTCATTTATTCAGAAATGCTGCTAGTCTAGAATGTGTGCATCCTAAATTCAGTGACACTTCCCTAAGACATTTTGACATGGGTGACCTCTTAGGGAGGTTAAAGAGTCAAATGTCAGAACCATTCATGACTAAGATAGAAAATAGTGGTTTGGTGGAAGCTGCAACCTTTCCTTTACCATTCATTTGTCCAGAATTGGTGAGGAAATGCATCAATAGGTTTGATATTAGACACCAGTGTATAACGAAAGATGATCGTCAGGTCCTGTTAACAGTGAACCAAGAAACAATCATCTCAGTATTTAGAATTCTTGAGAGGGATGCATACTCTGAATTTACCCCTTCTCTCTTTGTTACAAGATTTCATGAGAAGGAAGACAAGCATAAAAATGTTATTGCTAAAATATGGTTGATTAAACCTCAGAGAGGTGGTTCTCGCTTACCAAAATCCTTGAATAGAGATCATGTGAAACCCTACATTAGGGATTTCATAGTTTTGTTGCATAAGGTTAAGGGAGCGGCTGATTCTTATCTATTCACGGAATGGATGTATCATTTCATCCAAGTCATCTTAGAAGGAGCCTGCTACATTGATTGGGGAGAGGTTATTGCAGAAATGCTCCATGATCAATTGAAACAAGCGTGGTTTGGGGATAAGGATTTCTACATGTCTTAATATCTTATATATTGTCTGGCATGCACAATAGAATGGCAAGGAGTACCTCGAGCCCCAATGTTTGAAGGAATTCAGGTTTTTGAATTCTATCCATGTTTTCAGAGTGAAAAGGCTTTGGAAAACTATAGGCGGGTTCATGATGTTTTTACTCAAAGAGTGTTTGCAAAATTGATAGGAAATCTAGAAATAAGGATTTCTGAAGAGGCTCAACAATTAATTAGAGTATACGGGAGCTACTATATTCAATATTCCCACTTCACTTACCTTCAGGTGGGTGGTTTTGAGGAGGAATCCATGAAATTGCCTCGGTATGATGTTGATTGTTTTGTTTAGTAGAGATATGTAGAGAATTGGCCCATGTGATTAAAAAGTATGCAGATTTAAGTGATCATGAAGCCCTCTTTCCCCTTGAATTAGGTTCTTTTTCTTGCAAGTCATTTGCAGATGCAGCCAGTGTTGGAGTTGATTTAAAGAATTTCTATTTTGGTTCCTATCAAGCTAGAAATAGTTTTGGTAATAAACTCTTTGTTGTTCACGCCTTTAAATTAGGAAAAAGTTATGCTCCTTCTACCCATTTGGAAGGATTTTGGGAGTACTGTAAAGATGAGTTTGAAGTTAGGAAGAGACTATAGAAAATTGAGGATCCAACAGATTATTGATTGGAAGATGGAGGTGAATGTTGAGGGGGTTACAGATCATGACAAAGACATCCTTGATCCTAAATTTGATAGAATCAAATCAAAGCCTTTAGATGAGATAAGTTGGATTGAGTATGAAAAGGATGACATCAATGTCAGGGCAATAACCATGATTCAAAGAACCATACATTGGCTTTATAGAATGAGACGATTGGATGCTCAGAGTTCAAAATCACAAATGATTAAATAAGTTGTTTTTAGGGCTCCTAATGCTAACATTTCTAAAAATATTTGTCTTACAGGAACAAAAACAAAAACCATGAAATCCTCTCACCATAAGAAACCCACCTCTATAGCTAAAGAGGCTATCAGATCACCTATTTCTATTCATGTGACTAGATCAAGGGCCAAAACCGGTATGAGCGAACTGCAGGTTGTAGAACACTTTCTTGATCTAGACCCGAGCGAAGAAGGTGAGAAGGATAAGTTGCCAGAAGAAAGTAACTTGTCAAAGATGGATCACTTCTATGACAATATTGATCTAGATTTTGCTAAAAACCTTGACACTTCTCTTGGTTTTAAAGAACAGACTCAAGAGAAGTCTTTAATCCTAAAGGATTCTGTTGTTAGTTCTCCCCAATGGCTAGTGTCTTCTATGAACAAAAGGAAAAATATTGTTCCCATCGCCTTGCCAATCAGCGATGTTCTGAGTAAGTATGTGATGAAAACACCTTAGCCAATAAGGGAAAAGGCAATGACAAGGTTAGGGATTGATGATAAAATAGGTAAATGGATGGTGAAGGTTGTGAAGCCAAAAGTTAATGGAGAAGCATCAGAGCTTTCTGTTAATAGTTACCACATGGAGAAAGTAGAGCTTGGAGTTGCTGACAGGGATACAAATAACCATCACTTTGAAGTTTCTACAAAACACATGCTAACCCGATCGCAAAAGGATGGGCAGGATAAGAAGGAGCTGAAACAGACGATCAGAGTGTTGGCGGATTACATTGATGCGATCAGTGGTGTATCTTCTTCTCCTAAGTCGTTAGCTCAAGCTTCCCACTCGTTTGATCGCACATTACCTGCCAGTCAAAAGTTATTGAGTCAAATCCAAAGGGGAAAGGCCATCACAATTTTTTTTTATGATTGGGTGAATGGAGTCATTAATGATGGTTGCAAATTTATTCGAGAATCCAGAAAAGTGTTTGATGAAACCTCACTGTTAATAGTAGACATTCAATCAAAGGTTAAAATGTGTGAGAGTGAAGAAACCAAATGGATGTCTACCTCTTTAAATATTTATGAAATTTAAAGGTACGTTTCTGACTGGAAAATCACTTAAATTAGTTGATGAATCACTCTTGTTCATTGGTAAGCGCAATATTGATTGGAGGAATGCAACACTCAAGATAGGATGTGTGGAATTAATCAAGTGGGAGAAAGAATTAAAGGGAGTATGTTAGAATTTGGCAATTGAATTAAGACATATTCATACCACTTATGTCTGGGGTGATGGACAAGTAGAAAAGAACATGAATATGGTTGTAGAACTTTTCTGTGATGCTATGAACGAAGTTAAGAAGAATGGAGCACTCACGACAACTGATTTCACAAAGGTTGCCAGAGTTGAAGTTGTATTATAGATTTACGCAGATCAATGACCTAACTACTTGGATAAAATCAAGAAGATCCGGCTAGAGAAAGAGACGAGGAAATAGAGGATGACATCTGTTAAAATTCCTAGTATTCCATCTTTACAGGAGTTCATTGTGGCATACAAGGAATGGAAGGCGACGCTAAATGTGAATGCCGAGGATGGCACAACTCAAAGATCTCCAATGCCTAGTTAGGATTTGTTTTCATTTCTGAGGACGTGTCCTCTTTTATCTCGCTCAAAAGGCTTTTTTTGTAATTTACAGTTATGTTTTCAAACTGCTTCTGTTGGTAATTGTTTACCACAGAAAATTACTTAGTAAAGGTTAAAAAAAAACAATTGGTTTTATTTAAGGAATATTTTGAAACTAAAGAGGGGTTTGGATTTTTGGAGAAATCCAGAAGGTGTTGGGTTTATTATTGTTTGTTGTATGTTTTTTTCAGAAAGATAATCATGTTGAATTGTTTTTAATCTTTGAATGAATTAAAAAAATAAATATTGGCTGAAAGACTTGAATCTATGTGTTCAATCTTGACAATTTGCCTCTTTGTGGGTTTAATTATCACTAAATCATATCTTTTTATGTGAATGATTTATCTAAGAAAGAACATTATCTAGCAATACTAATTTGCCAATTATTTGTTTATGTGAAGTCTAAAATCTGTGAAACTGTGTTTTCAATATTTACGTATGTTATGTTCATTGCATGTTTATGAATGAATGTATTGCCTTAATTCTTTCTGGTTAAAAGTGGGCACAAATTTATATTGAATAATTCATTGAATATTATTTAAGGGAGTTGTACCTATTTTAAAATTTAGAGGGAAAAGAAAAACTATGTTTTTTCCCAATTTGTTAGTTTACAGTTGTGACTTCGTGAGGGCATGGAGTTTAATTGAATAAAAATCAAAGAAGCATAATATGTTAACTAACACCATTGTAACCCAGTCAGCTCCTGCATGCCCAAGGCATATGATAGCCTAGGTCCCCATCCCCACCTCTCCTCATCTACATAACGCACATATGTAGTAAACTCCTGTGAGATCCCCTAAGGTCTACCATACTGCCTCATCACTCGAGTAACAACAAAATGATCAACCATTGGTGTTGATCTACCGATAAGAGGTTGGGTCATGAATAGGTCTTTGTACATAGCTCTCCAATCATCCCAAGGCTCCAAACCCCTGTAAGGTCTCCATATGACAACTATAAGATCGTCCAGCTGCCGTCTCCAATAATCTGTCTTGCCCAGATGGGGCTGCGTAACGTATCCACAATATATGTAAGAAATAGGCTGTTGTGGATCTCTGGCCTCATCGACAATTGGTCTACATACTGGGAGATGCACCCAGGCCCATACCTATAAAATCAACACCCAAGCAACCATACTCTTCCCCTCCTGGTAGACGATCTCATGCATATCATGATACATGTGTGCCAGTATACATGAACCACATCCTAATCTCTAGGGGTCCTTAACAAGTCTCTCAAACATCTTGCCCCATCCACATAAAAACCCCTGTTGTCCCCTGTTTGGCATAAGAAAACAATCGATGAACCATGCCAAGACACAAGCTAGTGGAAAGTCCTCACTGTATCTAGTCATCATCTCATCCCAACTGATAGACCATGTCAGAATGTTTGCATCATGAAATACCTGCCTCAAGGATAGAAGGCTAGGACATTGTGTTGAATCATAATCTACCTTATCCCCAACAAAAAGGATACAGAGAATCTTGTATACATCCTTGGGAGTGATGGTCATCTCCCCAATTGACAAATGAAACCTATTATGCTCTGAATGAAACCTCTCAACTAATGTAGTGAGAAAACCATGATTCACATAGATATCAGGCAACCCAAGAAGATGAGTCAATCCGCATGCATCAATATGTGCCTGGTCTACATCTAATAACTGATGAACTAATGTCATCGTAGGTGGATATAAACATCTGAACAACACATGAGGCAATCAAACTTGCAAAAATCAAACAATGGTGCATCGGGAAACATTTCAAATTAGCCTATAAAGGAAGCAAAAAATCATGCAAATCCAACTACATCAACTACAAAATCAAAATTTCAAGTTTGCACCTTCAAAAATGCTCACTATTTTTCAAATGACAAAACATCATAGAGGCAGCAACTCGTACGAGTCAGGAATTGGCCTAGTATGACAAAATAGTCTAATACGACACAAGACTAGTTGCAGGACGACAAAATGGGCTCTTTGAAGCTTTTTTTATGATAGAAGGGTAGGTCTAGAATGACAAAACTAGTGACTTTAAATGATAAAACAAACTTGTGTAGTTTGTCATACGAGACAGGATCCTTTCTCGCATGACAAAATGATGAAACCCGACTTCAACATGCCAAAAAAATGAAAAATTCAACAAAAAAATTCAATTTTGAAATGATTAAAAGGCATAAGATCAATCACTTACCGTTGGCTCATATTTCCATGGTTGATTATATCATCTCTGGCACTCGAATCGATGCTCATGTGTGGGAACCACCATTTTTCTTCACAGAAGGCTTTTTGAATTTTCAAACTTGGGAGGTTAAAATGAATTAAAAATGACACCTTTACCCCATATATAACCAAAACCCTAATTTTCAACTTTCTCTGATGGACATGAAAATTCTATCCTTAGCTAATTTGCTCATCCTGATTCCATTTTCGGGGTTGAAATCAAAATCTGAGATCATTTTGCTAGTCAATTTCCAAAATTTGGAACACTTAGCACTTTTCATCAAAAGTGCATTCTTTCTTCAATTCGAGCTCATTTTCTAATGAATCAATGCTAAATATCTATTTATTCTACAAATCAGCTTTGCACTCAATTTCTCATCAATCAATGCCAAATTTTCAAAAATTCCTCTAAATCATTTTTTGTGCTCAAATCATTATCATCTCTACAAATAAAAAATTGCCTATAATCATGTACCCTCTCTATCTTTTGATTTCGCTCCCGAGGGGGCATACTCATGACCTCAAAGTTGATAATTTCTTTCAAAAATCTTCATTACAAGTCGAGCAACTAAGCTTCATCGAATCAATTGCTAGGGGCATATCAGTTTCATCACTTCAAATCAAGCTAGACAGTTTATCTCCGTTCATCATGTCTTGATCCTTCAACTTCAAGATCAATTTTATCTTCACTCACTGTGTCTAGTTCAATCAAGTTCTAGATCAGTAAGATCCACTTCTTGATCAATCAAGTTCAAGTTCATTATCTTTGCTCTCTATTGTTCCTAGTTCAATCAAGTTCGGGATCAATATCACTTTAATTAACTCTGTTTAGTTTCATCGCTTCAAAACAAGCTGAATACCTCATTCTTCATCTGGTTCATGATCAATCAAGTTCAGTATCTCCTAGACATCAAATTTTCTTTGAACCAATGTGCTACTTGCACATTAATTCAAAGAGGGGCAAATGTAATACCCTAAAAATGGTCATCTAAACCATGAGCCCCTAATCTCGACAACATCACCAAGGTCCTAACCAAAGGCAATTAAATAAATCTTGAGCACACAATTAATTTCTAAAATCATCAATGTCACATGGCAAATTAATCAACCAATATTAATTAAATATTTATTTAATTAATTGATCATTCCAAGTAAATCATTTTAACAACAATTATCCTATTTATTTTATTGAATATCCTAGCATATTTAATTAAATAAATCAATTTGCCATTAAATCATCAAAAAGAGGAATTAATTTGAAAAAAGAATTAAAATTTGAGAAAAGAAATCAATTGGAGATAATCTTGAAAAATAAATAAAAAATTGATAAATAATCTCAACGAAAGCAATTAAAACAATTCAATCTCAAAATTGAATGAAATAGAGAATAAATCAATTTTTCCTGATTTTATCTTAATTTTAGTTCAATTTCCTTTAAAACTAAGAAAAGCATCCAATCACATCAATTCACCCGGATTGTGCTTCCTCTTGGAAAATCTTGACTGCTCATCATCATTTGATCTCAGCCATTGGTTTCTTTCTGAATTTTCTATAAATTCAGGCTCTCATCTCTCATTCAAAAGATCCTGGAGAATATATTGTTATTATGTTGTTTTTGCTCTAGGTTCATTGAGAATTTGAATTGAGATATTGCATATTAATTATTTCATATTGCTTAAATATTCATATATTGCTTAAATCATGTTAGATTAATCTTTCATATCTAGCTTACATATTGCATCCATTTAGCTCATATTCATGCTCATATAGATTTAAAAATCCTTCGTTTAGGTGTTTTCTAGTCACTAGATATCTTAGCAATATGAGAGCAATCTAAACTCACATCTACTAGAAGGCAATGGGTCACTTTGTCATGGTTTATTATTCATTGATTATTGATTTGCTAACCATGCATCTAAGGACTTAATTGAAATGTTGTGTATTCCAGATACAAATACAGGTCCATTTTTCACACACACACAATCTAGCCCGCCAAGTTACCTCACCTCAGGATCTCGAGCAAACAGAAGCGGAGGAAAGAGATGAAGTAGAGGAGCAGGCAGGGGAAAGAGATGAAGTAGAGGAGCAGACAGAGGTCCATGTTATAACTACAGATATAGTGTCACATCAAGGTGACAAGGATGAAGATATACCACAATGGTTTGAGTTCACTTTTGAGAAGAAAAAGAGAAAAGTAGAGCTTCCTAAGGTCACTTTGCAACAAGTAATCACTGAGGAGCCACTAAAGGCTAAGAAGCTAAAAACTGTACATCATTTATCAAAACTGGGCTATGGTTAAGTGATTGTAGATGTGGAAGTTCCACTCCAAGATGAGGGACAAGATTCCCCCAAGTATCAAATATCCCAAGTAAATTTGGGTAAACAAACCAAGTGGGGAGAGCTAGATACTTTGGACCTAGCCACAAGTGTTTTTCAGATGGCATGTTGAAAAAGAGCATACTTCAAACATGGAGCTCAAAGTGCAACTAGGGAAATACAAGCATCTCCTAAATGAAATGAGCAAACCTCTAGACTCTTGTAGGGCTGATGACCTACCTTCAACCTCATCACTACTAGAGGGAGAAGTGAAGGCACTAGTGGAGGTGAGACAGGTGGCCGTTGCAGCCAAATCATGGACCCAAGTAAATGCAGCTAAGATTAGATTATTTTTGTAGGATACTATGAGGATATATTGGAGGGCAGTACATGCAGGAAGAGCTTTAGCTTCTTGTTCTATGCAATGGGAGAAGAAGCTAAGCATTTTTAATAAGCAGTTCTGAATTTTGAATAAAGTATTGTGGTTCAGGGAAGAGACAATAATGGAGGAAGACCTCTTAGGAGGGGATAGTTGTGAAAATTTGCAATCCTATGTGTACATTTTGGAGCTAAATATTGAAATGTTTCAGTAGTATATGAAGGTTATGGCAAGGATTCGGATCCCTCTTCTTAGAGAAATTTTGTCATATGAGAATTTTGTAAAACATATGCTTGAAGCCTTCGGTTTAAGATTAACTAGTACCAAAATAATGGAAATACAACAAGTTTTGAATCAGTGGGATGCATACGAGGCTCAACACTTAGGACCTTCGGCCCAGTTTGATGTTGCCCTCATGGACAGGTACACATACTTGATCACTTAGTGTCAAGAGGTGGCAGAGACAATAGGGGAACTAGAGAAAGGAAGGAAGCATGCAGATGAAGTTTTGAAGAAGTATAAATTTAGAATTAAACACGTAGTTGATCCTCTTGTCCAAGCAATCACATGCATAATGGATAATTATAGAGCTTTTATTAAGTGAAGGATGAACATACAGTTACTAAAGATAGCAGGGTTTTTGTATGACCCCCAATTTTGTATTTTCAGTTGCAGCTCCAACTCAGGTTCCAATTTTGAGAAAAATTTTGCATGACTACGAAAACATGGCTCATCCAGCATGGTCTTCGTAGTGCTCATGCAACCCCCATTTCGTAGTAGTTAATTGGAGTATCAAGGTAGAAAATTGCAAGTTAACTGTGACTCCTAGTTTCAGTTCTTAATTTAGGTTAGATTTATTTCCTAGATAATAGGGCAGAAAACTTCTATAAATTGAGAAGTTGGATTCATTTGTAAGGGTCCCCAAATTGATGATTTGTGACCCACTTAGAGATTTTAGAATATTTTTGTATATTGTTAAGAAGTTGAGTTATTTTTTGTTATACATTCATTGAGATTAATATAAGAAGCGGCTTGTAGATTTCCTGATCTAAGTCTATATTCTACTAAATTGTTCTGTGTAATCTAGTAATGTCTATTATTTGGAGTTAGCAACGTGGTTTGATCTTTTTTTTGTTTATCACTTTATGAATCATATTGTGCACATTAGTGGTGTATGAGAATTACTATGATAGGCCATATTGTTGATGATTTTATTTCCATAAGTCTATGAAATTGATGATTTTGCAGGTTTTCTAGAGGTCTGTTATTGAATGCTTACTTGGATAATATTTGATAATTTCTTGGATTGCAGAGATTTAACTGAGTAGTTCATTAAGTTGTTATTGTATTGGTTTTATTATTATTTTCTTGTTTCCTTTTACTCTCTACAGTTTATTTTCTAGAGAATCTTAAATCATAAAATACAAAAAAAAGGAAGTTTAGCCATTCATGACCAGCAAGATTTAGTTTCAACCAGCAGGCCCCTTTATAGGTACAACCATATCAACCATTGGGCTTCCCATCACCGTCATGACCCGACTATAGAGACCTTGGGGTAGTGAGTTTTCCCAAATTCATTTCTTTTTAGGAGAGGTGGTGAGTGTTCACATTGGCTACCTGACTATTGGCGGGTGTGTCAAAACAGTCGTCAACAAGGCTCACTACAATCCCAGAGTACCCAATGTTGAAACATGGGCTCTGATACCAAATGTAATGCCCCACCAGGAACCCCAAAGGAATACCACAAAACTAGGCAACAAAGGGGGTGAAATAATTTTTTTTTTTTAAAGTATAAAACACATTAAGTGCATTAATTACTACATTTCACAAAATAACACAAGCGGAAGGCTTACACCAAAATTCCTAAAGGGTTACCAATGAAGATTAAGACTAAAAGTTAAATTACACAATTACAATTAATCCAATTAATCCAACATTACTCAATTAACAAAACTAATCATAGATTACACCAATAAAAGATTGAAAGAGTAACAATATAATTTCCTTTAAAATAAAGCATTTAACATATCATAATGAAAGTTGATAAATAACATCCAACTCTTAGGATTACATTGACCATTAAATACATGGCTTCCAATTTACATTTAAAGTTAACATCTATATCAATTACAAGGCTACATAAATTTAATGATACAATTGACCACATAGGTCTCATAATAATAAAATCCAACATGAGCTGGAGCATGAATCATGAACCATGGGCACACCTATGAAGCCAATCCTTGCATGACAGTACGAACAAGAATATTCGATGGGAAGTGGCACTAGCACCCGACCATGTGATCCTAAAATGGAATCACCCCACCATGGTAGGAGATAGCAGAGGACCCTCAAGCAAGCAGAAACAAGACAAGGATGACACTACAAAATGACTCCACAATGCTCCATGTGCCTTGAACTCACAATATACTAGTGACCCTAAAGAGAGAGTGTCATCACATGACTTAATATGGTTACCCTAGGTAGGTCTCCATAGGTCCTGACCCCCATCCTGGGTTATCCTAGTAACCTTTCCTGAACCCCCGGCTCCATCTAAGTCTCACGCGGACCCTACCAACCCTTTGTGAAGACAAGGTGGTCGGTTTGCCATTCCAAGCCTTCCCACTACATCTTGAGCCTATACAAGCACTCAACCATGTGCGGGGTACAATATCTTAATTAATATTACAAGTACCCATCCCCTAATCAATTATTAGGTTATCACTTATTAACTGACTTTTGAGGGGTTATCCTGCCAACCACTTCAGGTGCGGCCCCCACTCAAAAGCAACTCTCTCATAGGACACTTACAAAATGCAAAAGAGTTAGAGTTGAAGACCAAATGTAATCAACAGGTGCAAGAAAGTAAAGACCTAAAAGAGGCAGCAAATGCGATGATGATGCTTGTCAAGGATGCTAAAGAGACCATAAAGATTTTCACCTAAAATGCTCTATTTTTGTTTTAGGTGTGTCAGTCTCTCACTGGCCTTTTGTTGTTCTTTACTCTAGTTGTTGTCTTTTGTGTTGGTCTTTTGTAGCCTTTCTCTCCTTGTTCTATCCTCTCTAGTTTTTCTATTGCTTTTCTTTTCAATATGTAAGTAGGTTCTGGGTCCCTTAAAACCTGGTTTTCCTTAATAAAAATCAAACATGGTCACTCTACGAGGACCCTATGGCAAAACAGAAAGCCATAACACCACTATCCAAATACAAGTGGCCAAAACAAAGGCATACTAACCCTTGGCTAACCACAAGGATCAAGCACTACATGGTTACGACAATGAGGTCATACTACATTACTTGGTCAAGGAATACCAAAATACTTCACAATAGGATGACTGACATAAACGAGGGATAACAACCAATTAAACCCCCTTGCAAGAAAAGCTAAAATCACTAAGACCCAACACGGTCAATCTTTTAAAGGAACCACAACATATATATACTTGCAATTTTCATCGATCAAATTAAACAAATCATCATCATATAAAACTACGAGAAAATCAAGTCATCATTGCATTGATAGGGCTAAGGATCTAGCTAATCAGAATAATCCATTTAATTCATTTAATTTGAAATAGTAAAAAAATCATAACAAAAATAATGAACAATTATTCCCAATTAAAAAAACTCATTTATTCTCAAACAAATAAACCCACTTTATTACATTATTAATAAACTAATAACAATTATTATATATAACAAAATATATATAATAATAATTATAATCAATTAATAATTAATAAATTACCAATATTAATTACAAACACTCAAAAGATTGGAAATATTACTTGATACAAAAATACTTATTAATAATATTAATTTAACTATTTTTTTTTTTCATTATAAAAATAAAAAATACTTAATAGCAAAATAGGCATTTAAATATTAATTAAAATTTATTAATAATAATAAAAAATTTAAATTTAAAATAAATTAAAAAGAAATAAAACAAATTTAATGTGGCAGTGGGGTCCATGGCCCACCGCCGACAGTTGCCCTGCTATCACAAGCATGTGATAGCAGCATTGCACTGTTATCACATAGTTGTGGTAGCAGGGTAGCGAAGCCTGCTACCACAAGTATGTGGTAGCAACTTTGCGCTACTATCACATGCTTGTGGTAGCAGCATCGTTGCTCGGGTAGCGTGGTTGGGTTGAGCTCGGCTCCCCACCACGTGACCCATAACAATAAAAAAAATATTTTATTTAAAAGTTTCTTTAATACATTTTTTTTATAAAATTTTTCCAATTCAAACTTAATCAACCCAGAAAAATATTACTAGTAAAAATACAAAAAAAAAACCCAAAATCTCTGTGACTAAACAAGGAGTAGAAAAACTCATATTTATTAAAAAAAAACTTCCATAAAGCCAAATTGGTTGCAAACCAAAGAGATTGACAAATCCCAATTAAAATTTTGGGCAAAAATAAGAATGGCAAAGAACAGAGAAAAAGGAAATTTAACTCAAATTCCTCATTCCTCTAAATTTTAAAACACTCGGGAAGAAATTTAATTGGAAACACAAAGAGGGTAAATTTGGCAAAATTTTGCTAACATAACCTCCCCTAAATCTCACAAATCAAAACTAAAACATGTTGGCATATGCACACTTCAATGAGACATTGTAGGTGATTGAAGGTTTTGTCATTGATGACAACCTTACAATCCTATGGCACCGGCAAGGCATTACACTGGCAAGGCATTACACTACACCGACATAGCAAGATCAGACTCTACACCAACACTCAAACCATCGACACCACCACAGAGAAAGGAAGCATACCGACACAGAGACCGATAGGATTTTTGATATATTATATTTTGTTTATTATTGTAAAAACTTTGTAAGCTAACTTGGTAGGTTGTAAAATGACTCTTATATATAAGAGAGATCATTGTAGACATTTTGTAAGTGACAAGAAAAAGATATTAGGTAGACCTATTATTCGAAATATAGGTTGAAGGTTTTATGTAAAGAACGGAGCAGAAACCGGTACTGGATCTGGCATTATAGATGCTATTGTAAAGCAGTACAAGATATTGGATTTGTATAATCCACATTGTAAGTCAGTGAGACTTCCCATTGAGCAGTGAACTCTAGGCAGTTGGCCTTCCTACATGTGTAGGCCCCTCTTGTAGCAGTAATATTCTCTTATTGGCTAGTAAGTGAATATTGTGGGTCACAAATCCCACCGAGGTTTTTCCCACACTGGGTTTCCTCGTTAAAACATTATGTTATGGTGTGTTTCTTATGTGGTTACTTTTAATTCTATTTATTGCATTATTTCTTGCATATCGGTACACTGTTATAATATATTCTGTATGTTTTAAGTTAAGAAATTCACCTAACCAGTTAGATACTGATTCACCCCCCCCCCCCTCTCAGTATATGTGGGAATCCTAACAATTGGTATCAGAGCCTGGTCCTCTATTTTCAGAAGCCTAATAGCTTGACGAAGATCTTGACACTAGTAGATATGGAAAATCTGATGAAGCAACTTGAAGGAGCTCTCTCAGATCATGATATAGAAAAATTGAAAAATATCAAACTAGAAGATGATCTAAAGGCTACTCAAGATATCATTCAAGCACTTCAAGAGAATCTTACTATTGCAAGAAATAAAAGAAGAGAACTTTGTGAAAAGATGCAAAATGAGAATGATGAAAAGGAATCACTTAATGATATGATAAACAAGATGAAACAAGAGAACATGACAACAAAGAATGAGATGCAGGATATGACTATGAGGTTTTGCAAAGAAATTGAAGATAGGAAGAAGAATGAAGAAGAATTGACTAGAAGACTAAGTGATGCAGCAAATGAGAACACAAGATTTAGCTATGAAAATGATTTGTTGAAGGCAGATCTGATGCACACTCAGAATGACTCCAATGAACTAATGAGGCAGAAAGAAGTCTTAGAAAGAGAACTAGAAACTGCAAATCAACATAAAGAAAAATTCAAGAAAAGCTTAGAGGAACTTGGCAACTTGCTGAAAAATCAAAAACCTAAAGGTGACACTTCTGGAATTGGCTTTGAAGTTGGTGAAAGCTCCGGTACTACAAACACACAGGATCACAGCAAACCGATAAGGCAACCTAATGCTTATAAATTCAATGGAAAATGCTTTAACTTTAATAAGTATGGTCATAGAGAAAATGAATGTAGATCTAGAAATTATCAAAATATCAACACACCCACCGGTCAATGTTCAAAATGCAACAAAGTTGGTCACAACTCTGAAAATTGTAGAATGAATGTGAGATGTTATGTTTGTGGAAGATTTGGACATTTATCTAATCAATGCAGAACAAAAACAGACATAGGTTATGGGAAAGCTATTCAAAAGAATAATGTGACTTGTTATGCATGTAACAAGATTGGGCATATTGCAAAATTCTGTAGAAGTAAAGGATCACCGACAGACAACAAAAGTTCTAGCTTGAGAGGTAAAGAAAAAGTTGAAGAGATTAAGCAAGAATTCTCAAAACAATGGATTAGAAAAGCTAATCTAAATGTTGGGAATACTCCTCCACCGGTAGAACCAATCAATGCTTCACCGGCAGGACAGAGTGATGCTTCACCAGTAGGATAGAGTAGTGCTCCACCGGCAGGAAGTTCTTCATCAAATTGAAGAAAGTTTCCTTGAGGGTTTGGCAATCTAATGACACATGTGCTATTATTCCCTCGGTTAGAGATGAAAAGTTGGAAATTACTTCCTTACTGGCAAACAATGTTAAGTGACTACTTAACCGGCATGCATTAAATGTGGTAGATGGCAAATAAACATTATAAATTTGTGGTTTTGGCTCCATTTCATTTCATCATGATTTCAAACATTCGTAGAGTGCGAAATTTTTAGAGCTAAGGGATATCAAGCAAAGAGGCGAAGCACTTCAAGCAATCAATCCATCCAAAGATAGAAAAAGGTATTTATCATCATGGCATCCACCTCTGCACTTGAATATATAGCAAACCCTATTGTAGTTGAGGTTATAAAATGCCCTAGGCCCATATTTCAACTAGTTCCCAAGGTAGCAAAGAAAGATGGCAATATAGGTGCTTTCTCTCAAATACCAAAAGGAGTTGTTTATGCTGAAGACCCCAAAATTTACATTCACTGTAACATAGAGGAATTGGGAGATGAAGAGATTAAAACAATGTATAAATCTATCATATGTGATAATTTTGGAAATGTAAAATTGGAACATAAAATCATTGAAACCCTAGGATTTACCGAAATCCTCTGCATTCTTGAATTTCCCAAGGATGTGATTAGGATAGTCTTAAGCAGGGTACATGGTGAATTTTTATGGTTAGATGCAATTCACAAAATTACCAAGAAAGTTGTGAAATCTTTCACAGGGTTACCTTCCACCGGTAAAAGACCAGACAAGACTAAAAAGGTCTCAAATGACCTAGTAACTAAACTAACTGGTGCAACATCCAACAGAAGGTCCTTGAGGGTAAATGATGTAACAAATACAAATGTGAGATTTGTTAGCATGATTTTAGGGTATAAAGCTACTCATGCAAATAGACTTAACTCAATTTCAAGTTTAAGCATTAAAAGTGCTTATGATATGGTTACAGACAATGTGAAAATTGACATATGTGAATGGTTAAAAGATGAGCTAATTGACAACTTAGGCAAGATAAAGAAAGATAAGAAAGGAACTTTTAGGTTTGGCAATCTGCTTGTATGCTTGATGCTACACATAACCAAACAAGTTCCTGGTATAGGCTATAAAGTACTTGGATTTGATATACCGGTAGGAAAACAGTTGACAAAACTATTCAACAACATGGGTGAAGACAAGGAAAAGAATATCCATGAATAATTTCAAGTACTTAAGGCCAAAATGAAGAAGAGAATCAGATTATCATAGAAGATTGTTGACAAGTACAAGGATGATATATGTTTTGTAATAAAAAAGGATGAGATCTGGATGGAAGCAGTCATCCCAAGAACAATTTGGGTAACAGAGATGGGTTATGAGACAGATGATCATATAATTGAAACTTACGCTAAAGCACTTCTAGAAGCACCAAACAAACCAAAGGAAGAAGTATTTGGTAGTGCTGAAACCATCAAAAGTCAAATACAATCTAAGAAGAGAGTGAAAAAGGTTGAGGCAGTTGTGAGAAGAGGTTCTAGACAGGCAAAGGCTATTAAAGAAGATGTATTAAAGCAAACTGGTATCACTGAGGATGAGTTAGGAACTCTACAGCTTGAGACTCACCTATCACCGGTAGGCACTTCTTCAGAGAGTGACATGCCTGCAGCTTTTAAAAGAGTTGTAAGGAAAATAGATCCTTCACCAGCAACCACACCCCCACCTAGGAGAACTAGATAGAAACAACAAGCAGTGAGATCTCCAGTTAAAAAGACTACACAAAAGAAGAAACTAACACCCAAGAAGAAGAAGAGAACAAAACAAAACTTGGCCCCTCTTGACATATTCCTAAATGAAATTATAGAGGAAGGGAAACTCAAAAACATAGGAAAGGTCTATGACACTTTGATAGCAAATGAAAAAGAACAAGTGGAAAACAATGGTATTTTGCACATGGACATGTATAAGAAGTTTCTGATAGAAGTTGTAAATGAAGTACCAGATGAACTGTTCAAAAGATGAGAAGCAAGAAGACAAGCTGTTATAGAGCTTGATAAGAAAATCAAAATTGAAAAGTTACTAGTTGTTTATCCAATAAACTCACCTAAGGAGATAGATGACTTAATTGCTGAAGCCAACCAGTCAGTATTCTCTACTGCACACCGGCATATTGCTTTAATGGTTGGAAGAGTTAATGAGGTAACTAAAGAAACAAAAAATGCATGGGACATATTTCTTGTTGAGAAAGAAAAATAGGAAGAATACAGGAACCCCAAACCAATAAAGGTATATCAGAAGGAGAGAGACAAGGGTAAAGGAAAGGTTAGTGGACCTCCAAGTATCAAAGTTAAAGATAACTTATCCCCACCGCCTCAAATTACATCACCGGTAAAAACTATTAAAGATCAACCAACAGATGAGAGTATGGACATAAAGGATACTAATCCTAATCCTGAGGTACTATACACAGTTGATGTTGATACACAAAAGGTCAACATTGTGATAGAAAAAGATACAACTAGAAAAATAGATATGGCTAGTGAGCCACCGGTAATTGAGCAAACTAATCAAACACAAGAGAAACCGGCAGATGATAACACAGGAGAACAGATAGAGAAACAAGAAGAGCAATTACCTTCCCATTGAGCAATTTTGAAGGTAACATAGACAATAAGGATTCTTTAAAACAACTTGATACTTTGTGTAAATACATCACTAAGAACACAGTGACTATTGAGCAAATAAAGGAAGAGACTTTGAAGAATAAGGTAGAAATTGAAAAGAAAAAATTCTTTGAAGATCAGATAAAGAAGTGTACTCGAGAATTTGACACACTTCTACCAGAACCATGTAACTTATTGAAATAATACAAAACTCTATACAAAGACACCTGCAAGACAAACTTTTTGATAGTAGACATAGATAAGAAAATGAGCAAGGTACAGGATGAAATTAATAAACTTGCTGATAATTTTGTTAACTCACCTGATACATTATTAGTTTTTGAGAAAAGGATAAAAAATTTTGAGGAAGAGTTACTTAAGTTAGAAAGAGAAAAGGAGAGAATGGTAAATAAGGCAAAGAATTTGAGACTAAAACTGAGTCCAAGATTGGACTTTCTAGCATCATTGCAGAAGGAAATATCTGAGGCACTGATACAGGGACAGAAAACATCGGTAGAGCATATGCAGCACCTCACCGGTACAGCTAAAAGAATAGAGATAGCAATAAGAGACAGTAAGAAGTTTATGGAGAGTATAAACTTGATTTTGGCGGATCTATTTCAAATTCTAACTACCCAGTTACAAGGTTGAGACTACAACTCTACTGACATCTTGACAACCTTTGTCATTGATGCCAAAGGGGGAGTAGTAGTATGAGAAAATAACTGGCAAAAGACTTATCTACTCAAGGGGAGTTCTTATATTTTTGGTAACATATTTTTGGAAACATTTTTGGATTACAGTTTTGAATACAGTTTTGAATTTTCTTATGAGTGTTGCCATCAATGCCAAAGGGGGAGATTGTTGGCATATGCACACTCCAATGAGACATTGTAGGTGATTGAAGGTTTTGTCATTGATGGCAACCTTACAATCCTATGGCACCGGCAAGGCATTACACTACACCGGCACTAGCAAGATCAAACTCTACACCGGCACTCAGACCACCAACACCACCATAGAGAAAGGAAGCATTCCGGCACAGAGGCCGACAATATTTTTGATATATTATGTTTTGTTTATTATTGTAAAAACTTTGTAAGCCGACTTGGCAAGTTATAAAATGACTCTTATATATAAGAGAGATCATTGTAGACATTTTGTAAGTGACAAGAAAAATATATTAGGCAGACCTATTATGCGAAATATAGGTTGAAGGTTTTATGTAAAGAACAGAGCAGAAACTGGTACTGGATCTGGCATTATAGATGCTATTGTAAAGTAGTACAAGATATTAGATTTGTATAATCCACATTGTAAGTCAGTGAGACTTCCCATTGAGTAGTGAGCTCTAGGCAGTTGGCTTTCCTGCATGTGCAGGCCCCTCTTGTAGCAATAATATTCTCTTATTGGCCAGTAAGTGAATATTGTAGGTCACAAATCCCACTAAGGTTTTTCCCACACCGGGTTTCCTCATTAAAACATTGTGTTATGGTGTGTTTCTTATGTGGTTACTTTTAATTCTGTTTATTGTATTATTTCTTGCATACCGGTACACTGTTATAATATGTTTTGTATGTTTTAAGTTAAGAAATTCACCTCACCGGTTAGATACTGATTCACCCCACCCTCTCAGTATCAGTGGGAATCCTAACAAAACATACTTAGAAAATAAATTCCATCCATAAGACATAAATGGAGGAATTGATTTCAAGCTAAATTAAAAGCATGAAATAATCAAAGAACGAAATTGGAGAAGCATTCTAAAACAATAATGAACTGAAATCTCCATTAAATCTTATAGAAACTACTCCAAAACAACTACACACATTTTCAAAAATTTCAAACAACACATAGGAAGAAGAGGAAGAAATCTATTTTTTTTTTATGAAAACAAAAGCAAAGGCTATCCAACTTGCAAAGCTATCCAGGAAGCAATTTGTGGAAAAGCTTCAACCTTGCAACCAAATTCTCAAACCCAGTTCCTTCTTCCAAAACAATTTTCAATTCTACCTTCCAAAAATAATTTTTTTTCTTCCCGTGAACTCATAGGCATATATTCAAAAATATTTCAGCCTAAACTTTTAGGTTGAAAATTTTTTCCCCACCCAATTAGAATAAAGTTAATAAACAAATAAATAACCAAAAGTCAAAAAGGAAAGGTAAGAGAGGAAAAGCCTTTATTATTCATTTTTTTCATTTACCATTTTCTAAGAGATTTAACTCAACATGGCAATTTGAAATATAGATAGAAAGGAATATACTTGCTTATTTATCCAATATATTAATATGATTTAACACAATATATTAAGCCAATTTTTACCTTCAATTCTAGCAACTTCATCTATTTAATTTAAATCAATTACTCAAGGCATATTAAACAACTAATTACGCCGACACAAAAAATAGCATCATTCACTCAATTTAAGAACCATTTAAATAACTGAAAACACACAAAATGAGGATTGATCAAAAGATGACTCGCATACCGGTCAAATGGGAAAGACGACCGACTGACAACACTCACATGAGTGTGATTGCAGGTCAAGTTAGGGTCCAACCACTATCTCCTCCACTCCCATCGGACAAATAAGTTATGCTCAGACCTGTGAAACTAGGTGGATTCGATACCCCGTACCTACCCGGTACTTTTGCTTGCAATGTCTTGCATCAATGAACCACACATGCATATAGACAAATATATAATCAGACACGACACACACACCAATGAAGGAGAATCGTGGCGCTCCCTGTCTCACCGGAGTGAGTGAAGGAAAATCATCCCCTCGCATCCCATACACTTGCAAACATGCAACATATAAATAACACATCGTATGTGTAAGGTAAAAATGTCAATCCATGACAATAATCCATAAAAATAGCATTAACTAGAAGTACTAAAATACTGCAAGAAAGCATACATCACATATCCAGTAAAAAGCATGAAATAACATCGAATAAGTCTGAATAAAATATAGCAGTAATGTATCAACTGAAAAGTCAACTAAAGTCAAACATAAGTCCAAAAAGAGTCTGATCGAGGAGGGGTACTACAAGGTGAAATAAGCATAAGAAGATCAAAGGAGGAGATAAAACATGATTTTGGTTGCAGGTCCTCACTCAAGGGATTTGAGTTTCTTTTCCATGGGGAGTATGGTGTAGGGGCACCCAACATAATTGATGCCTCCACGAGGAAAATTTTCAAAATATGTCTTTATTTGTATCAAATGAGGTCCTATGGACCATTTTTTGGTAATTTGTAATGAAAAGATGTGAGGGGATGCACTTTTGTGTTCATGACACAAAGTTGTTAGTAAGTTGTCAAGGTTGTCATAGAGGTGCAAAAGTTGTCAAGATGCTCCAGAAAGGGATTTAATCATGTAAAAAGGTCTAATAGATCATGTGAAAGAATTTTGAGTCTATTTTAGGTCCTATAAGGTCATATGTCAAATGTGAAAAAATTGTCAAAGGTTGACAAAAAGTTGTCATTGCAACTTTCTTATAAAACTGTCATATTGAGCAAATTTGACTAGTTTGGGGTTAGTTGATGTTCAAAAGTCATTTATGGACATTGGAGGGTTGAGAAAACCTATAAATAACTTTTTTTCATTAACCATTAGGTCGGTGGTTGGATGTATTGAAGAAAAATCAATAAAATTTTGAATTCCCTACATTTTTATTATTTTTTTCTGACGTTACAGTTTGATCCTTTCGATTTTTAATAGTGTAATTCATAATATTTTTTATAGGAAACCTATTGTATTTGATAGATTAGTGAAATAAATTCATTTTATATTTTTTGGCATAAAATTTGGTTAAGATTTGAGGAAGTTATGGTCATTTTAATGACTACTATTTTCAGATTTTTCCAGTAACAGTCTTGTTGCAATGAATTGTATGGACACATACAATTTTATGATGTTGTGAAACCTATATGGATGGATAGATGAGTGATTATTCTTCCTTTTGCAACAATTTTGAGTGAATTTCATTAAGTTTGTGCAAAGTTATAATAGTTTTTCTAAGATTAGACCCGTGAGTAAGGGTTTCAATTAAAAAAATGGATTCATGAACTTTCCACAATTAAAATCTCTTGAAAATTGGTTGAAAGAATGTTTAAATGTTGTATTTTAAGATTATTAAACTTTCAGGAGTCATCAATGTTGTTTGTGATCCATAAGATGACGCCCTAGGCAGACAACCTCTGTATTTTTGTCCATTTGACAGTGCAGTGATAAGGGTTTTATGAAATAAGAAAAGAATTATCATTTATAATGCTAAATCTTGTGGTTTTGTGCTTTTTATGATCTTCTTTGACCCTTTGAATGTTATTTGTTGATCAAGAGTCAATAATCCTTGTAGATGCTTTGCAAAAGTGGCCTAATTAGGCCTAGGAAACAGAATTCAAAATTTTTTGGAGGCTTGTGTTTCAAAACAACCCTACCTTAAATTTTTATATGTTTTAACTAATCTAAATGGGTACTCAAATATGTTTTTATAGACAAGATATCAGGTCTTATTCAAAATTTATGAAGGACTATTCATATCTGAAGGGCTACTGGAATCTAGGCCTAATGGTGTGGATAGCATAGTAGTTGGGGTAGCTAGAAGTATTGGAGGGTTTAGTTAGCCCATTTATGTTATTCCCACTTGGTTTAAGATTTATAAATGGTTTGTTCAAGAATTTTGAAAACCTGAAGCAAAGTTGGTGTTTGTAGTCATATCGAAGCATAGTGTATATTGTGAATAAACTCTAAACTTCTAAAGGGAATAATGAATGTTGGTTGGTGATTAAACTAAAAAGAATACATGTTTTATTGAAGTATTGAAGTGGCAAGAAGTCTTTCCTTGAGAGGGATATTATCTAGTGTGGTTTCTTGATTTGGTTATGAGGAAGTTTTGAGCCTATTGTTGTGAAATATGCCTACTTGGTATTGATATAGCTACATGTTGTTGATTATAACCCCACCTCTGCAAATATTTCTACATGTTTTTGTTGTTCCAGATGGTCTATTAGACCTTGTTACATGATTAAATCTATTTTTGGATAATCTTGACAACTTTTACACCTCTATGACAACCTTGACAACTTATTGACAACTTTGTGTCATGAACACAAAAGTGTGTCCCCTCACATCTTTTGATTACAAATTACCACAAAATGGTCCATAAAACCTCATTTGATACAAATCAAGACATATTTTGAAAATTTTCCTCATGGAGGAATCAATGTTCTTAGGTACCCTTGCACCATTATTTTATTTAAATGGGAAGGAGGATTTAATTAAATAAATATGATTTATTTATTCAATTAAAAGCTAGAATTTGGTTAAGTGAATTAAATCAAATTAATTGAATAATTTATTTAAATAAATTGAAGAAGGGGGGTGGGGTGAATTAATTAAATATTAATATAATTAATAGTTAAAAAGGAGAAAGCATTAATTAAATGTGAATTCAATTAATAGTTGGATATATGATAATTAAACAAATATAAAATTCATTTAATCAAGTGGATAGAAATAGGTGTCTACATTTTGCCCCTCTTTGAAGTGATTTGTGGCAATACGTCGATTCAAAGAAAAATTCGCTTGATGATGCTAATAAAAAATTTTATTTTCCCTAGACACTGATGGTCAGATAATAATATGAGTATGCCCCCTCGAGAAATGAATCGGAATGATTTTTGAATTTTTAGGATTGTGACAATTGATTCTTTCCTGATAATTAAATAATTGATGTTGTTGATTATTTTGATTTGATCTCCCAATAAAATATTAATTTATTGGTTTCTTTGATACGCTTGCTCAGTTAGATGATTGATTGAATTTGATTGCCCTCATGATTGATGACGAAAAATTATATAAACTAATGACTCAATGATTTGATAGGTTTGATTGATTGTATAACCTCATGATGAGGGTTACTAATAGGTTGAGTTTGATTGACCTCATGATTGATGAGTGGCAATGATATAAACTCGTGATTCGATGGTTTGATAGATTTTATTGATTGTATGACCTCATGATTGATGAGCATCACTGATACGTGCTCAAAGAGATTGATTAAAATCTTGAGGGAGCTGATAGGATAACTGATTGATTGATTTGATCGATGGATAGATAATTAACATTTTGTTGATATCATGTTGCAGATAGATTTAGATGTGTTGATTTTGGTGCATCTGGGGGAGTAGCAAGAGGTTTGGTTAGGCTGAGAGTATCTAGAGAGAGCACCACTTAGATCCATGTGTTCTCTTTTTAATGTATACATGCCCCTAGAGACATTTAGTGATTCATGTTTGGCTGGAGATGTATCTTTCATATGTTTTTGATATCATTGTACACTTGGACATTGATTTTTTATTTATGATATAATATGCAATAGATGATTAGATGCATGTTACATGGTACATGACTTAGGATTTGCTTATATGATGGATGGATATATGTGATTTCCATTCTATATTCTTATATGGCTATATGGTTGTGTGATGATGATGCATGCATTAATGCTTATATGATGTGATACATGGAAAGATGCAATGATGAAATTCATGTGTATGATAATGTTCTATGATACTATTTGATTGTTCTTGCATGATTTATGTATGTTATTTATGATGATATGAAAAATGCACTAAAATGGTATGGATGAATGCAATCTCACTTAACCATGCAAGCCTAATTATGCAATGTTGTCATTTTGTCGATTAATTTGTTGTGCCCTTTTTATCATCATTAAGATTTTTAAAATGTTGGAAGATAGTACAAACATTGATGGTATAATTGAACCATGATGACCTGAGTATAAATTACATGGATTTTGATATTGCAAAATGACACAAGTGTTGAGGTATAATTGAACCAAGATGACCTAAGTGTTGATTGGTAAAACAAGCAAGAGTTAACCTTCATCCTATACAAATCCGAAATATCCTCAATGATGCATTACTGGTCACATCTTGCGACAGATTTGCATGGTATTAAGGATTCACTCACAGATAGTAGACAAAAAAAAATATCACACTTCTTGCTTGCTTCTCTAGCTTCAAGACATCCTTGAGTTGCTCAAGAGATATGATAACAAAAATAAAACTATCACAGATGAACATTCGTGCTTATTCATGCTACTTGTCAGATAAAAGCACCCTTCTAATCGATTTTAGTTTGGTTTTTCTTTGGATTCTACCTATGAGTGTTTGGGAATTTGGTTTCAATGTTCACTATGAATTTTTGTGATCCTTGTTTGATGTGCATGTCTCATTGTTTGGTTGCATGTGTGTTGTAAGCTCAAAGTGACTTTCCCTCACCGAGATCAGGATTTTGTCCCCAGTCCAAATACAACCTTTTATTGTGGATATATACGATGATCACCAAGCCATGGTGAGATATTATTGCAATGCGTGAGGTGGATATAAGACTGCTTATCACAGATGTGGATAATGATAGGGAAAATTGGATATATGATATAGATACTAATAGATGGAACAGACGATCAATCACAAATAGCGTATGTTGCTAGGTTTTCACTACTTTCTTTTATTGCACCTTTTTTATTTTATTTGTGTATTTTCCTACTTTTTTATATAGCTTTTTTATTTTTTCCATGCATTGGGTAACTCAAATATAGAACCTCTTGAGATTGATGTTGTTGATAGGTTCATCAAATAAGTCTCCTTCTAATGTAGATAGTTGATATGCTTTAGATCCATATGCTAATATGACAATGAACGAACCTAGCCAGTTTGGTTCAAATTTTTCATTCTTTTCCCGATCCTATTGATTGTGGGGATTTTCTCTTTGTACCAAGTCACCAACCTAAAATATTTGTGGCTTCACCCTATGGTTATAGCTTATGGACATTTGTTGTTGATATTCTTTCAGGTGATCAAAAGCATGTTGATGACGTTCATCTAGCAGTTGAGCTCTTGTAGTCTGTTTACCTTGTATTTCTCATATGGGATGAGTCCTTTCAATGATACTCTGAGTGATAGTATTTCAACTTCAATGGGTAAGTGTTGGTAAATAGTTTTGTCTTTCATTATCTAATTAAATTATAGCAGCGTGAAACACAAGAAAGTAGACAAAATCTTCTACCAATCAATTAGAAAATCATTGAATTGATTAACCTCTGAATTTAGGTACAGCTCCCTCTAGTAAATATTCATTCGGCTCCAAATTACATACAATCAATGATATGCTTTTCACCAGAAAGCACTTAAAGGCAATTGCATACACCAGTCAATAAAAAATGAATGCAAGTATTGATTCATATATAACCTTTTATATAAAGCCAATAGACTTCATACAATCACTAAAACAAAATGAAAAAGCCCTCAGAGATGAACTTAGCCAATAGTTTTCTGCACATATAGAAAGTATAACAGCCCCTTCCTCAAACTAGACTTACACAGAAAACAAACACATAGATTTGAGACTAAAAATAGCTATTAAAAATATTCACATTCATAGATGATCCTCAACTTCCTTCATACACAAAAAAAAAATGTATTTAGCTAGTTTTAAAGATAGTCTTTTTCAAAAACTTAGCGAACCCTTTCAAAGTTATTACATCAGATGCTTATAGGTCACTAGACCCAATAGTATTTTTAACCAAAGTAAAATTAACTCCTAAGATTTAATGAAAATCAACCCTAACTGCAATAACCAAATTTTAAAGAAAATAACTAAGCTTGCTGGAAAACAACTGCCAGTAATGCTAGTCATGCAGTCTGCTATGTTTTGATGTGATTGATCGGGTTAGTGTCTTGAATAGACACCATCACCACCTTGGCCGCGTTCCACTCTTAGTGTACTTTTGAAAACTCTTGAATTACCGTTACATGCAGCAAACTAATATGAATAACCCTCTGTTTCCAAAGCTCTTTCTTCCTCTTCACCATTTGCACTTTATCTCTGTGAGAGTCTAGATGATCGAGGAAAATGATGAGCATTGATTCCACCTTAGAGATCCTTGTAAAATCTTCCACAGACAAGGATTTCTTTGTCTTGATCTATCTGATGTGGCTGCTGAACTGGTTAATCATCTCCATGGTGTCCTCTAGAGTTTCATCATCTTCCTTAAGTAGTTGAACATCCACGCCTCTAGTTCCGATTTCCAAATCTATTCGTTCAACAACATAATCTGCCTCTGAAGCTGTAGCAGCATCTTTATTAGGCTCAGGTCTAGCAATATCCGCAGTCGAATGCTTCGTATTTTCATCAAAGTCAATCATTGCCTCTATTTTTAACTTTTTGGACTTTGCAGACCTTCCTAGACATTTACTTACGGTGTCCTCCATTGATACTGAAATCAGAACTACATTCCTTTTCCTAGTGATGGAATCATTCAGCCATTTTGGTGCTAGGGTTATCTCTTTTGAAGGCATAGATGGAAGCCCTACTAAGGAGGGAGACATGATATGGTCTATATGAGACTGAATCTCAAGAGTTCCTGAGTCCTGAAAAATAGTGTCTATGTCAATTGAAAGCTTGTCCGCTTCAGAAATAGGGGATGTCATCTTGCTTGATGTTTCCTCTAGGTCCAGATCCAGAATGAGGTGAGAGACCGGCGGTTTGAAACCCCTCTTAGATCTTGATCTGGTAACTTGACCAGCAACAGAAAGCTCAACCCCGATGTTAAGTTTCTCCTCCTTAATCCTTCCCTATGCTTTTCCTACATTAGAAATGGGAATGTTAGTCACAACAGAAATTTTATTTGTAGTACTCCTCTTCCCATTTTTGCTTCTTGAGCCGGTGTCTCATGCTGGGTGAAAATGGCAACCCCTAAGCCAATTTTATGTCCTTTGGATTACACCCAAAGTGCGTGTTTGAACATTGTCACCCATCTTCTTGTTCCAATCTATTTCTGGAAGAGGTTCATCATGAACCCACTTCATAAACTCGGAGTCAAGTGTGTCCTCATCATCGCCAGTGACATCTAAGGTATCCATGGGTAACTTCATATCATGAATTTGCTTCAAAGTTAGTCTTGACCAACTCCTTCTCCATACTTCAAATTCATCCCGGCAACCCTCCCAATAATCTTCCAACTGAGGAACATGTTGATCAGGTACCACTTTCTTTACATACTGAGAAATAAAACCCCTACTATCAAAGTTATCCCTCTTTACAAAGGACTTCAAATGGAACCTTTTAAATTCAAGTTCAAGGTTCAATGCATCAAAAACTGATCTACAGCTATAATATCCTAAATCAATGGGGAAAATCCCACTTGTGTCGGAGTCCTCACCATAATCTTTGGCAACATAAGCAAGCTATCTAGATACTTCAGTCAATATGCAAGAGTACCTAGGAAGTCTAAAGGGTTCACCCTTAAATACTCCAACTCTTAAATAAGTGAAATGGTTGAACTGTATGAAGAAACTGCGATATATGTTGATAAGTTCAACTGCTTCTGCGGACATTCTTCTATGCAAATTTCCCTATAACTCAAAGGTCAGCCTTCCAGCAAAAACATCATTCCAATGAAGATAATCATCAACATGCCCTTTCAAAGTTAAACTAGGATGATAATCATAAATCCTCATGCCTTGAACCCATTTTACATGTGACAACCTCGACCACTCTCTAACATAGGCAAGCATGTATAGTAGATAGGATGACATATAAAAATTGGACATTCAAAGATAATTACTCAGACCCTCATGTAATCTTTCCGCAATAACAGTTCCCCAATCAATGAACTGATTTCTATCCAAAGTAACCTGAATGAAGAAATACATCCAGTCTTCCTAGTAAAAGGAGTGAGAATTATTCTTCACCTTGCTCAACAGTATGACTAAATCTCAGATTGCTGGAATTAAATGCTTATGAGTTAAAGGTCTTGGTAGCCTTGAGCCCCCTTTTTGGAATTTTACAAGCCAATTCTGGGTAATCACTGTTCTATAATATTGCTTCTTCATAGAGAAGATCTCGTAAGATTTACCAATGGTCTAGTCTTCATAAGGTTCCCGGTGTGCAATACCCATAGCTGCCATTACCATCTGTGTGTCAATAGACAACAGGACTTCACCATCATTTCTCCTTATGCACCTATTACCCTTGTCGTAATGATTCATGCATTCTAAGACTAACTCTGGGCAGGGAGCAGTAGTGGGGAAGGCGACGGCTTCTAATAATCCACTCTGGGCCACATCGTTCATCATATCTATGGTTGAATTCTTTACTCTCTCTAGAAAAACCTCTAAATCTAGTTGAACCAGGGCTATGTCACCCACCTCCAATAAAGAGCTTACAAGGGAAGATGAGCTCACCAATTTGGGTAAAACAGGTCTCATATTTTGGTTCGTGATTTTCCCCAAATCAATCCCAGGTGAAGAAGGAAATTGAAAACAAAAACAAGTAGCTAAAGAACACCTAGATCTTTTAAAACAAACTGCAGCAATTTAGAAAATTGTTGAACATACCTTCCTCTGCTCTCTGTAACTCTCTATCACTGCCTAATTTTCCCGCTCCGTAAATTCCTTCTCAAAATCTTCTCATGAAAATAATAATTTTGATGAGACAACTTCTCAGTTTTAAAGTGGAGAAAATCTTACCCATCATTACTAAAGCCGCTTTCATTACTCCTTTTTCATGTGAAGTTACTTTGAAATGATTACACTAAGGAACGCCTTAACTGTTAAGTCACTTCTCTTCTAACATAGCTGATATTCACACATACTTGCCATAAATGGCAAATTTCAAATTATTAGAAAAAGAATATTCCTTCCCTCGATGGCCATCTATCGTGTTCTGAAAGTCCAAGCCATCACCACGTGGAAAGTCACATGCCTTCCAAAGAACCTAAACATGAATCTCAGAGCCTTGCACAACCATCACAAAGAGACATTAACATGACAAATGTTGAACTTGAACCTTGAACCCAAAAGGTTCAAGTTCAAGTTTCAAAGAATGTGAAACACCGACAAGACTAGCAAAGCTTAAAGTTGCGCAGAGAAGAAAGACACTTGTAACAATGCCCATTGAACTTTGAACCTTGAACCAAAAAGGTTCAAGTTCAAGTTCAAGGTTCAAGTTGAACGCAGTGAAACCTAACAAGGACCAAATGATGAGCAAAATTTAAGCAAGTTCTTGACCGACGAACTAGACAAGCACAACTTTTTACAGGGATGCATATGGAATGAAAATTGTATATGGGCCCAATAGTAAGATAGCTCCTAATCCATATGCAAGTGCATATGGGGTGGCTCTAATAGGTGTGTGGATTCTGATGGTATGATGAAAGAATAAGAATCTGGTCAACTACTGAGAGGGGGGTGAATCAGTAGATAGAAAAACTGATACTATCTTCACCAATCTCAAAAGCAATCTCTCAAGGTAAACTTAGAACTATCAATGCAATATCACTGTCACGATAAAAACCCTCAAGATAAACCGGCTGACTATTACAACAAACTAACAGTAAACAACTTCAAACTCATAAATATCCAAATGCTTTTACTGACATAAGTAAACCTTCATTTCACAATGCTTCTGGTTATCAGGATTTATCAAAGTGGATTAAGTAGTTAAGCAAATCAACCATAAGAACATAACCACGAAAACATTCACCAATTGACACAATATTTTTGATGTGGAAACCAAAATGGGAAAAACCATGGTGAGATGAGACTCACAAAAAAACTATCTAAACTATTCTGAAGTTCGTCCTATTAGGAGCCTAGCCTGTTAAATCTTTACAAAATTCTTGTTAAGAACAGGTCCTAGTAGGGACCACCCAATTAAGGGATTGACTATAATGCCTTGTTAGAAGCAATACCCTGTAAGGAGTAACCTCGGTAGAGGATTTGAAATACAAGCTAATGGATCACCTGGTTAGAGGATTTGAATAGCACCAAGCTTGTTAGAGCTTACCCGATTAGGGGATTTCAATCTGCTGTAATTGTTAGAAAATAATAGGAGTTTTCTAATCTGTTTGAATAGCACTACACTTGCTTGTTTAGATCCTTTTCATGCTCCTATTTGCCTTTACTCAAACTATAGATACATCATCTGGCTCGACAACCACACAATCAACTAAAACTTTTCCAACATTGAAACTAAACAACTCAGCGACCTTATAAACAAATCAATTAGGTTGGTAACACAACAAAAACCTAATTCTCTCATAGAGATTACAAACAAGTTGGTTCAAGTATGACCGTTGGATTACATAGCAATCTCTGCACATAAATCAAGAAAACCTCGACCGCTCATTGATCACCACTTCATCAAACTTAGTAACTCATCATGTGCTTTGCATTACATGCAATATACTTGCTCATTCCCTAGAAAAAAATCATTTCATCAATGCGCCAAAATCGCTTTGAAACTCTCTTCATACAATAATTATACATGTCATAATCATTACCGCTCATCTTCAAATCGTAAACCAATATAACCAATTCACCAAACTTAATCGATTAGGGTTTATCAAATCAATGAGTAGGGTTTACCAGTTCAACTCTCTAATACATAGCAATACTAGTTCACTCCACAAATTCTTCCTATCAGTTACAAAAGATCATTACAATAATATCAACAATATCATTACTGGTTAATTGACATCAATGATAATATAGCATATCATTAATGCAATCTTCATGCAAATGCCAACAATCTCCCCCTTTGGCATTGATGGAAATACAAATATCAATACCATTGATTGTTGTGATTGTGAATAGGAATCTTGGTTTACATTACCAAGTATTCACCTTGTTTTCAGCTTGTCTTCCTTCTCTTTGTCAATCATACAAATCACATAGTTCTTCTCCCCCTTTGACAACAATGCCAAATTGAAAGTAAAACATGCAATGTCAAATTTCACTATTCAACATCAACAACCTGCAACTTGATGCTCCCCCTATGGAATAACTCCACTTCGACACCAATCCTTCTATAAAATTTGGCAAGTAGCTTTGGGACTGATGTAATCTACATAATGCTCAACTGACCTCATGAAGGGGTACAACCCCTAGCTGACTTATAGGATACTCAAAAGTAGTCTTAGGCAGAGGTTTAGTAAAGATATCTATAAGCTACTCCTTGGTAGAAACATGCTCCAAGATCACATCTTTACTCTGCACTTTTTCCCTTAAGAAATGATACTTTAATTCAATATGCTTGTTTCGTGCATGCAAAATAGGGTTCTTGGAAATATATATGCCACTTGTATTATCACATAAGATCTTTACAAGTTTTGAAATCTTCATCTTAAAACCTTCCAAAATGTGCCTCATCTAGATAGCCTAGGTACAACTCATGTAAACTACAACATACTCAGCTTCAGTAGTAGATTATGATGTACAACTCTGCTTTTTACTACATGAAACAAGTCTTCCTCCAAGAAAAAATGTTCCACCTATTGTGCTTTTCCTATCATCAATATTTCCTACCCAATCTACATCTGTGTACACCTTCAAATCATAGTTTCCTCCATATGGATACCATAATCCATAGTCAATAGTACCTTTCAAATATCTAAAAATCCTCTTGGTTGATATCAAATGTGTTTCCTTAGGATTCTTCTCGAATCTAGCAACTAGGCCAACTGCATGAGCTATATCCGGTCTATTGTGAACAACATAGTGCAACTTTCCAATCATTTACATGTATTCCTTCTCATCAACAGATGTGGATTCATCTTCCTTAGACAACTTACAACCTATAACCATTGGTGTTCCAGCTGGTTTACAGTCACTCATACCAAATGTCTTTAAGACCTCTTTCACATACTTAGACTGTGTGATGAAAATACTATTCTTCATTTGTTGTATTTGCAAACCTATAAAAAAAAATATTTCACCCACTAGAGAGATTTCAAACTCATTTTTCATTACATTTGCAAAATCATTGCTCATGTCATCATTACCTTCAAATATGATATCATCTACAAATACTTCGTTGACCAGTATTTTATCTCCTTTAGATTTGAGATATATGTTGCTATCTTCACTAGTTCTCAGAAAACCTATCTTCATCAGATATATATGAAGCCTTTCATACCATGCTCTTAGTGCCTTCTTTAATCCATATAAAGCCTTATGCAATCTGCATACCATGTCTTTCTCATCAATCAAAGCATAACCATCTGGCTGCTCAATGTATACTTCTTCTTCCAGTATCCCATTAAAAAATATTGACTTAACATCCATCTGGTATACCTTGAATTTCTTATGTGCTGAAAATGCAAGTAAAGTTCTGACACCTTCCAGTCTTGCCACTAGTGCAAAAGTCTCACCATAATCTTCTCCTTGCTCTTGTGCATAACCTTTGCAAACCAACCTAGCTTTGTTGTGAACTACAACACCATCTTCATTCAACTTGTTCTTGAATACCCACTTAGTACTTATCATATTTTTATTTACCGGTCAGGGTACTAGGGTCCATGTGTTGTTCTTCTCAATTTGATCTACTTCCTACTCCATAGCTTTAACCCAATGATCATCACCAAATGCTTCCTTAGCAGTTCTTGGTTCAATAGTGGAGATAATGCAGTAATTCTCTCTGATTCTTCTCCTAGTTAGTACTCCATCATCCTTATCTCCAATAATCTGCTCAGGATTGTGATTGAGTCTCACATATCTCAGAATAACACGATCATTATCTCCTGGTTCATCTTCTTCATTATCATCATCTTCTTTTGAATTTATCTATTCCGGTTGAACTAGTACATCAGTATTTGCTTTACTGGTTTCAAGTTTCACAGTTTCTGGTTCCAAAAATAAAATGCAAGGATCTTCATCCTTTTTCTCCAAACTAGTTTCCTTTGAGACTATAGGATATTCATCCACTCAAACATCAACACTTTCAATAATTATTTGTGTCCAGTTGTTAAAACACTTGTAGGCCTTCCTCTTGGTGGAATAACCAAGAAATATACCTTCATCACTTTTAGCCTCAAATTTGCCAACATAATCACCTCTCTTAATAAAACATTTGCTACCAACTATCTTGAAATAACTAACATTAGGTGAACTTCCATACTCGTATTAATAAGGATTCTTGTCCTTACCTCTCTTTACCAGAATCCGGTTCGTAGTGTAGACAATTATGCTAACAGCTTCCCTCCAAAACATTTTTGCTACACCTCCTTGTATCAACATCATCCTAGCAACTTCAAGAACTAACCAGTTGTTTCTCTCACAATACCATTATGTTGTGGTGTCCTCGATTTAGAAAGTTGTTGTTTGATACCATTTTCTTCATAATATCTAGTGAGTTCCTCAAAAGTAAATTCACCACCTTGATCAGTCCTCAGACACTTTATCTTCTTACCACTCTCCTTCTCAGCTAAGGCCCTAAATGCCTTGAACTTACTAAAAGATTCAATCTTATCCTTCAAGAATGTGACCCACATCATCCTTGAGCAATCATTAGTAAAGATCATAAAATATTTGTCCCCTGAATAATTTTTGTCCTTATTGGTCCACAAAGATCTGTATGAACCAAATCTAACAAATGTTCCGCTAAAAAATATTTGCTCTTGAAAGTTGAGGATGCCATCTTTCCCAACTGACATTCCTTACATAGAGCATTAACCGGTTTGTCCAACTGAGGCAAACCTCTCACTATTTGGGACTTACTCACTTTAACAATGTTATCAAAGTTTATATGACAAAATCTCCTATGCCAAAGCCAACTGTCATCTATCTTTGCAATTAAATAGTTGCTGACTTTAGGATTAAGGTGCCACAATTTACCTTTAGTTTGCTTCCCGCTTGCAATCAGTTCACCTTTTCTCTCATAGATTTTGCACATACCATTCTTAAACTCCAATGAATATCCTATGTCATTGAGTTGTGCCACACTCAAAAGATTATGCTTTAAACCTTCAACCCAGTAGACATCATTTGCACTGCTCTTTCCATTAAGAGAAATAGTTCCCTTACCTTTAACCATGCAGGGTGAGTCATTACCAAATCTTACAACTCTTCCATCAAATTCATTCAAAAAAAAAAAATCTGCTCCGATCACCGGTCATGTGATGTGAACAACCACTATCAATGATCCAATCATCAAAGTTATACATTCAAGATACTAACGCCTTATGATCAGATATCTCCTCTTTAATGGCTACAACCACAATATCTCCATTAGCATCACCATCAGATTCATCATCAGTGATACAACCATCAACATCAATAAGACAATCTATTTTGCCTTTACCCTTACACTTCTTGAATTTCTCTCATTTGTGCTCATTATCACCATTCAAACAGTTGGCAGCTATGTGTCTAATCTTGTTGCATACAAATCATTTCAAAGGTAATTTACCTCTATATTTACCAATACCTCTGGACAACCACTTGGCCAACAATGCTTCAAGCTCAACTAAATTGTCTTCATCATCAGCTTCTCTGCTAGATCTAGATTCATAACTGTTACTGACATCTCTGATTTTCCTCATAGATGGGTTAGAAATAGAAGCTCTAAATGCAAACTCATATTTTTGTACACTACCATCATAACCATTACCATTTAATTCAAAAGCAGTAAGCTTGCCAATGATGGATTCAAGGGTTACCTTGGTTTTGTCAATAGACTTTAGCTCCTGAATGACTACAAATCAAATAGCATAGACCGGTAGCAGGGTTCTCAATACCTTACTGGTCACTATAGCATCTTCCACTTTACCTCTTGCACTCTTAATTTCACCGACTATCTCTTTTATCCTTTGACCATACTATTGGATATTCTCACCTTCAGCCACCCACATGTCATCAAACTTTCCTCTTACACTCTCTTCTTTAGCAATCTTAACATGTTCATCACCGCTATAAATCTCTTCAAGTTTTTTCCATACATCATATGCAGTCTCTAGACCATGAACATCTACATACTCTGCATCAAACAAAGAACTGATAATAGCCTCTAATGCTTGATTGTTTTCTTGTTTCTCTTTCTTTTGATCATCAGTCATAATCCCACTAGGTGCAACATATTGAGTAACAACATGTTCCCGGTATTGATTTCCTAGACTCTTCATATAAATTTTCATTCTATCACTCCATATCCTATAGTTCTCTCTATTAAACTTTGGACCTTCCTTCTTAATCATGATCTGCAAGATCTTTACCTCAAGCTATTAGGCTTAGACCTTAGAGGACCTAATTCACTCTGATAACAATTGATGGTATGATGAAAGAATAAGAATCTGGTCAACTACTGAGAGGGGGGGTTGAATCAGTAGATAGAAAAACTGATACTAACTTCACCAATCTCAAAATCAATCTCTCAAAGTAAACTTAGAACTATCAATGCAATATCACTATCAAGATAAAAACCCTCCAGATAAACCAGTTGACTATTACAACAAACTAATAGTAAACAACTTCAAACTCATAAACATCCAAATACTTTTATTGACATAAGTAAAACTTCATTTCACAATGCTTCAGGTTATCATAATTTATCAAAGTGGATTAAGTAGTTAAGCAAACCAACCATAAGAACATAACCATAAAAACATTCACCACTTGACACAATAGTGTTGACATAGAAACCCAAATGGGAAAAACCACGGTGAGATGAGACTCACATGATAAATATCTGAACTCTTCTGAAGTTTTCCCTATTAGGATCCTATCCTATTAAAGCTTTACAAAATTCCTGTTAAGAACAGATCTTGTTAGGGACCACCCAGTTAAAGGGTTGACTATAATGCCTTATTAAAAGCAATAGCCTGTAAGGAGTAACCTCGGTAGAGGATTTGAAATCCAAGCTAATGGATCACCTGGTTAGAGGATTTGAATAGCACCAAGCTTGTTAGAGCTTACCCGGTTAGGGGATTTCAATATGCTATAATTGTTAGAAAACAATAGGAGTTTGCTGATCTATTTGAATAGCACTACACTTGCTTGTTTGGATCCTTTTCATTCTCCTATCTGCCTTTACTCAAACTGCAGATACATCATCTGATTCAGCAACCACACACTCAACTAAAACTTTGCCAACAATGAAGCTAAATAACTCATCAACCTTACAAACAAACAATTAGGTCGGTAACACAACAAAAACCTAATTCTCTCATAGAGATTACAAACAAGTCAGTTCAAGTATGACTGTTGGATTACATAGCAATCTCTACACATCAATCAAGAAAACCTTGACCGCTCCTTGATCACCGCTTCATCGAACTCAGTAACTCATCACACACTTTGCATTACATGCAATATAGTTGCTCATTCCCTAGACAAAAACCATTTCATCAACGTACCAAAATCACTTTAAAACTCTCTTCATACAATAATCATACATGTCATGATAATACATGTCATAATCATTACCTCTCATCATCAAATCATAATCCAATATAACCAATTCACCAAACTTAATCAATTAGGGTTTATCAAATCAATGAGTAGGGTTTACCAGTTCAACTCTCCAATACATAGCAATATCGGTTCACTCCACAAATTCTTCCTACCAGTTACAAAACATCATTACAACAATATCATTACCGGTTAATTGACATCAATGACAACATAACATATCATTAATGCCATTTTCATGGAAATGCCAATAGATTCTAGTTCAGTATGCCCATAAGATAGGGTTCAATTGGACATGTCAATAATGACCAACATCATTTTCTATTTTCTTTAGGATTTTTAAAATGGTTTTGTTTGAAGCTTCTACTTGGCCATTCTCTTAAGGTTAATAAGGTGTTGAGAAGAGATTCTAGATATGGAATCTTTCACAAAGTTCATGCACATCTTGATTCTTGAAGGATCTATTATTATCAATGATAATGGAACTAGGAATGTTGTACCAACAGATAATGTAGTTCAAGATGAAAGAGGCTATTTGTTTGTTAGTGACAATGGTTAGTGGAACAACTTCGATCCACTTTGTAAAATACTCAGTGGTGAACTTGTGTCCATTTGAAGAGGAGGGATGCATCTTACCCATGAGTTTGAGTCCCCACTGATAGAACGACCATGATGTTGTGAATGGTTGTAGCTCCTGTATTGGTGCATGTATAAGATTCCCATGGATTTAGCATTTATGGCATTTCTTAGCAAACTGATAGGATTATTTTTCTATGTTTGGCCAATAGTATCCTATTCTTAGAAGTTTCTTGATGAGAGTAGGACCACTTGAATGAGTACCACAAATGCCTTCGTGAACCTCTTGTAAGGTCGATTTAGATTTGTTACATGACATCTAAGGAGAGTACCATCAAGACCCTATTGATAAAATGTATTGGTTGTTAGGGTGTAACGAGTTGTTTGATGAATAAAGTTGTGTTTTTTATTCTAGGATAGATTAGGTGGAAGGGTATTATATTTCAGATAGGTATACATCTTCCCATAGGTTAAAGATTCAAAACCAACCAGGTGACATATAACTTGGGTATCAAGATTGTCATATGCAAGGGAAAATAATTGTTCCACCAAGAATTCATAATGAGTCTATTGTTCTGGTATTTGTAGAAGAGAAGCAATGGTCACCATGGCATCTATAGCTTTGTTTTCTAGTCTTGGAATTTACTCAAACTTTGTCTCAACAAGTATTTCTTAAATTCATCCACCATTCTCTTAGATGGAATTAGTTTGTCATCCTTTGTTTGATAGTCATTATTAACCTGATTGATAACCAGTTGAGAGTCTCCATAGACTAGTAACTCTATGATGTTCCATTCTACTTCCGCCTTGAGGCCAATGACCAAGGCTTCATATTCAACAATATTATTTGTGCAAGGGAACATCAGTCTATAAGATTGAGGGATTGTGTGTCCCTAAGGAGTCACAAATAGGATTCCAGCACTTGACGCATGTTGGGTGTAAGATCCATCAAAGTACAGTACCCATGAATGTGTTGTAACTACTAGAACATATGTTTTTGTTAATTCAACATGCAGTGGATGACCAACTAGCAATGATGCTTTAGCCAATTGATATGCTATTGCCTGACCCTTGATGGCTCTTCTGTCTATGTAATGAATGTCAAACTTGCTCAAAATCATCACCCATTTTGTGAGTCAGCCTGTTAGAGTGGCCTCACTAGGTAGATATTTTAAGGGATCTATTTTTGCTATCAATTTGATTGTGTGAGATAGCATATAATATTTGTAACTTTTGGGATGCAAAGACTACAGCTAGGCAAGCCTTTTTGATGAATGTGTAGATAAGTTCATAACCACTCAGTGTCTTATTGATGTAATAGATAGCCCTTTCTTTGCCTATAGAATCCTCTTGTGCTAGAAAAGCTCCTAAAGATACCTCAGTAGCTGATATGTAGAGTAGGAGTGGTTTTTCAGCTATTCGTGGCACCAATATGAGTGGATTCATGAGATACTGCTTTCACTGGTCAAAAGATTCTTCAAATCTTTTCTCTCATTTGAAAGGAACATTTTTGTGTATTAGATGGGTGAAAGGTAGGCATCTGTCAGCTAGTTGTATAGTGTGTGAGGCCCTACCACAAGCCATCATAGCATTTCAATTATTTTCATGTTGGACCTATTATTGATACTATATTTTGATGCATTATGGACATAGATTCTGTATGATCTAGTGATTGGATAACATTGATATGGTTATGTCATTTATTTTGATTTTTAGAACTTTATTTTGATGCTAGAAATTATGGATGCATGCTTTATAAACGATTAAATTTCATGATGATTATGATGATGCCATTTAGTAGATTATTTCATGTGGACTTTATTAGATAATTGGAAACTTGAATATTATAATTGAAATTGTATGCAATGTCTAAATTGTATTCTTTTCATATGATAATATTATATGTGATTTTTGGAATTACTAATGTGCAAAGTGAGATGTGCAGGGAAACTAATCCTTGTGACCATGGAAACTATTTGGAGAATCAAGCCTAAACCTATGTACATTTGTGAAGCCAAGGGTTGTCTATTTGGAGAGACAACACCTCGTGTGCAAATGTGTTTTAATTTATAAATGTTTATGCTTGGATGTGTGTTTAATTTGGAAATTTTTTAATTTATCAATGCCAAAAAAAAGGGACATTGCCATGTGTATTTGAGTGATGTGTAATGTATGGTGTCACTTGACACATGTGTTGTAAAGTGAGTTGGCAGTGACATGTCCCTTAGAAGGAATTTGTTTTACCAATGCATTTTTCAAATATCCTAGTATGGTCCCAAGAAAGTCTTGGATAGGGAGCCATTAGAAAGGTCAACTTAGGGTTGACCCATAGGTAAACTTTGGGTGAGTTTCTAGAGGGTTAAACTAACTCCTAAGGTCAAGTTAGGGGAATTTTTAGTGGGCCATATGATGTACCTATGGATGAACGCCAATTTTAGCCATGTGTCCACTCCCTAGGGACTGTTTAGTCACCCCAAAAGTTGAGTTTTTCAAGATGGCTGAATTGCAACTTTTGAGGATCTTACCTAGGTTAGACAACCTTCCTCATGAGTGACATTGTCCTTCCCCATTCCTTTTACCTTTTTGAGGTACCTTGGTTAGAGAGCTTGTAAGGTGTTGGGAAGACCAACCTATGAACATCCCTCACCCTTCCCAAGAGAATTGGAAAGAGTGAGGAGTGTCTTCTTAGGGAATGGTTTGGGAGGGAGAAGTTTGATCACCCACTCTCCATTTTTGGAGACATAGATTCTTGAAAGGTTGGATTTTTGGATTTGAAAGTTTTGGCTAAGTCTTGTGACCAAAAAGATAGTGGATTTGGGAAGCTCTCCTACAAAATTTTATTTACCCATTTCTAGTTTTAAGGTTGGTTGAATACTTCCTCATCTATGTTGTTTTGTAAATTTGAAAAGATTGTTTGTTGTTTTCTTAGTAAGATTAGGAAGATGTTGATCTCTTCCTTATGAATTTTTATTGCATGTATTTATGTTTTTTTTTTGGGTGTTTCAAGGCCATACTCACCCTTGGGAGGGTAGAGTGGCCTTGGGGCGAAGGGTTGTTTGACAGCATGAGAGTGTAGAGGCTCTCTTTGGAAGAGAGTGATACACAAGGGATTATGGGACCCTTGTTGCATAGTGTTTTGTTTATGCAATGGGGGTCATAAGGGGAGTTTGTTGGCTTGTATGCCTTGGGGGACATAAGGATTTGTTGGGATAGGTTTGGAACTTGTGGTCATTCTAATTGGTAGCCTTGCAATGGCATTATGTTCTCCTACTTGCAGATTTCTCCTCTAGGTATTTGGTCCACCTTCACCCCTCAAGTTATAGTCACTAAGTGACTTTGTTCATCCTTGGGTTGGTTGTGTCTGTGTTGTGTTTTCCTCTTTCTTATGTGTTTTTTCTTGAGTTTAACCCTTTTAGCCTTGGTTCTCCTAGCTCGGGGGTGTCTTATTGTAAGCCTAGGTTGGGAGGTGAGCCTCCATGGTCATAACCTACAAGTTTTTATTGTAGGTTTGCTTAGGAAAAGATTGGAAGGAAAGCTTTGGAATGATTCTACTTTTTATTGTATTTAGTTGCAAAAAAAAAAAGTATTTCGTAAGCCCTCATTTAGTAGAAATGAGAGGCATGATTTAGTTATCTTCCTATTTTAGTAAAATAAACTATGATATAGTAAATGTAACTATTGAGATAGCTTTTACCATGTAATAAAGATGTATTTATTTTGAAGTATATATTCTTGCAAGGAGAAGAATATATTTTTGGATTATTTCTTTAAGTGATATAGTTACTTGAAAAAAAAGATTGAGAATGATATTATATTTTGTTTCTAATTTTTATTGAAAAAGAAATGTAAAGTTACATGTTAATATACTAGTCACTTTTAAATAGAAATGAAATATTTGCTTACATCTATAGTTCAAACTCAAAGGAAGAATAAATAGATATTTTAAGAGTTAATATTGATAATGCATTATATCTTGTTGTTTATTGATTTAGAGGATTTTTGAAATAGTCAGTTGCAACTATAAATAAAAATATTACTGTCATATTTTCCATTTTCTAAAAGCATGTATAGTAGGAAGTAAATAAATCTAGTTATGGTTATTTAAATCAAAAGTTAGCTAATGGGAAACGAATTTATTCTATTCAGTTATTTAAAAATATCCTACTATAATACTTTGAAAAGAAACAGATTTAAACAAAGATATATATATATATATATATATATATATATATATAGTAAATTTTATGCCTAATGTTTTAAATCCTACATCTAAATTGTTGTATTTATTCTTTAGAAAATGAATAATACATATGTTGCATTTATGTTAATTTAATAAACTATGAATAAACTGGAAATAAAAATAAATGTTTATTACCTTAGTATTCTGAATTATACCATATTTTAATCTTGAAATAGTTTGCTGTCAAAATTCATGTATATATTAATATATATATTAAAATATACATATATTTCCTGCATATCGATTTAAAACTTTTTAAGCATTTTTTATATTTTTTTTTAAATTAAAAAAAAAAAAATTTAAAAAAAACCAATGTTGAAGATCGAGATGGGGGAGTCGAGAGCTCTACCCCACCCTGCCTCCTCTAGGTTAGTTGTAGTGTAGCATGGCTACCACTGTGGGTTAACCGCAGTGGATGGCTCGGCCGCCACTATGGTTAACCACAATGGACGGCCATGGTCGCCACTGTGGTAGGACGACTTGGCCACCACGCCCCCCCCCCTTTGTTTAACACTTCGGCCGCCGCTTCCTCCGCCTCCCTCAGCCACCTTTGGCCCTCTGCGAAATGCATTTTGCCTCCTGTTTGGCATGTCATTGCCATGCCCACCTGTGCACACACACACCAAAAATAAAATGTTAGGTTTGCTCTATAAAACCCTAACCCAATTTTGGGTTAGGGTAAAATGGAGAGAAGAGAAGATAAAAGTATGACTTAGAAGATTTAAAATCAAAACCTTAGTTAGGGTTAAAATTAGGAGTAAAAAAATTACAATATAATAAAGAATAAAGAGGGGGGGAAAACCCGTTTCAAAATTTGAAAAGGTTAACCCCACATTTGGATTTAGTGAGTGTGTTAGAATTGTTTTATATTCTATTATTGATTAAAAGGTAATTGTTATTAATTTAAATTTTATTTTAGATAAATATTTTTAAGTATGCATATATATATGTGTGTGTGTGTGTTGTGTGTGTGTGGATGTTTAGGTTAAATTTCTCTTGAAAATTTTATTATTGGAAAACTATTAAAAATAAAGGGTTATTTTTTTTACCTATAGGGCCAATATTGGCCGAATATTAAATACTTGATATTTAATATTTGAAGGGAATCAAATTTGACCTTATTGGGAAATGAATTTTTAGGCTATTGTGTATTATTGTTTTAGTCAGCTTTATAGTTGAATCTAATCGCATAATTTACATTTGCTCATTTAATTGTCGTAAATTCAATAAACTAAGTGATAGCATTATTTTTAATTATTCCTAGAGCAATTAAATACTATTGGAGATAATTAATACCTCTTCTCTAACAATTTAAAGATTATTTGATTAAATCAATTTATTAATTAATATAGTAGCAATGACACCTTTTCTGCATTTAAATGTTAACGCTTGCGTGGTTGAGTTATTTAAATTAACTTTAGGAACCCATCTGTTTAACACATGGGTTAACCCTTAGCTTAGATAAACTTTTTTTATCCCATTTTTAACGTAGAGTATTTAGTATTTTATGTTGTCTAAAAAAAAAATTGTTGTTGCGTTCTTGCCCAAAAGTTTGGGCATGACATTTTGGTATCAAAGCAAGGTTTCCAGCACTAGGAACCTTTCTCCATTACGTTTCTCTTTTAATATTATTTTCTTTAAGAATTGTATCTATTTATTTATTTACCTTATTTTAATTTTAAGGATAGAGCCAATTACGTGACAAGCTCATAAGCGCGATAGGGGTCCTAGACGTACTCGCATAGCACGCGAGGATGTTGTGCGGGATGAGCTAAATCCAAAAGGGGATCAGGAAGCTCCTCCCGAACAACCAATTCACCCCAACTGAGACATTTTGGTTGCACTTCAGACCCTGATAGGAATAGTTCAAGATAGACTCCCACTAGTGGATCATCAGGTAGAGCACCAGAATTCTAAGAGTCATAGATCTACAGCTAGAGAGTGGAGTAGGAGTCCACCTCCTAACCGTATAGAGGCCCAAGATGAGCATGAGCATGAGTCGGTCCAGCTACCTGAGGCACCTCCAGTAGTGGCACCAGTTATTTTTTAGAGAGCACCTCGTGATCCCAGGGATCAAATCAAAGAGATTTTACATCTTTAGCCACCATCATTTGCAGGATCTACTGATGGGGTAGAGGCTGAGGCTTGGCTATTGAGTTTAGAGAGGTGCTTGGGATTGCACTCCTATGAGAGCAATTTGAAGGCATGGATTTCCATTCACCTTTTGAGAGGGATGGCTTCCACATGGTGAAGGTAGGAAGAGTACAAGAATTATATAGTTGCGGACACTGTCAGTTGGGACATCTTTACAGAGAGATTTAGGGATAGATACCTATCAGAGCACTTTAGGCAGTGCAGGATTGATGAGCTTCATGACCTTCATCAGAAGGGTCTCTTAATGAAGGATGAGAAGTTGTTCGTCAACTAGTTTATCAGAGGATGGAATGTCAATATAGCAGGACCAGTTAGGATGGCAGCTCCAGGAAACCTTTGGGTTTCCATGGAGAAGGCCTTGATATTAGAGGAGATTCAGGGTAGACCGCAGGACACGCAGGATTGGCATCAGATCCGAAACCCTATATCACAATCTTTTGGGTTTTAGAAACCCCACTAGAAGGGTAACCACAGGCACTCATCAGGGTCCTTTAAACCCCCTCCTCCATAGCAACCACAATAGAATCAGAGGCAAAGGCCTCCATAAGGACAGCAGGGCTTTAAGCCCAAGTAGTGGCATTCAGAAGGTCCTAGGCGCGATCAACGATCATAGGTTCCATACACACCTCCGGCAAGGACTCAGCAATCCTCCAGGGGTGGGTTCAGTGGATCAAGAAGGATAGGAGGATAGGGATACTCTAGGCCACAGGGTGCTCAGTTTCAGACACATGGTGCTTGTTTCACTTGTTGGTCCATGGGACACATGGCGAGAGAGTGTCCATAGGGTCAAATGGCAGGCAGTCAGTAGATGGTAGGTTCAAAGCCTATAGTTGGGGACATGGGCAAGTCCCATAGAGTCTTCACAATGGTTGACAATTGCCAGGCAGAGCAGCAGGCCATAGTCATAGAGGCCGCAGGTATGATCAGAGGTACCAGTGTTTCTATCTTGTTTGATTCAAGACCTATGGATTCTTTTATATCTCCATTAGTTGTGGAGCATTGCGAGCTAGTGGAAACTAGGCAAGGTGTTAGTCGGGAAGTGGAATTGGCTTTAGGAGCTAGAGTATTTGTTGAGTCAGTGGTTAGGGGTTGTCAGCTTCAGATTGGGAGTACAACCACCTTAGTAGATGTTCAAGTCACACCTCTAGGATCTTATGGCATTGTTCTTAGTATGGATTGGCTATATGCCCACAGAGTCAAGATGGATTGTTGCCAGAAGAAGATCGAGTGTGTGGACAATCAGAGTACCTCCATAGTAATTTCAGGGATTCAGAGGCCCATGTCACTTTGTATGATTTTCGCTATGTAGCTTAAGTGGAGCATGCGGAAGGGATGCCCATTATTTTCCATCACCATTAGTGATAGAGAGGAAGAGACTGAGAAGGAGCCTTCCCTAGATGATCATCCTATCCTTGAGGAATTTGACGTGTTTCCTTCTGAGCTTCCTAGTATGCCACCTACCAGGGAGATTGATTTTCACATATATCTTGTACTAGGAGTTGAGCCGGTTTCAAGAGCACCATATAGGATGACCACTAATGAGCTTAATGAAATCAAGATGCAGCTTGAGGAACTCTTAGAGAAGGGTCACATTCATCCTACCATCTCCCCTTGGGGCACACCAATCATCTTCATGAAGAAGGATGAATCCCTTCGGTCATGTATGGATTATAGAAAGTTGAACAAAGTGACCATCAAGAACCAATACCCTTTGCCCAAGATCAACGACTTATTTGATCAGCTTCAGGGTGCCAAATTATTTTCAAAGATAAATTTGAAGTCAAGGTACCATCAGTTGAGGATTGTAGAGAGCGATATTGACAAGACCGCTTTTCATACTAGGTATGGCCACTATGAGTTCACCATGGTTCCATTTGGTCTTACGAATGCTCTAGTTGTACTCATGAGTCTCATGAATGGGGTATTTTGCACTTTCCTTGACTGATTTGTGATTGTGTTCCTCGATAACATATTGATATATTCTCGGAATGAGAAGGAGCACGAGGAGCACTTGAGACACAATCAGTTGTATGGTAGTCTGTCGAAGTGTGCATTCTTTAGATCAGAGGTCAAATATCTAGGTCATGTTATATCCAGAGATGGGATCTCAGTTGACCCATCAAAGATCAAAGCTATAATGGATTGGCCAACACCAACTAGTGTGACGGAAGTCAAGAGTTTCATGGGTCTAGCAGGGTACTACAGACACTTTCTTGAGGGGTTCTCTAGGGTTGTACATCCTATTACATCCCTTTAGCAAAAGGGAAATAAATTCAAGTGGACAGAAAGGTATGAGAGGGTCTTTTAGGATCTCAAAAAGGCACTCACTAGTGCACCTGTTCTTGTTGTGCCAAACCCCTCGGCTGATTTCATGGTATGCACAGATGCTTCCTTGGATGTTTTAGGAGTAGTTCTTATGCAAGAGGGTCAAGTTATAGCATATGAGTCTAGGAAAATTAAGACACACGAGCTTAACTACCCTACTCATGACCTTGAGCTTGTAGCAGTGGTGCACGCACTTGTGAGGTGGAGACATTTTCTTTTGGGTCATCATTTTGAGCTTCATTCAGATCATCAGAGCTTGCAGTACATATCCACTCAACCCAATCTTAATGCTCATCAGAGAAGATGGATGGAGTTTTTATGTGAGTATGATTTTGATGTTCACTACATCAAGGGGAAAGAGAATGTAGTTGCAGATTCTCTGAGTAGGAGATGTCATGAGATATGCTCCATGTCTATGGACACATATTTGAGAGGTCGTATATTGCAGCAATTGCTAGAGGATGAGTGGTATTTAGAGGTATGTCAAGTAGTGCGATATCAGGAGACCTTGGAAGGGAAGTATGCAGACTATTCATTAGAGTCTGATGGACTACTACGCCATAGAGGGTGCATCTATGTACCTTCTTCCAGAAGATTGCATGAATTTATTATGTTGGAGGCTCATAGAGATCCTTATGTAGTGCATCCCGAAGTTACAAAGATGGATGCAGATTTGAGACAATTATATAATTGGCGAGGTATGTGGCAATTAATTGTTGTACTAGTAGCCTGATGCCTTAAGTGCCAGAGAGTCAAGGTAGAGCATCGCCATCCAGGTGGGTTGCTCCAGTCTCATGCGATACTAGAGTGGAAGTGGGATACTATATCGATGGACTTTGTCATTGGTCTTCCTATGTCATCATGTCATCATGATGCCATCATGGTGATAGTTGAAAAGTTGACCAAAGTGGCCCACTTCTCACTAGTTTGGACTACCTTCACAGCACCAGCAGTGGCATAGGTATTCTTGCGGGATATTGTCAGACTTCATGGCATTCCATGCAAGATTATTTCAGACACAGATTCCCTCTTCACTTCTTCCTTTTGGAAGGCATTACAAGCAGCAATGGGTACCAGACTCAACTTTAGTATAGCCTATCATCCGGAAATGGATGAACAGACAAAGAGGGTAAACCAGGTGTTAGAAGGCATGCTTTGTATGTACATCATGGATCATCAGACTAGATGGGAAGAGTACCTTCCTTTGGTAGAGTTTGCCTATAATAATGGGCATCACACTTCTTTGGGGATGCCACCTTTTCAAGTTTTGTGCGGCAAACCTTGCAGGACACCTTTGAGTTGGGACCACATTGAGGATAGAGTAGCTATTGGTCCTGAGATAGTTCATGATATGGAGAAGCAGGTGGATTTGATTAGACAACACCTTAGAGAGGCACATGATAGATAGGAGAAGTATGTAGATGCGAAGAGGATAGATCATAGCTTCATGGTTGGGGATAGAGTTTTCTTGAGAGTGCAACTACATAAGAGTCTAGTCTGTTATGGAAAGGGTTCTAAGCTCGCACCTCACTTTGTCAGACCATTTCATATCCTTGAGAGGATAGGACCAATTGCATATCATCTAGCTTCGCCACCTAGCCTGTCATGCATCCACAATGTGTTTCATGTATCAGTTCTGAATAAATATATTTATGATGAGTCTCATATTCTGGATTGGGATGCCTTGCAGGTGGAGTTAGATGGGCAGCTAGCTTTGGAGCCCATCCACATTTTGGCTCACCAAACACTGTCTCTTCGAGGTCGAGAGCTAGACCAGCTTAGGGTCGAGAGGGATTGTTATGATGAGGTTACAACATCATGGGAGGACGCAACACGGATGAGATCTCAGTGCCCCCATCTTTTTGATGAACTCTAGGAGGAAGTTCATGCCTAGAGGAGGAGGGTGTGAGGCCCTACCCCGAGCCATCATAGCATTTCAGTTATTTTCATGTTGGACCTATTATTGATACTATATTTTGATTCATTATGGACATAGATTCTGTATGATCCAGTGATTGGATAACATTGATATGGTTATGTCATTTATTTTTATTTGCAAAACTTTTTTTTGATGCTAGAAATTATGGATGCATGCTTTATAAATGATTAAATTTCATGATGATTATGATGATGCCATTTAGTATATTATTTCATGTTGATTTTATTAGATAATTGGAAACTTGATTATTATAATTAAAATTTTATGCAATGTCTAAATTGTATTCTTTTCATATGATAATATTATATGTGATTTTTGGAATTACTAATGTGCAAACTGGGATGTGTAGGGAAACTAATCCATGTGACCATGGAAACTATTCTGAGAATCAAGCCTAAACCTATATGCGTTTGTGTTGTCTATTTGGAAAGACAATACCTCGTGTGTAAATGTATTTTAATCTGTAAATGTTTATTCTTGGATGTGTGTTTAATTTGGAAATTGTTTAATTTATTAATTCCAAAAAAAAGGGACATTGCCATGTGTATTTGAGTGATGTATAATTTTGTGGTGTCACTTGGCACATGTGTTGTAAAGTCAGTTGGCAGTGACATGTCCCTTGGAAGGAATTTTTTTTACCAATGCATTTTTCAAATATCCTAGTATGGTCCCAAGAAAGTCTTAGATAGGGAGCCATTAGAAAGGTCAACTCAAGGTTGACCCGTAGGTAAACTTTGGGTGAGTTTCTAGAGGGTTAAACTAACTCCTAAAATCAAGTTAGGGGCATTTTTAGTGGGCCATAAGATGTATCTATGGATGAAGGCCAATTTTAGCCATGTGTCCACTCCCTAGGGACTGTTTAGTCACCCCAAAAGTTGAGTTTTTCAAGATGGCCGAATTTCAACTTTTGAGGATCTTTCCTAGGTTAAACAACTTTCCTCATGAGTGACATTGCCCTTCCCCATTCCTTTTACCTTTTTGAGGTGCCTTGGCTACAGATCTTGTAAGGTGTTGGGAAGACCAACCTATGAACATCCCTCACCCTTCCCAAGAGGACTGGAAAGAGTGAGAAGTGTCTTCTTAGGGAATGGTTTGGGAGGGACAAGTTTGATCACCCACTCTCCATTTTTGGAGACATAGATTCTTGAAAAGTTGGGTTTTTGGATTTGAAATTTTTGGCTAAGTCCTTTGAAGGAAAAGATAGCTCTCCTAAAAACTTTTATTCACCCATTTTTAGTTTTAAGGTTGGTTGAATACTTCCTCATGTATGTTGTTTTATAAATTTGAAAAGATTGTTTGATATTTTCCATTGTTGTTTTATTAGTAAGCTTAGGAAGATGGTGAGCTCTTCCTTGTGAATTTTTATTGCAAGTATTTATGTTATTGTTTTGGGTGTTTCAAGGTCATACTTACCCTTGGGAGGGTAGAGTGGCCTTGGGGTGAAGGGTTGTTTGACAACCTAAGAGTGTAGAGGCTCACTTTGGAAGAGAGTGATACACAAGGGATTATGGGACCCTTACTGCATAGTGTTTTGTTTATGCAATGGGGGTTATAAGGGGAGTTTGTTGGCTTGTATGCCTTGGGGGACATAAGGATTTATTGGGACAATTTTGGAACTTGTGGCTATTCTACTTGGTAGCCATGCAATGGCATTATGTTCTCCTACTTGCAGATTTCTCCTCTAGGTATTTGGTCCTCCTTCACCCCTCAAGTTATAGTCACTAAGTGACTTTGTTCATCCTTGGGTTGGGAGTGTTTGAGTTTTGTTTTCCTCTTGCTTGTGTTTTTTCTTGAGTGTAACCCATTCAGCCTTGGTTCTCCTAGCTCGGGGGTGGCTTCTTGTAAGCCTAGGTTGGGAGGTGAGCCTCCATGGTCACAACCTACAAGTTATTATTGTAGGTTTGCTTGGGAAAAGATTGGAAGGAAAGCTTTGGAATGATTCTACTTTTTATTTTATTTTGTTTGGTAAGCCCTCATTTAGTAGAAATGAGAGGCATGATTTAGTTATCTTCCTATTTTAGTAAAATAAACTATGATGTACTAAATGTAACTATTGAGATAGTCTTTACCATGTAATAAAGATGTATTTATTTTTAAGTATATATTCTTGCAAGGAGAAGAATACATTTTTGGATTATTTCTTTAAGTGATATAGATAATTGAAAAAAAGAGATTGAGAATGATATTATATTCTGTTTCTAATTATTATTGAAAAAGAAATGCAAAGTTACATGTTAATAGAGTAGTCACTTTTAAATAGAAATGAAATATTTGCTTACATCTATAGTTCAAACTCAAAGGATGAATAAATAGATATTTTAAGAGTTAATATTGATAATGCATTATATCTTGTTGTTTATTGATTTAGAGGATTTTTAAAATAGTTAGTTGCAGCTGTAAATAAAAATATTATTGTCATGTTTTCCATTTTATAAAAGCATGTATAGTAGGAAGTAAATAAATCTAGTTATGGTTATTTAAATCAAAAGTTAGCTACTATATTGATGGGAAACAAATTTATTATATTCGTTTATTTAAAAATATCCTACTATAATACTTTGAAAAGAAACATATTTGAACAAAGAAATATATGTGTGTGTGTGTGTGTGTGTGTGTACATATATACACACACACACAGATCTCTCTCTCTCTCTCTCTCTCTCTCTCTCTCTCTCTCTCTCTCTCTCTCTATATATATATATATATAGTAAATTTTATGCCTAATGTTTTAAATCCTACATCTAAATTGTTGTATTTATTCTTTAGAAAATGAATAATACATATGTTGCATTTATGTTAGAATATATATATTTAATAAACTATGAGTAAACTAGAAATATAAAGAAATGTTTATTACCTTAGTATTCTGAATTATACCATATTTTAACCTAGAAATAGGCTATATATATATATTTCCTGCATATCGATTTAAAACTTTTTAAGAATTTAAAAAAGAAAAATAGAAATAAAGAAATAAAAAAAATACCAATGTTGAAGATCAGGATTGGGGAGCCGAGAGCTCTACCCTACCCCACCTCCTCTAGGGTAGCCGCAGAGCAGTGTGGTCGCCACTGTGGGTTAGCCGTAGTGGATGGCTCAACCACCACTGTGGTTAAACTGTAGTGGATGGCTACGACCGCCACTGTGGTTAACCATAGTGGACGGCCATGGTAGGACGGCTCGACCACCACGCCCCCCCCCCCCCCCCTTATTGTTTAACACTTTGGCCGCTGCTTCCTCCACCTCCCTTGGCCACCTTCATCCCTCTGCAAAATACATTTTGCCTCCTATTTGGCATGTCGTCGCCATGCCCACTTGCGCACACACACACCCCAAAAAGAAAATGTTAGGTTTGCTCCATAAAACTCTAACCCAATTTCGGGTTAGGGTAAAATGGAGAAAAGAGAAGATAAAAGTATGACTTAGAAGATTTAAAATCAAAACCCTAGTTAGGGTTAAAATTAGGAGTAAAACAAATAACAATAGAATAAAGAATAAAGAGGGGGAAAAACCCTTTTCAAAATTTGAAAAGGTTAACCCCCCATTTGCATTTAGTCAATGTGTTAGAATTGTTTTATATTCTATTATTGATTAAAAGGTAATTGTTCTTAATGTAAATTTTATTTTAGATAAATATTTTAAAGTATGCATATATATATATATATATGCTAATAAACATATATATATATATATATATATATATATATATAAGATGTTTAGGTTAAATTTCTTTTGAAAATTTTATTATTGGAAAACTATTAAAAGTAAAGGGTTTTTTTTTTACCTATAGGGCCAATATTGGCCGAATATTAAATACTTGATATTTAATATTTGAAGGGAATCAAATTTGACCTTATTGGGAAATGAATTTTTAGGCTATTGTGTATTATTGTTTTAGTCAACTTTATAGTCGAATCTAATCGCATAATTTACATTTGCCCATTTAATTATCATAAATTCAATAAACTAAGTGATATCATTATTTTTCATTATTCCTAGAGCAATTAAATACTATTGGAGATAATTAATACCTCTTGTCTAATAATTTAAGGATTATTTGATTCAATCAATTTATTAATTAATATAGTAGCAATGACGCTTTTTTCACATTTAAAAGAAAACACTTGCATGGTTGAGCTATTTAAATTAACTTTAGGAACCCATTTGTTTAAGACATGGATTAACCCTTAGCTTAGATAATTTTTATTTATCGCATTTTTATCCTTGAGTAATTAGTTAACCCTTAGTTAACACAAAACTTTTTTATCCCATTTTTAACGTAGAGTATTTAGTATTTTATGTTGTTTTAAAAAAAAAATTGTTGTTGTGTTCTTGCCCAAAAGTTTGGCCATGACACAATGAATCTTCTAATGGATTTCAACCTTCCTTCTAGAGATCTTAGTTGACTGATATTTCTGGGAGGTTGCATCTCCATGATTCCTTGGACCTTTGTCGGATCAACCTCTATGCCTTTAGCTAATACTATGTATCCTAGGAGATTTACTGGTGTGACTCCAAACATGCACTTTTTTGGATTTAATCATACTTTGAATTGTTCTAGCCGCTGAAAGATTTTGTCGAGGATCTCCAAATGTCCTTTCCTAGTGAATTATTTTTATAGTAAGTCATCTACATAGTGTTCCATGAATGTGTGCATCATGTCATGAAAAATTATAGTCATTGTATGCTTATAAGTTTCTCCTCCATTATTTAATCCAAAAGGCATGACGTCCCCATTGGTAGGTGAAAGTTGTTTTGTCTTGATATTCTTGTGGCATCTTGATCTGATTATAGCTTGAAAAAACATCCATGAGCGAGATCATATCATGTCATGTTGGTAAGTCTAGAATAGTGTCAATGCTAGGTAAAGGAAAATCATCTTTTGGACAAGCCTTGTTAAGATCTCTAAAATTTGTGCATATTCTGATGCTTTTATCTAGTTTGGATATAGGTACAATCTTTGAAATCCACTCTTTATAGTCGATTGGTCTAATGAATCCTACATCTAGTAGTTTCTTTAGCTCTTCTTTTACTAGAAGCACAACATGTGGATTCATCTTTCATAGTTTCTGCATCACTGGTTTAGCTTTGGGAGCTATGGATAAGTGGTGCATGATCAAATTTGGATCTATCCCTAGAATATCAGCATATGACCAAGAAAAATTGATTTGATTTTCTTTGAAGAACTTAGTGAAATCATGTCATTCTTGTTCTATCAATGATTCGACTAGGTGTATGATCTTTGATGCCTCTTCAATGTCGATGTTGATTCAGTTAGTTGGTTCAATCAATATTGGTGATCTCTCCTAATAAATCTCAGGAAGAGTGTCAAGTCTCTCATCCTTTAGTGCCTCAGAGAGGTTTTCACCATTGGATACGCCCTTTCTTTTTACTTTTTTATGATCTAATATTGCCAATGAATGGTTTTCACCACTAGATAGATTTTTTGCTTTATTCATTTTGCAACTAAGAGACTTGGCACCCCCCTGGTTGTAAGTTTCATCATGAGATCCGTTGGTGGAACATGTTTCAAGATTTGGAAAACGGAGGCAATGAACAATGGAATCATCATCTAGAATTCTATTTGTTCCCAGTAAATGAGTTCAGGATGGACTAATGGTAAGGGGTCATCTCGTTGATTAAGGTCCAAAGAAGTTAGGGTCATGATGGAAATATTGTCAATGTTTGGGATAGTGAATTCAAGGTCTATAATGTAACTCTCCTCAAGATTATCTATCTTGTCTTGACTCTAATTGTCCTCACTAGAGACATCAATAGGTTGTGATCCAAATTCAAATGGTCTAGACCCTGAGCTTTGTCCTTTGCAGAGTATAGATGTGTAGGTCTGGATGACATTAATGTATTTTTCATCACAATATATTTCATCTTGTGAATCCCATTCCCACTCATTTGAGTCTATTTTAGAGCTAGCTTATAATTTATAGATCTACTAATAAAGATTGTGAGTAGCTTCCTCCTTCTTGATAGCAAGTTATTCTTATTTTTGCTTATATTCTTCAATCTATTGTTTACAGACTGCTTCTTGTTCTTTCTATTTTCAAATGGTTTCCTTGTTTTGTTGCTTTCAAGTTTCTTCTTCATGTTATTGTTTATGCATTATTTCTTCTTCTTGCCTACGAATTGGAATGTCCTAACCAAACCCGAGTCCCAATTTCTCTTTAGCATTTTGAGTAGGAAGTTGTATGGATTCTAAAATACCTTCTTTTTGTTTTTCCAATAGGACCATGACCATAATATCCTATGTTTTGCATGATTTTGAAACCCTTTATGTTTTGTTCCATGGGTACTTTGATGTTAAGAATGGTCACTTTAGATTGTTCCTCATCTTTGTAGATCCAATTTAGGATATCCTTATCCTCTATTTCATAGACTAGGGTTCCTACTTGAACAAATGTACCATCAAAGAGTTTGATGGGCTGCAAAGATTTTTTTTTGGATCTTGATGGTTGTCCATGAGAGCTTGGTGAAACTGATGATTTTGATAGACCTAAGGATAGTTCAAAAGAATATTCTCCCATACCTTTATCTTTTAAGTAAATCTTTTTCTCAGAATCTACTGATAAAGATTTGAGTTGGGTTTCACTACTTGATAATATAGAAGCGAGAGCTTCCCGGTTATGTGGTACAAGGACATTCTAAATTATCTTGAGATTATTACAGTATTGGAAGGGATTAGTGTCTGCTCATATGGAAATTTCCTATCCATTGTAGGGGAATTTTACACATTGGTGATATGTGGATGGTACCACTTGCATTTCATGGATCCAAGGTTGACCCAATAGTATGTTGTAGGACAAGTATATGTCCAAGACCTGGCAGATGGTATCCTTTTGAATTGGTCCCACTCTGATGGGTAATACCACTAGTCCTTATGAGGATCTCTCTTCATCATAATATGCTTTGATATTTCTTTTTCTTTTGGGATCAATAGAATCTTCAGAGAAATCCAATGCATGGATAAGCTTTAAAGTACATATATTTAGGTTGGCTCCCCCATCTATTAGTACATGTTTGATCTGATGTTTGTAGACTATAACTTCAATATGGAGGGGAGTGTTATGTGGATGACTCAAGGAGACATCATCATTCTCAGAAAATGACAAGGTGTGAGGCATAGCTAAATGTCCCACCATGCCTTGGAATTGATCAATATCTAAATTGGTTGGTATTATATTGTCTACAAGAGCCCTTTCTAGAATGTCTTTGTGCACCAATGAGATTTTTAGAAGCTCAAGTATTGATATTTGAGCCGGTGTCTTTTGTAACTGATCTACCAAGTTGTATTGATTGGAAGGAGTTGTTTTAGGTGTGCTTCCTTTTAATACAAACTTGGATTGAGCTCATGTGGTTAGATTGACAAGTCTATGTTCTTGTTTATCTTTGATCTTGATGATATTTATCTAGTTATCTAACTTGGAAATGTGATTGATAATGTTATCATAGATATACTTTTCTTTCTTTCCTTTGTCATTTGATGGTTCTCCCTTTTGATAATTAGGGAGAGGATTTTTTAAAGCTTCATGATCATATTTTGTCTTGTGTCCTTCTACCATTACACCTCTTTCTACTAAGTATTGCGCTAAATTTTTCAATCATTGGAAATCATTTATCCTATGACCTTTGCTTCTATGGAATTCACAATGATGTGCGTCATTCCACCAAGATGGTTTAACTTTTGGTTCAAAGTCTCTTGTGTCGAGTAACATTATAAGTTTGTTGGATGGAAGTTCCTTGAATGTTGACTAGAGGGATTTCCCTAAAGGTGTCAACTTCCTTTGATATGGAGTAAGGGTTGGTTTGGGTTTGTTGATTTCTGGATTGTTTGCAGCTGTATTTCCTAATAAGTTAAAAACTAGTTGTTTTGGTTTTATGTTATGTGTGTCTACTACACCATCATTAACAATTTTATTGTTCCTTGTCCAGAATTTAGATTTTTCATTGTTATTGGGATTGTTGTAATTGCTAGAAGGACCACCTCCCTCTTTGTAGAGTTTCAACACTCCTTTTTTGACTAAAGCCTCCTCAATTTTGAGACCATTCTCAACCATCTTTTGAAAAGTTAGTGGATATTGTAATTGGATTTGATAAATCATGTCATCATTTAAAGTATTAATAAAAATGCCCATCTTTTCTATTTCTAGTACAGGACGAGGATACCTAGCAAACAATCTTTGCCACCTTTGCAAGAAGGTAAGGAAGGGTTCACCATTTTTTTGTTTTGTATTCCATAAGTCAAGCACAGTGATTGTGTGTTTAATGTTGTATGAGTACTAAGACACAAATTTGTCTACCAGCTTGTTGAATGTCCTGATACCTTATGGGAGTTTTGAGAACCATTCCATTCTTGTTTCTCCTAAACTTCTTGGAAACAATCTCATTAATTAAGTCTTATTATGTGCAAATTCTAGACTCATAGTGCAAAATTCCTTCACATGATCTTGTGGGTCAATTTTGCCATTGTATTTTTTCGTACCTTGGAATTTTTTAATTTGGTGGAAATGGTATCATGTTCAAATTTCGGTCAAATGGATAAGGGAAAATGTCTTCCAAGGTATATTTTCTCATTGTTCCTCTTTGCATGTCTTTCATTTGTTGTTGAAGAGCTTGAATATGTTGTGTTAAGGCATTCAATAGATTGTTGTTATTGGTACTTGACTCAGGTTCTACTCTCTTGGTATTGAAATCAATGGATAGTTTAGCACCATGACTGTTCAACATTAGAAGATATATGTCTTTATCATTTTCTATAAGTTTTTCCATAAATTTTTGGAACTTGAGGTCTTGTTGGGCTTCTTGAATTAGTTCCTCGCTTATGTCTTCTACTTCAATATCTTGATACCTATAAAATGGTTTCTTCTCTTTCTATCATGGTAGGTGAATTTTCTACCTCATTTATCTTAAGTTTTTGTATTTGAGATCTCATCCAAATGGGCATGTAGGTGATCTACTTGCGATGGTTGTTGACAAGTTTTTGAGTAACTTAGTAGATGATTTGTTGTTGAGGTAGATAGGAAAAGAAAATTTTCTATTTTTATTAATATGTTGTGATAATGTGGATCTTTGTTCAAAGGCACGAGTTTTTAGAGATTCTTCATCAAACTCAATTCCACGATCGTGTAGATAATCACGAAAATGGTGTAGGAAGGTGCGATGTTTTAGCAAGAGTTTGCGGTTTATGTAGATAAATCTTCTTCTTTTCAAGATTTTTATTTTGACTAAGCTTCTTCATTTCCAAGATTTTCTCTTCACTAAGCTTCATCCTCTTCAAGTGATGAGGGATGGTCATACAAGTGATCAAAATTGTAGTTTTTTTTATAGGATGTTTTGATTGCAAATACTTGTCTGATTGACCCAAGTTTACTAAGTCAAAATAGGAGGTTCGATGTTTTCCTATTGATGTGACTAAGTGCGTCAAATGATTAATAAAGTTTCCTAATTGGGGATGATATATCCTGATATAGAAACTTAATCAATTTGACTAACTTGAATAAGTCAAGTAGGTATTTGATTCATGTATTGCTGAAAGGTGAAATCGGATTACATGTTGAAATATAGTATGTTTTTGCTCAGAAAAGATTGTTTGTGACAATTGGACCTAAAAGAGCACTAAAAAGGGTATCCAAAAAAAAAATTAGATTTTACAAAAACTGTCTAGAAAGGCCCTCTATCTCAAATGCACCAAAGTATATGCGCTAAAATATTTGTTGTATGCGCTAGAAGAAATGTCAAATGCGCTAGTTGAAAGATCATATGCACTATAATATTTGTTGAATGTGCTAGCAAAAAGATCATATGTGCTAGATAAATGGTCAAATGCACCACTCTGCAGTTATTCCTAATTTTTCCAAGTTTTTGATGATTTTTCTATTTTGTTGAATTTTTAGTAGGATGTTTTGTGATTTCTAACAAGAACATAGGAATCATGAACACAGTGGCAGATTTGTTTCTATTTTAAACATCAAGTGTATGTTCTTTTAGGATATTTTCAAATCCCCTTTTGTTTTCACTGGTTTGAACAAGAAGACACGTCAATCGGACTCTTTATTCCCAAGGGTCATCAATAATATCAATAGCTCACATCCTAATACTCCTTCGACTCAAATAACCTTGTCACACTTGAGGGTGTGCCCATTTTTTTGCCTTTTGCTAGAAATTGAACCAAAGATAATTGCTTCTCAATTGCATTATTTTCTTGGGAGAGGTATGGTGAGTGTCTTGGGGGCAGATCCTTCCCCACCCTTGCACTATGATATTAGAAATGTTTGGATAACTGACTCGGTGAGGCTTCTACTCTTAAAAATTTTTAGTAAGGATTCCATTCAGTCTTGAATGATAAACTCCATTAGAAGGCTTCCCAACCTTTAGAACAAGGGATTTATGTATCTTGAGGATACTGGATGAAGGATAATCAATGAGAAAAATTGTTGGACATGATTTTTATCACATCCACGTTTGATTATAGTGGGTTGGATTAGTTGCCATTAGTCATTCCCCACTTAGGTCGTTCCCCTCTTACTTGCCTTATGGACTTCTTAGAAGGGTAGGTTTGCTAGAGGTTGTATCCTAATTGCAAAAAAAAAGAAAGAAATCAAAAGAGTGAGTTTGGCTTTTTGATCATCCAATTAAGGGGAGAGCATATACCTATCACTTTTGAAGCTCGGTAGACAATTTTGTTCTGTCTATCCCAACATCACAAAGTAATCTTATTGCTACTTGCAGATATTGCTCCAACAATCATGGTGTTATTTTTATCCAAGATAGCAATAATGAATGTTCCTTTTTGAGCCAATGATTGCAATATGAACTTTGAGAAAATTGAAAAACTTTGCAAAATGAAAGATGGTTTTTTCTTTGTTATTTTGCAAAATAAAATGTAGCTTGTCTTATTTTATCCCTTTGTAAAAAAAGAAGTTTGTCTTGATATTTTTAATTGCACTAAAAGACAATGTAAATTGCTTGCAAAAAAATTTGTTTTGTTGTTCTTTTTATCTATTTTGCAAAAAAATAAAAGATGAATTTATTTTTTATAGCCCAAATGGAAATGTGATTCTTTTTATCTTGCACCAAAATAAAGTATGGAGTTCTTTTTAATTTGTGCAAGAAAATAAAATGTGAATTCTTTTTACCAACTTAAAAAGTAAGGTAAAAAAAACTAATTTAACTCCTTTAGACCTATAATAAACGTTAATACTTGCAAAACCCTTTGAAATATCAGTCCAAATTGTGGGCTTACAAGCCTAAATTTTTCCTTGAGGTTACAAATTTTAACTTTCTATCTGAGGAAAAAGCGCTAAAGGATAAAGTAAATGTGCTAAAGAATCAACTAAATATGTTAGAAGACTGATTAAAAGTTCTACAGAAAGTGTTAAATGTGCTAGATAATGTGTTGGAAGCGTCAGAAGTTTGGTCAAAAGCACTAGAATAGATGTCAAAGGTGTTAGAAGAACTGTCGAAGGCGCTAAAAGATCTATCAAAAGAGCTAAAAGTTCTATCAAAGGTGCTAAAAAAACCTACGTGAAAATATGGAACAAAAAGTTAAAATAAGAGGAAAGCCCCATAGTGGGTGCCAAAAATGTATACCTAAAATGAGGTGAATAAAGACCAAAATAACAAGCATACCAATGAAATATTATATGTAAGGATTTAACAAATAACACAAGTTAAATAAACAATCCTTGCAAGACATCCCATTGTTCTCTATCTCATAGGATTCCTTAAGTCATGGTTGCTCTCATATCTTTGAGAAACTGACATTTAGAATCAAAACTCAAAGAATGAGTGATATGTGATGGAAATGATCTATATGCAATGCAATCTAGATCTATAAGATTGTAACAAAGCTAGCTATGATGAAGATTATGCTATGATAATGAAACTAAACATGTTATGATATTGATATTATGTTATGCTAACATGATATATGTTGTGCTAATGATAAAATGTTTAAGCTTATGATTGAGACAAAGAGAGGCAAAATCTGGATTCTAAGACTAAGAGTTGGTGATCCCTCAGAATGAAGAAGTGAGTCCTGTTTATAGAAGAAATGAGGAATTGGATGGTTAAGATTGAATTATCTTAGCAAGGGATAGGATTGCATGATCCTCAATCCATGTGATACTTTCAACCCAATCCCATGTTGACAAGTGTCAATATGAGAAGGCTTGAGAGGAGAGAGAAGAGGTATTGAATGCCTGAGGGGACATGATGGTTACCCTAGGGGGTTTGGTTAGGATTGAGTTAAAGTGCAATAATTTACGGATAACCATGGTCAAAGCATTGAATGCTTGAAGATACTTCAAGGTTAAATGGATGGTTGAGTTAGAGAGAAAGTGTCTAACCAAGGGTCAAAGGTGGGTTAGTTAGATTTAAGCCTTTAATGGTTTATGAAGACTTTGAGGGTTAACTTGTTGAAGAAATAAAAGCATTTAATGCTTTGAGAAGTGACTCTTTCCTAATTTCTTTTTTTATGAATGTGCAAATGTTTAGGAAAGGGTTTAGAAGAATCTAGAAGAAAGGTTAGGCATGCAAGTGGGATGGATTTTAGGATTTAATTGGAATAAAATTTATTTATTTCAATTTATTGGTGCAACTTGCATTTGGATAGATATTTAAATAAATATTGATTTATTTAAATGTATGAGGGGTTTTTAATTAAATGTAAAAGGGGGATAAAGCATTAAATGCTTGAAGACTTGAAGGGAGTCATTAAAGGCTTGAAGACTTTGAGGGAAACCGTTAAAGACTTGAGAAGTCTCTAGAATGAAATCATTAAAGGTTTGAAGACTTTAAAGGAAGTCATTAAAGGCTTGAAGACTCTAGAAGAAAACCATTAAAGGCTTGAAATTTTTTAAGCCATTAAAGGTTTGAGTTGATGGGTTTTGGGTTAACCTTTGGTTTTGGAATGTGCAAACCATTAAATGATGATTAGGCTAATAATAGGGGTTTAAACATGATTAGGAGGAAGGTTAACTTGCATTTTCTAGAAAGTGCAAGTGGGGGAGGGATTTTATGAGTTTAAATTAATTTAATTTATTTAAATGTGAGAAAGGGGATTTTAGGAATTTAAATAAATATTAATTTATTTAAATGTGAGAGATGGGATTTGGGGATTTCAAATAAATATTAATTTATTTAAATGTGAGAGATGGGATTTGGGGATTTTAAATAAATACTAATTTATTTAAATGTGAAGGAGGATTTAATTAAATAGATATGATTTATTTATTTAATTAAAAGATAGAATTTGGTTAAGTGAATTAAATCAAATAAATTGAATAATGTATTTAATTAATAGAAGAAGGGGGGTGGGGTGAATTAATTAAATATTAATTTAATTAATAGTTAAAAAGGGGAAAGGGTTAATTAAATGTGAATTTAATTAATAGTTGGATAAATGATAATTAAATATATATAAAATTCATTTAATTGAGTGGACAGAAATAGGTGTCTACACTTGTTGTGTCTAAGTATATATTATTTTAGCATGTGTCCTAGCCATGTTGTCTTTCAGAGAAGTCCCTGTGTAATTGTTGGGTATGAGTTGTTGATGAATTCCCATGTCCTATTGTTGCTAATTTGTTGAATTATAATTTGGTTTATGTCATGTTAATGTTCTATTTATGTCGTGTTTTGTATAGTCTGCCCTTGCTATAGGCATTGATTTCAACTTTTAGACTTATCCTATGTTTCTGGGTCGTCCCTGAGTCCATTTCATGCTCTCAAATATGTGTTAGAGAAACTGTTCTATGCACGACTAAAAATGGTCTATGTGCTAAAAGATTTGGTGGATGCGCTAAAAGAACTGGTAATGTGCTATTATTTCCTATGGATGTGTTAAATCGCCCTGTCTTTTGTGTTTTTTATCATTTTGAGTTTTCTAAGTTGATTATCCAATTTTGTTTCATTCCAGAGGTTATTGTCTTTTGATCATCAAGGTTCTTGAGTTGTCCCAAGACCGATTTATTGGTTGGAATGGATTTTATGTGTTACTTGTGTTATTTACTTGGGCTCATATTGGATATTATCTTTTTATTGTGGATTTGATCCTATACAATTTATGAGGTTGCTATGATGGCATTTGATCGTATTATTGAGATCCCTTGGTCATGCTATATTATGTTTGTATGTGTTGTCACCCTAAGGTCTAGGTGCATGCTAGGGGGAGTGGGCTTCCAAATGAGTGACTCGGATTGGGAGGAGTAGACAACTAGGTTACCTGAGGTCTAGATCGCTAGAATATCTCATTGGGAGTTTACCTTGTAATCAAGTGATAGTTTAATTAATTGATTCTAGGAGTCTTGGGTAATAGTAATTCACCATAATAAGATAAGAAGTGGTTATGGTGGCCCCAATTCCTTGCCCATGGGTGGTAATCTGAGATAGGATTGGGAAGGCCTTGGTGACCCAAGTAAGATAATCTCCCTTACTCCTTCAAGGTTGAGATGGCTCCACATATCTATCAGGGAATGTCATTGTCCCCTTCTATGTGAGGATAGGATGTGATGACACTATTTCCCTACATATAGGTCCTAGCACCTTGAGTCTTGATTTTTGAGTATCCTCTAGAGGTCTTATGTTTATATTGAGCTTGACCTAGCCACATGAAGTGTGGAGTGTTATCCTTTGGGTGTTAGGTGTTAACCTAGATCTAGAGTGTGTGTGGGATATTGTGTCATCTCCTAGCATAAGGGATGGTTCCTTATGGTTCCACATGGTCGAGTGGTTTGATGCCTTCTTCCATTTGGATGTTCTTTGTTGGATGCTATTGTGTGTGGAAGTGGATTCTCTCTCTCTCTCTCTCTCTCTCTCTCTCTCTCTCTCTCTCTCTCTCTCTCTCTCTCTCTCTCTTCATCTTATGGATGGATACTTGAAGAATACTGATGTATTTGAATCATATGGAATATGTATCTTGCAGAATTCATGGTGTTACTATAATTCTAATTGAGATATAAGCTCCTTGATATTAATGGTAGATGATGTAATAGGCCATGATCATAATACTTGTAAGAGAATGTAATGTTGAATCTTGTTGTATCTTGGATAATGCTCGTTAATGGAATTTGTTCTATGGATATGCATTTAATGTTATGTGAATTTCTATGATGATTAAGGAAATGGATTAGTAAGGTGATAGTTAGCATTGGAAATGGAATAATGATGTTAGAATGTTAAATAAGAAATTGGGATTGGGTACATTTGGATTGGTGGTCTTAAAATGAATCTTAGGGGATTTAATGGGATTTGCATTACCAATTAATTGAGTCATGATAGGTAGACTAGTGAGGCATCTTATGTGTGCATGAAAAGAGAAATGATAGTTGAGTTAGAATGCATGGGATTATGGTAGAAATTGTGATATTATAGATAATGACGTTGAGATACCCTAAGGAAGATTAGTTGTAGAGTTGTGTTTACTTCTGCTTGCGTAATGAGATTATATGATTATTCTTTTTGTGTTTATGTTTATGATGGATACATGTGTTGGTAACAACAATGCAGGAAAATTGAGAGGGAGGGTGAATCAGTTTTCACCAAACTTAACCAAATTAACCTCAACCTTAAATCTGATCAAGAACAACAATAACAAAGATAAACACCACATCAACAATACACATGACACAGAGATTTTTGACGTGGAAAACTCGATTAAGGGAAAAACCATAGTGGGACTCTACCCACAATATGATGATACTCCGCAGTAGTATGTGTAAATATTACAATGGGGAATGCAAATGCATTCAGACAGATTTCCTGGAATCACTACTCAAAAACAACAAAAGGGCTACAACCCAGGGAAGGCTCACTTCCTTACAAATATTAGACACTAATACGGATTACATGAACTAAAATAATAGCATCTTCAAATTCTTGATCATAGTTCTGGTTAAGCACACATACTCAAACTTTGCTCTTCACACTTCTGCACACTCTTTCACACTTCTTCACTTTTCTCCTCTGCTACTAAAAGATCAAAGCCATATTCACACATGCAGATGCTTCTCTTGAATGAATATTACATGTATTTATACAATCATCAACCTATATTTCAAGGTCAGTTCAACTCATAAGACCTAATTATAAAATTATATCACTCGATACATAAATCCATATGCAGATCAATACAATGTCAACAAGGACATAGCATAGACCCAAATCAAATCCTCAAACATGCAACACCACCGAATATCTCACTAAGATCATCTATAACACACAAGAACCATCAGGTCAGGCCAAAGTCGTATAATACAAAGAATACCACCGAACCAATAAAATCTTCAATAACACGCACAATGATCAATGCAGACTAGCAACACGCATAGAACATGATCCAGAAGGATCAATAAGCAATGTGAATTCCTTCGCAACAACCACAACAACTCGGATCACTAGAATAATCGTCATCTCTCTTTCGGGGCTCAAGAACACCAACTGACAAACCAAAAGATATGCTTGTGAAGTTTAAAATCATGAGCCACTCAAACTGAGGACACACATGAATGTCCCAAACACTCTAGAAAATCTGCACATCATAATGAATCAATTTGGGAGAAATACAATCCATAAATCACAACTCTACAATATAGAACCAATAGAAAAACCAGTCACCACACCAGATCACATAACTCGATCAAATCACCTTTCGGAACACTGCAACTTATGTTGAATCAACTGAAGATACAAATCTTTGAATCCTTAAATCTACATCAGCATACCTACAATAAATCAACCAAACCAACTCTCTGAAACACTGAAGTGCAAGAACATAGGAATATGTTGACATCAATGACAACAACACATTCCAACAACTCTAATATGCAACAACATGTATATCTTCTAAATGTGAGTTGTTATCACTATTTTGAAAATTGGGTATTCTTGTTCCATAGTTGGCTAAAATCTGCAAAGATGTGTTTGGCATAGCCTTGTTGCCTCTATGTTTTTTGGGTCAAAGAGGGTTTAAGGTTTTTGAAAGATTTAACCCTTCCTATGTTTTGAAAAACCCTCGCGTTCTATTCTTGCATTACTTTTTCCACTTATGTGGAAGGGTCGCTTCGTCATGAAAGTGTCTCCCCCTATAGGTTTTCCCCAGGTGGTCTTTTAAATATTTTCAATTTTTTAAGCCTTTGCCTATGTCTTGTTTTAATATTTGTCAGGCTTCTTAACTATCATGTAGGTCAACATTGATCCTGCAGCGTGCGTGGCTTTGCGAAGAAGAGATGACTGTAGTTTAGCATTTGCGAAGTGGAAAAAGGGGTAAGCGAGCCTCGCCAAAGGATTGTTCATCAGTTAAAAGGAATGCATCTTCTATTGGATCCAACAGCCCACATTGCTTCACTATCCCAAGATACATGTGAATTACCCTCTGTAAAATAGCGAAAGAGTTGGCAGGTCCCAGAGGTAAGCAGTTCCTCTGGTTAAAGGATGATCAATTCAGAGAAGATCAATGACTCACATAGATTCGCAGCCAAAAGATGTCTGTGTTTTACCTTTCATGAAGTAGCGAAAAGGTGGAGGGCCAGGGCAAGGTGGTCATGAAGAGGTTAATAGGTGAGCAGTTTCTAAAGATCTAACGATTGTCATTGCTTCGTGAAGAAGAGTTGCCTAAGGTTTAAAGCCTGCGAAGTAGCGAAAAGGTTGGTGGGCCCAAAGGATAAGCGGGTCGTGGTTTTAAAGACCGATCAACTTGGAGTTGATCGGATGGCCCGCATGGATACGCAACCCCAAATCAAACAAAGATTACCATTTGTGAAGTAGCGAAGTGACATAGCAGTCACACGGTGGATGACATGGCAGGACAGGTGGGTCTCTTGGTTGAGGGAAATGATGACTTGTCAGATGCACGTGGCTCCAAAGGATTGCTTGGGGCCCACTTTGATTTAAGCGATGATGATGTTGAAACCCATGTGAAATAGAAAATGTGGCGATATTAGAATGGAGCCTGCTGGAGTTCTTGAGTGAATAGGAGACTGACACGTAAGATTCATTCACCAGTGAAGAAAAAGCAAGTGGTTTCCAAGTCAGGGGCCCACTTTAAAGGTTTGAGTCCGTTAAATGGTGTACATCTCAAGGTGGATCCAACGGCCAGCATTGTTTCATAGCCCAAAGATGCAGGGTGGTTAGTTTTCATGAAGCGACGAAGACCGCTAGCAGTGATGGTGGTGCGCAGTTAGCAAAAATGATTGGCGGTCACCGTAAGTGGTAAAGATCGAGCACATGGAAAATGATTGGACAACCAGCATTGTTTCACGTGATCAAAGTGCACAAGATTTAGTGTTCACAAAGTAGCAAAAAGAAGGTGGGGCCCATTACTAATGCAAAAGGACCAAAAGAGTAAAGGCAGTGCAAGTTTCCAAGGATCCAACGAACGTCCTTGCTTCATGAAGGAAAGGTGTGGGGGTTTTAAACTCTGCGAAATGGTGAAATAACAAAATAGGGAAATACTCAGAGAACTAGTGATCCTTTGGAGCTCATTTTTGAATTCAATTTGCAAATTCAATTCTCAATTGATGGCCGAAGCATGCAGGATTAATTTATTAATTCAATGCCAAGTTCTCGTATTAAGGTCTGCATCAATTGAATATTGACACCTGTAGACACCTAAAAATGGTCAATGCTTGTGGAATTGTACTTTAACATTTATGCATTTCCTTATTTTAGGGTTTTTGCATCACATTAACATTTCTCCTATGTCACGCATTTGGTCTTTATCATTTGCAAGCATCAAGTCCTTCTTCTGCATTCTTCAGTTGTCTCGCTTTCGAAATTGGTCTTGTCGACAACAATCTTCAGTCATGATTTTGGTCAATCTTATCCTATCGCATCAATGTGTGTGCTAATTTGTCATCATTTTGGACAACATCAATCCTAATTAGGGTTTTGTCCTCTTGTAAATCTTGTCGTTTTGCGATCAATTTGTCATCGATCGTTATCATTTTCAATCTTGTCATTTTGCGTTATCATTTTCAATCTTCTCAATTTGGATCAATTTGTCATTATTCCTCGTAAATTGGCACATTTATCAATCAAATCATTTATCAATTCAAAATCATGATCGAATCAACATCAAATAAATTTTATATCAAGACCTAATTGTCGTCCTTGCATTTCTAATTTATCTTCTAGGGTTTTATGATTTATTCATTTAACCTTGTTTGTCATTTTCTCTCCATTCTCCCTCTACGTTAAATAATTTATTTATTTATCCTAAGTCTTCTTGTCACAATTAAATGTTTATTTAATTGGCTAATTAATTCCTCCTATTTTTGTAAATTAATTAATGAATGAGAAATTATTAATTAATTTACCTAATTTGCATCAATTTTCTAATTTCATCATTTCTAATTTCCTAATTTTGTAATTTTCCTAATTCCTAATTTCCACCTATTTTCTAATTTGTCAAATTCAATTTGCACCTAATTAATTTCTCTCTAGTCTCTCCCTATTTTTGTGCTTTGGTGGAAGCATGAATTTCTCATGCGTCATACTATTGGCATAGCAAGATGTCATAGGCTTTTAGTCCTCTAACCTTTGCATTGGCAATATGTCATAATTCATGACATAGAAGGTGTCATAACCTTCTTCCTTCAACTCAGTTTTGCCATTTTGAAATCAATTGCCTCTAATATCAATTTCATGCTAATCTTGTCTTTTCTCCAATTTATCTATAAATTGGATGAATTTCTTCAATCAAAACTAATCACATTATCCAATTAATCACTTTTTCGAATCACTTTGTCGAATCAATCACGCTTCGAGTATTCTTGCGCTACTATCTTGTCTACTTGCTTTCATCTCATGTGCATGCACTATTAGGTGAGATCCACAACAAAGCTATTTGAAGAAGAAAGAAGGACAATGGAGCCACATGAAGGAGACATTCAAGTCTGTATTTGGTTTGCTTAAGTTTTCGATCTTGAATATCTTGTTTTCATATCTCTATTGGATGTAATTAGGATTGATCATTGCATTTGAGCTTTTGTGATTGAGCTATGACTAATATTGAATTTCTTGTGATGATTTCCGAATTCCTAGCTACATTAACTGGTGAACTTGATGTGAACTAACCCCCTAATCATGCTTTTGAGTGCTTTTGAGTTGATTTGCAGGTTAAAAACCCAAGAAATGGGGTAATGCAGGATTTTCTGGGAACTTCTACGCCTGTGTCAAGCATTTTGCACCTGTGTCAAGCATTTTGCACCTGTGTCAAGGACAATCTGTGCCTATGTCAAGCATTCTGTGCCTGTTTCAAGCATTCTGTGCCTGTGTAGGGACAGAAACAGAGGTAAAAGGCAGTGTGTTTTTACTTGCAAATTGTTCTGTTTTGCATGTTGTTTCTGCTTTTTGGTTTTTTGGTACTGATTCTCTATGCAGAACCTTGGCATACGCATGACAAAGACAACAAATGAAACTACTAACATGTTTTATGCAGGTTCGATAGTCAAAGACTAAACAAATTAAACTTCTAACTTGGTGATTTTGCAGGTTGCCTTATATTCCAACCAAACTTTGTGTTTGTGATTTTTAATTAGGCACCTAGTATGTTTGCTAAGTAGGATGGAATGAACATGTGTTCACTTTTCTTGTCGAGTTTGACATTAGAGTAGGAGAGTATGCTCTCATCCTTCTTAGGGTGATCAGAAATCCAGATCTTCTATACCATTCTCATGTTTCGGATAGTGTGTTACCTTTAGAGGGCCTGCCTTCCTGACCATTTGCTTTCTTTTGCAAGCAAGTGACAATCATGAGAACGGAATGACCCAAAGTGAGCACAGCTAGAGTACCTTGGCATTCTAACTCACTATAAACAAATACCTGATGGGCGAAAGCTTTGAAGGAAGGGTTACGTGGGAATTGCAGTTACTTGGGAAGTGATGACCCTTGAACTCTTTCTCATATCAACATCTAAGTAGGACCTCACGGTCTAAATCGTGCTTGCATGACTACATTTGTTTGGTATCTCGGTGGGCTTAATGTCTCAATCATGCTTGCGTGACACCAAGGAGTAATGCTCAACAGAAATCCTTACTAAACACCTTGTATTTAGAGGCCAAAAATCCTTCTAGTTGCTTGAGAAGGACAAGTTCGAATACTTGGAAGAGATACTATGTTTGCCATGGAGAGATTTCCATGGGGACTAATGCTTGGCTTCCCTAAGAAGTGAGTGTCATGGAGGGGAGCCCGTGGGGTCAAGCATCTATGTATTCTCCTTGAATCCCATAACAAGTCTACCTCTCAAATACCTAATGTCCTTGCCTACCATAAGAAATGTGTGAATGAGCATGATTATATTGAGTCTAAGTTGAAATATATTGTCTTCTTTGCTTGTCAAAAGTCGAATTACATCTCATTTCAAAAACAAGGCAAATTGATTCAAAACAAGGTTAAACACAAGAAAATTTCATTCAACAAAGTTCAAAACACCTTCAAACATGGTTGTCAAACATTTTTCAAAATCTTGTCTCAACATTCATGTCACTTAGATTTAGGTTCATCCTAGGTTTGCATTTTGCAAAAGTCATTGTCAACTACCAAGGTTAGGTTTCACCTAGGTCATACTCCTTTACATATCAATAAGGGTCATCCATTTGCATGTGTCCTCTTGCATTAGAGTAATACCATTGTCATACATTTGCATTTGTATACCCTAGGTCTCTTCATTAAGTTTAGGTCATTATCATATCATATTAGGGTTATTTGCATAGTAATTTTTCCTTTGCATATAGTGTCAAAACTAGGTTTTGTCATACTTGAGTAATGCAAATCTTTGATAAACCCTAAGTTATTGTTAGGAAGCCTAGACCTTGTCAAACTTTTTTCTTTTTGTCATCAATGTCATTTGGTCAAACCTAGCTTAGTATCCAAGCATATAGGGGAGACATTGTCAATTTGTCCTATTATCACTTGGTCCTTTTGTCCTTTGAGGTCTAGACATCATTTCAATTTCCTAAGGGTCTCATTTTTAGAATTGCATTCATGAGTTTGTCAAAATCTTGAAAAACAACAAAAACATTAAGTTGCATTGTCATCCTTTTAGGTTGCATTTGTTAATCCCATTAGTTGTATTTCATAGTGACATGTTTGTTGAAATGAGGTCTCAACCTTCTTACAAAGCCATGTCATCACAATTGAGAAATCAATCATGTCAATCCAATCTCTACATGTCTCAAAACTTGGATCAAACTTTTTATGATGAAACAAGTCTCCAAATACAAAAACTAGAGGAGAAGCTAGCTCAAGAAAATGAGATTTTGGAACAAAGAGTGAAAAACATTGAGAAGAATCGATCACAAATGTCCAAAATGTTTCAAAAATTTCCAGGTCAAAATCCAAAGATTGAGTCAATTGATGTAAGATCTCTTCTTGAACGATCGGACATACCAGCTCTCCTCTCCCAAATAGAGATGATGAAACAATTTCAAGAAAGGAGACAACATCAATTTCAACATTATGTGCCTCCACAACAAGAACAAGAAGGTGTTTACTATCAATCAAATTTTCAACCATCACAACCAATTGTTCAACATATACAACCAATACAACCAACGGTCCAATTTCAACAATATGTCCAACCAACTATACAATGTCCACAACTAGTTCAACCAATGGTGGAATATCAACAAGTTCAATCAACATATCAATGTCAACAACCACAACCAAACATTCAAAAACAAAGGTTGCAACACACACCAAGCCAAATTTTGAACATGTCAAACCAATTTGATCAACATCTAGTTCAAAATCAAAACATGACATCAGACCAGAACCAGCTCCTTTCCAAACAAGTTCAAATTCTAGATACAACTATGTCAAAACCTCGAAAGAAAGGTGGCTTTATTGCAATGATCTTAAGGAAACTACCAAGTGAATTCTTTGATGAAGATCAAGATAATACAATTATGTCTAGCAATTCCTCATCTCCCCACAACCAAATTGACTCTCCAGTGGCATCTATCCCTACACCTTTAGAAGTTTCCCAAGAACCTTCCATATTTTTCTCATCAAACAATACACCCAAGGATGCAATTATCAAAGGGCTATCCATAATTGATTTCCAAGATAATCCAATTCATGATGCACATCCTTGTCATGTTTCAAAAATACAAGACCCAATGCCACCATGCACTTTATTGCCATTACCTGTTTTAGAGGACCCCATTCGAAGTCCTTCTTCCTCATGTTCAAGCATTGATTCCTTGCCAGAATCCATCACAAATGTTCAAAGTGCATTTCCATCATGCCAAAACATTGATTCCTTGTCAGAATCCCCCATGCATATCCAAATTCCAACCTCATGTCAAGTGGATAATTTAGCACATGAAGAAACGTGTCTTGAAAAAGATCAAGATCAAGATCTTGAAACCTTATCATCCCATCCAATTGTTGACCAGGACCCCATGATCCCAGACACTCACGATGATTCCCCTATTCTTGTCCATCCTATCCAAAGTCCTATTGACACTCCATTCCCCGAGCAAGATCAAGATATCCCAGTCCATCCAATCCCAAATGATCCCCTTCCATTTCATGAAAAAAATGTCCTTTCAAATCCCATTGACATTCCAAATATCCCTTCCATCCTTTCCGATGATCCCATTAAAAGTCAACAGCAAAGCAACTTTAAAGAGGATTCCAATGATCTTCCTCCTTGTCAAGATCAAATTATTCCTTTAAATCCTTTTGTTCCTCCATCCCCTTGTCTTAATCCTCCATACACACTCCAAGATCCCATTTCTTGTGATGATCCCATTATTTATCCCATTCCATCTCTTGAAGAGCCTATCATTGATCCATGTCCACCACACAATCCTAGATCCCCTCGTGATCCTGATTCCCCTAGTGATCCTAATCCCCCTCATGATTCTAACGTGTCAATGCAAGATGTTCATGAACCCTTGACATGCATAATGGGTTCTTCCACTTTGGTGCAATCCGATCCACTTCAAGATCTCATTATTTCTCTCCTATCATATCCACCTCATAATGGACTTGCATCTTCTTCCCAAAGAAAAGAGTATCCTACATGTCAAAATATTCATAAAGGAAAAGGAGTAGATCTCCATAAGCAAGAATCCCTCCATATTAAAGAAAATATTAAGGGTCATGGCCTCAGTGAAATTCCTCAAGACGTTGGTATCCCTCCATCAAAATCAAAACATACACCTTCCCCATCATACCTTCCATCCATCTTAGGTCCTTATATCCCTTTGTCCTTTATGCAAGGTCAGCAAAGGCACACATCCTTGAGTAAATTTCATCCATTCAAAAGAACTCCATTTCATTCATATCCATCCATGCATTCCTTTCCCCCTCCAAGCAATTTGGATGCCAAGTATAAACGTCATAAGTCTAGCAATCCACATGTATTCAAGGATCAACATGTCCAATATAATCGACATGTCAAAACAAAGAACAATATGATCTATAAAGAAAAAGAAATATCCAAAAGGTCACAAAGGCCCACTGAGCAAAATAAAGCAAAGTCAAAATATATATGGGTTCCTAAATCCCTTGTGCAAACAATGCACTCCAAGGAACCACAAAAGCATGAAAAATCAAAAACCATGTGGATCCCTAAGCAACTCCTTGAAGCACAAAAGCCTAAAGAAACTTTCAAGTGGCATCCAAAATTGCTATTCCTCCATCCAAACCTCTCAAATTTGTTCCTCCATCACTTCCTTCTTCCATTTTGGGCTCTTATGTCCCAAAATCCCAAGCCTTTCCTCCATCCAAATCTCAATATCCAAAATATATCTTTCCTCCATCCATCCATCACCCCTCAAGGTGTGGTCCAATGTTGATCTTTCCTTCATTTCCATCCACTCAAGCCGAATTCTTCCAATACCATATCCATTATCCAATGCATATTTTCCATCCTTCCATCCCTTTGATCCCATCCTTTACATAAATCCTTGCCTTAGTTTCATCTTATTTTCTATGTCCTTATCCTACCAATGTCTTTGAGCATACTTTTAAAGGTCATGGTCCATTTTTTTCAAGGCTACTATCCAAAAAAAAAAAAAAAAGATGCTTGAGTCCTTCTTCCATCCCCTATCATGTGTCCATCTTCTATTAAAAGAATGAGAAAAAAAAAAAGTGAAAAAAAAAAAGACAAAAGAAAAAAGTAAAGCAAAAATAATTTGTCCACTGGTGAAAACCTGGCAAACAGGCGCCTTGGGCAAGTACCATGATGAAAACCTGGCAAACAAGCATCATGCGTAATCTATGAACTTCTTGCACACCACACTTGGGGGCAGGTTTCCTCCTTCATATCCTATTACCCTTCATTATCCTATCATACCATGTCATTACCCTTCATATCCTATTGTCTCTCATGTCCAATTTCCTCTTTCCACCTTTGATCTTGACAAGGCTGAGGATCATCATGAGTATCATGCATCTTGTTTGCAGCTTTTAGTCCATCATAGCTTTTGGTCTTTAGCCATTTGCTTATTTCAACCTTTCATCCATATTCCCTTTCTTATTGCAACTTTCTACCACTATCCCTTAGCCTACCCCGACCTTCAATCCATGTCCCTTATCCATTCTTGGTCTTGCTTATCCTATCCATATCTTATCACTATCCATACACTCTTTTTCATTCCTTGATCTTGATCTGTAATAAGGATGGAAAATTTAAACATGATTTCAAAACCTCTTGATATGTCCCTCATGCCATGTCATTGCTTTACATTGTCATATCCAGTCTCTTGTCCCATCACGCAATAGCCCTTGAAAATTGCATCCGTATTGTCTCCATGATAAAAGGCTTTTGTCTTCCCTCTATCCCCCAACATTTTAGCAAGCCTATTTATTCACCTATCATATTCCTTGTCTTGCTAGACACTAGGGGCAAAATCAAAAAAAATCAAAAATCACTGAAAAATCCACAAAACAAATTGAAAAAATGTCCTTAAAAAAATCCACAAAAAATTGAAAAATGTCCTGAAAAAAAAAATCCACAAAACAAATTGAAAAAATGTCCTAAAAAAAATCCACAAAAAATTGAAAAATGTCCTGAAAAAATCTCTAAAAATTGAAAAAATGTCCTGAAAAAAAAATCCCTAAAAAAAAATCATATAAAGTCTTGAAAAAATGAACAAAAAATTTCAAAAACATTAAAATCCAAAAACACACATTTTGCAATAAATATCCTCTTGGTGCATAAGACAGATCACTGAGTATACATCCAATGACACGTAATCAATCAAACACTGCGCTTTACTAAAATCATGCATAAACAGATGAACTTTTCAATCAAACCAACCATTCAAACTAATCAGAATTGTCATATCAATCAACCTCAAAATCATTCGTCCTTGGCACACTATCATGGGTCTTATACAGGGTGTGGTATACTCAAAACTAGACTGTGTCCTGTCTTAGATGGGGTACCACATTCCCTGAAACCAGACAGCATGATCGTCCTATCAGCACTTTCAACTTTTGACAATGAAGATCAAGATGTTTGTTTGATTTGTTGGAATTTGTGCATCTTATCTTTTTACTAATTTATCTATGGCTTCAATCATGTTCCTATGTTGCTCGATGATGTCACTGAGTGATTTAGAGTGACCGGGATGGTTCATGGTCCCTTTCTTTTTGTTGTGATTGCTGCGATGTGTCTGTCTTTTACAAAAAGGGTTGCCTTTCAGCTTTGGCCTTCCATGCCATGATGCTACGCATCCATTTTGCTAGATTAAAATAAAGGTTCTCACCTACAAAGTGCATTACTGAAAGCAAGTTTTTCTTCTTCTTACTAACATTTATTCCGTCAGTTTGGATAGTGAGTTCGGTCTAGTGCTCCGATTTCCTCAAACACATATGCTGCATCCTGCATCCATTTGGTTAGTACATTTGCATCACATTGAGCATCGTATCAAGAATTTTATCCATTTCATATTATCAATGCATCAAAAACACATAAAAAATACATCCATACATGTTCCACAATGGTACATAAATAGTGCATAAATCATCCATACATGGAAAATAACTATTAGTCATCACACATTGCATCATATTGATGCATATCATCTCACATATCCAAATAATATTGGAGTACAAAATTGGACTATCTATCCTAAGTATGGCCCGCAGGCTGACTACAAAATGTCCAACTACATTTGTCCACTGTCCGTCATGCAGGGCATGTACCTCTGTCACTAGGTGCTCCCTCTGTCCTCCTCATCTCCATTCTCGTCATCCCCCTCATCCTCATCACCACCCTCATCCTCCTCATCCTCATCATCTCCCTCCTCCTCTCGAGTGAGTGGGAAGTCCTCCTGTCTCCTAGGTACTGGGATATCAGGATCTGTCAATGGCACTGGTCGTCATTGTGCAAACCATCTCTCATACTCCTTTGTCATCCTGGCGTCCTCCACATCTGATCTCCAATCCCACTGTCTCTGTTGTAGCTATGTGAAGTTAGCATATGCTATGTGTGTCTGAATCATACTCCCCCACTGACTCATCTCTCTGTGAGAATGGGCAAAGTGTGCAATCCTCCTAGGTACATCCTACCTCTCTCCAAACTGTCGTCTGACTGTCTCTGGTAGGTACATCTCAATCACTCTCTGGCGATTCACTAGTCGCCCAATTAGGTACCTCTCCTGTCTACAATACGGTAGCTCATCACTATCATCTGACCATCCAGGGCAATCACGATATGGCCTCCATGTGAACTCTCTCAGTCTGTCTAGCTCATGTCGCCAATACAATATGTATCCAAAAGGACCCTATCTTAGTGCTCCCCCATAGTAGTACACATATGGTCAGTGTGGTAATACCTATCTCTCTGCAATCGGTCAACATATGGCTATGTGCTCGAATGCCCATACCTATAACAATGTGACTCCACAGCTCAAAGTCTACACTCCCTGATATGCTATCTGATGCAGCTAAAAATATAGCATAGCAAGTACACATGGTCCCCATGCATACACCGTACCGTCTATCATCATCCGCTCTAGCACTCTTCCCCATCCAATAGGGAATCCATGTCCTTGTATGTCCCTTGCTAGTAGGCATGCTATCACCACTGCTATCACCACATATCATCGATCATACTCTGATGCCATGGTCTCCCAGCTGATCTCCCTCTCTACGATATCCAGATCATCTGCGTCACACTCAAATAATATACACAATGCATCTCTCCCTATCACTGGGTCGTACTCTATCATCTCTCCATGAATTGAAATGCAGAGGATACGCCATACATCCGCTAGTGTCACAGTCGCCTCTCCAGTCGCCAGATGGAATGAGGAGGTCTCTGAATGCCATCGCTCTGCCAATGCGGTAAGCAGTCCTATGTTTGCCCTAATCTCGGGCATGAATGTGATATAGTATATCCCAAGTCCTACTAGTGTATCTCTATCCATGCTCCTGAGTCTATGTCGTAACATGAAGTAGTCTGGTCGGTTCTCCCGCGTGATCAATGGATACTGTCGACTTTGCATCACAATTGGGGCAAATTTTGTCAATTTTAGGGTTTGCTCCTACGGGCTGCATTTCCTTGTTTCATGTCCACATCAGGGTGTTTTTACTCTATTTTGACCTATCCTATTCTTATCTCCCTTTCGAGATCATTCGCATGCCAATTTTGACCAAATTAGGGTTGCCAATGCACTTCTGTGCCTGTGTAACACAACCTACACCTGTGTCCCCCTACACAAGCACAGAAGAACCTACACAAGTGCAGGATTCGCCCTACACAAGCGCAGGAGTCCCTTTCTGCATCCCCTGTGGGCCCCGCAATGTCCCGCACGCAAGTCAAATTCATCAAATTGACAATATGGGTTTTTGAGATACATATCGCTGCTCCCACATCATCTGATCATCTGTACGTGCATACACATTCTCCGAGGTGATCTGCCCTTGGAATGTTCGCCATCTCTCTACAAGTGTCCTTTTCCAAAGCAACAAATCCTCCTCTTTGGCTAGTACAAATGAGCAATTTTCACTCTCTTTGTCTCATTTATAGATCTTTGTCAGTACATAGATGGACGTGGACTCTCTCCATCTCATGTTGGTCGTGATCTTTTGCATCTTCAATTGCTTGTCTTTCATGCATCCGGTCTCCGATTGTCAATCTGTTTGCTCCTATCATGTTCTATCATTATTATCGATCAATTGGCCTCTTTTCTACATGTTTCCGGCCAATTCCTCGAGGGGGCATGCATATGTCATTGTCATTGTCTGGGGCATTTTCATTATTGTTCTTTGAAACAACACTTAAAATCACATTGTCTCAAAGAGGGGCAAAATGTAGACACCTAAAAATGGTCAACGCTTGCGGAATCGTACTTTAACATTTACGCATTGCCTTATTTTAGGGTTTTTGCATTGCATTAACATTTCTCCTATGTCACGCATTTGGTCTTTATCATTTGCAAGCATCGAGTCCTTCTTCTGCATTCTTCAGTTGTCTTGCTTTCGAAATTGGTCTTGTCGACAACAATCTTCAGTCATGATTTTGGTCAATCTTATCCCGTCGCATCAATGTGCGTGCTAATTTGTCATCATTTTGGACATCGTCAATCCTAATTAGGGTTTTGTCCTCTTTTCAATCTTGTCATTTTGCGATCGATTTGTCATCGATCGTTATCATTTTCAATCTTGTCATTTTGCGTTATCATTTTCAATCTTCTCAATTTGGATCAATTTGTCATTATTCCTCGTAAATTGGTGCATTTATCAATCAAATCATTTATCAATTCAAAATCATGATCGAATCGACATCAAATAAATTTTATATCAAGACCTAATTGTCGTCCTTGCATTTCTAATTTATCTTCTAGGGTTTTATGATTTATTCATTTAACCTTGTTTGTCATTTTCTCTCCATTCTCCCTCTAGGTTAAATAATTTATTTATTTATCCTAAGTCTTCTTGTCACAATTAAATGTTTATTTAATTGGCTAATTAATTCCTCCTATTTTTGTAAATTAATTAATGAATGAGAAATTATTAATTAATTTACCTAATTTGCATCAATTTTCTAATTTCATCATTTCTAATTTCCTAATTTTGTAATTTTCCTAATTCCTAATTTCCACCTATTTTCTAATTTGTCAAATTCAATTTCCACCTAATTAATTTCTCTCTAGTCTCTCCCTATTTTTGTGCTTTGGTGGAAGCATGAATTTCTCATGCGTCATACTATTGGCATAGCAAGATGTCATAGGCTTTTAGTCATCTAACCTTTGCATTGGCAATATGTCATAATTCATGACATAGAAGGTGTCATAACCTTCTTCCTTCAACTCAATTTTTCCATTTTGAAATCAATTGCCTCTAATATCAATTTCATGCTAATCTTGTCTTTTCTCCAATTTATCTATAAATTGGATGAATTTCTTCAATCAAAACTAATCACATTATCCAATTAATCACTTTTTCGAATCACTTTGTCGAATCAATCACGCTTCGAGTATTCTTGTGCTACTATCTTGTCTACTTGCTTTCATCTCATGTGTATGCACTAGTAGGTGAGATCCACAACAAAGCTATTTGAAGAAGAAAGAAGGACAATGGAGCCACATGAAGGAGGCATTCAAGTCTGCATTTGGTTTGCTTAAGTTTTCGATCTTGAATATCTTGTTTTCATATCTCTATTGGATGTAATTAGGATTGATCATTGCATTTGAGCTTTTGTGATTGAGCTATGACTAATATTGAATTGCTTGTGATGATTTCCGAATTCCTAGCTACAACACCATTTCGATGATTTTGTTGCAGAGGAGCTGGTGCAGAGAGAATTTCTTCAGGAGGATAATAGGTTTTTGTGTCTTTCTTGCTAATTATAGTTTGAAAATTGGTACTTCATTGTGTGCTTGCCTTATCAGGGTTGTATTTGAATCTTAATTGATATAATTTCTTTAATGGAATGGCACCAAGAAGGGAGTTCATAGTAAAGCTAAATTACCAAGATAGGAATATATGTGATGACTTCCTAGAACAATAGACCATGTCCTCGAATGTTGCGGCAAAAATCAAAGAATTGGTTCCTAAAGCCCCCCGTCTGAGGATTGGAGATGGTTTATTTGACAAGGGTAGATGGCTGAGGGATTCACAAATAGGGATTTCAGGGCTGGGTCTTTTTGAAGTGGGATTATGTCAGAGACATGCCAGTGCCCCAATGAACAACATATGGGAACTAGACCTGGGGAAGCTCATAGTCCCTAGGGTGTTTATGGATGTAAACTTGCTAACCCAGATCGCACACAATTATGATCCTATTGCTAGATGTGTGAGGAATTTCAATGGAGGAGCCTTGATAGAAATCAATGATGATCAATTCAGGAATGTTTTCAAGCTCAGTGAGGCATCAAATTTATTAGAGCCTATTGATTTTGAAATATTCACCCAGGTTTATGATGTGCAGAAAGATCAACTTACGAGTGGCCCTTTGAAGGAGTTTTTTGTTAAAATAGGAGGGTTAACTATAGTGGGCCCTAGCACCATGGAACCCTTCTCCCTAAATTTGTTCACTTTAAGGGCCAAAGGCATGTATTGGGCACTATGTCAGATCCTTGGGGAAGATGCTGAAACAACCATGCCAACCCATTATATGCTAATGATGGCAAAGATTCTGAACCCCTCTCTAGCAGTGACATTTGATTATGCACCTTACCTTATTGAGGCAATTCATGCAGGGCTTGTAGGGATAAAAAATTGTAAGATGGATAGACCTTTTGGATGGTATTCTCTTCTAATGCACATATTTTTGTTCAAAGGATCTAATTATTTTTCTAAGGAAATGGATTTGATCAAAGAAAAGGAAGGTGAGGAGATGCCTATGCAACTATGGAGCACAATTATATCTTGGGATAGAGAGGATGCCAGTTATTTGAAGTTTGATAGATGCTTTGCATCTAGGCTTAGGATTATTCGATGCCCACAGAACCCTAGGATCCCAAAGGCTCTTTTGGAGTTCCTCAGGCCTAAGGAGTTTGTTGAAGGTATTAAGAATGTTCATTATTGGGGTGATATGTATTTGTACCTTATTTCTACAGTTTTTCAGAGTTTATGGTTTTAGAGGCACTCCATATTTATTGCCTTATCAAGTCCCATTGAATGTAGGGATTGTAGAGGTCACACAGAGCTAACAAATAGGGGTAAAGGGACCATTTTCCCAATTGTTACCATGGCCCATCAATTCGTGATCACCAAAGGTGGTTGGAAATTCTTTGATGACTTTTTTCAACCGTATAGGTTCTCTACTACAATAACTAGGTTTGCTGACCCTGAGGATTTTTTCAATGGTATGTTCAGGAGAAGAGTAGTATGCAAAGGTAGGCCACACCAATTTCATTTCTGTGAGGAGCTAATTAGAAATAAATTAAGTTTGGATGAGCAAGAATTGAGGAAAGAAAAGTGGGTGGCATACAAAAAGGGTCTAGATTTCATTCATCAATTTGATAGCAGTTATGACCCTCTATCTAGCTTCAACCCCTTTGAGGAAAAGATCAAATTTAATTTCTTTACTTTGAAGATTTAATGTAAACTCTAAAAGACAAGGCTAAGTTAGTTCTAACTAAGCCTGCCTTCGCTAAAGCCATCCTTCCCGGTGATTGTGTCATGCACAAAAGGTCAAAGTATTGTGTATTGATGCCAGTAACAGGTGAGCCTTCCACTTCAAGAGGGAAGAGAACAATTGAAGATGTAATTGACATCCAAGAATCCCCTAAAAGGCAAAAGGTGGGGAAAGAAGTGCAAGCAGATGAACCTTTGTACTCTCCCTCTCAATCCCCTATCCATATAGGAGATGAACAGCCAGTAGCAGAATAGTTGTTGCAGTTAGGAAGCCTCAGAGAGATTGCTTACACCTATGAAGAGACACAAGAGGGAATGCCAAAAGAGCCACCTAGTACCGAGATGAACTTAACTAAAGATGAGTTCCATGGTAAGGAGTTAGACCTGGTTGTTAAGCAAGCTAGTGAAGAGTTCCTAGCTGACAACAATTTTGTCACAACATGGGCATTCATGCAATCTATATAGAAACAAAATATTGAACAATTCAAGGAGAGATGTGAAAAGAGAATGAGTGAGCAGCCTCACAAAGATACAACCTTAGTAGAGGAAGAATTTAAACAAGAAATGATGGCTGAATTCAAAGCCATCACTCCTGAAGCGGGAAGGGAATTGGTGTCAAAGGCCGGTGTTCTACTCCTCCCTGAATGGGATATAGTAGATGCCTTGGTACTTGAAGCAATCAAGAAAGAGACCAAGCCTATGGAGGGAGTGACATTCAGCAAAGATAATGTTGCTCTGGTCATGTGCTCCCCAAAGAGGGATGAAAATAGAAAAAGGGATCACAAGAATTTTTGTAAAGAAACTCTGCAAAAATATATCTAGGTTTTTTCTAGCTATCACAGAGAATACTTTGAATCATGTAAGATTATTTTCAAAATGAATATAAAGATATAGATCAATACTTTTTAGGCCTAAATCTGTGTTGTCTTCTGGTGTGCACTCGTTAATTTGCTGGTTTCATTTGAATAGTCTAGGGTTATTTGATTGAACATGGATTGTAAGGCAATCATATGGATGTGTTTCTATCTTTTCTCTTCAAGGGAGAGGAATTAAATATGCATGAAATATCTCTATCAATAAATCAATTGTTTGCTCATTTTGAATTTGATGAATGATTTTAGTTTTAAGAGGATAAAACTCATATATATGTTAGGCATGTATGGGGTTAATTAAGACCGAGGAGGTGAAATGTATGCGATTCTTCAGTTTTGGAATTCTAATTTGATTTGGGTGACTCTGTAGCCCGAATAAGGCACTAATATCCAGTTGTGGTTTTCTTTCTATTTCTCTTGGAGATCAATACTGAAAATGAGTATAAGCTTTTCTGTTAATGTTTCAGTTCTATTAAGGTGATTTAGTCCATAGGTTTCTAGCATTGGTTTACTATGGATCTCAAATTTTAAAAGTGTGAAAGTTTTCACAGAAGGTATACCCACCTGGACTTTGGATAAGTTTGAAGTGTAGAAGGTTTTGTTAAAACCTTGTTATATTTTTTCTGGAATTCTATTCTTCCTCAGTGTCCTCTTCATTTGCAAATAGAGTTTATTGTATTCCTAATAGGGAGGAGAGAAGGGAATCAGAATTTGAGAACAACAAAAGTGGCGACTCTGCTAGGGAACAGTCATAGTGTTTATCTATGTTACAGATTGGTGCCTGAATTTGTTTGGAAGTTTGTTCGAATATCTATGTTTTGTGGAAGATTGCCTTATCTCTCATTTGTGCTATCTTCTCTTTCAAAATCTTCATGATTTGTTAAATCTTTGCAAGTGATTTGTTTAAGCTTGTTTTCTTATTTCCCACATTCTTTGTGGGTGGCGACTCTGACAAGTATAACCAGTGCTTTTGAATAAGTATAATTCTTTTAAGAAAAACAATTACAATGCAGAGAGGAAGGAACACCAGGTCATTCATGAGGAAGCATCCTCAAGAGACATTGCAAGAGGGATTACCTGAACAGGCATGAAGAGGCCAGAAAAGATTAGTTGTACATGAACCATCTAATGTTGCTTGGGTACAAAAGAGCATTAATATGGGTAAGTCATCTAATAGACCCATATATGCAAATTCAAATTCTTCCTCCCGTGAATCCGATCAGGACATTTTGGGTTTCCATTCTAGGTTATTTGGTAATAATGAGGATGTCCAAATTTTAAATCAGAAGATCTCTCATGCTAGTTTTTCTGGGAAGGACAAGCATAGTTCAAATATTAAAATGGATTATGTGCCTAGGACAATAGATGGAAATATTAGTTTAATTGATATAGACCAAGTCAATATATTAGATTCTGAAGAAATGTTCCCTGATGAAGATAAGGTGTCCCAAGAAATTGAGGCCCTCAATAGAAGAGTCCATCACTTAATATCTTTGAGAGAACAGAAGGAAGCAAATAAAGAAAAGGAAGTGAAAGCTAAACTGATTGAGAGGGATAGGATTCTAAGGCAAATTGTTGATCTTGAGTTATTCACCCAAGAGAAAGCTAAAAGTGAGGATGAAGGTCCAGTCATCAGAGAGAATTTAGTTCCCAAAATCAACCCTGTGTACAAATTTGTTGTGCAACCAAATAGAGAGGTCTTAAGTGATCCACAACCTATTAGGAATAACATTGACAAAGGAAAATAGAGGTGTATAGAAGATGGGTCTGGGTCTAAAACTACAGCAGAAATCTCTTCTATGTTGTTTGCACATGAGAAAGAGATAGATAAGATGAGGAAAGAGAAGGAGGACCTGCAAAGGGAATTGGAGAAAGTTGAATTAGAGGCAGCCAATCAAGAGGTTAAATGGAAAATTAGTTATCTAAAGGCTCCCCCTATAATTTTTCCTTCAGTGGACTCAAGAAAAACCTTTACAATATCCTACCCCACTCCCTCTAGTAAAAATTCAATCAACCCCGCCTAATAGCATTGTTCCTGTTAATCAAGTCCCCATTATAAATCAAAGTAGCCAAGCTCTTCCAATTTAGAATCCTAATGTGAGAATGAGCATGGGTAATAACTTTACTGGCAACCAATTCTAGAGAAGACCCATTAATCTGGAACTGTATAGGCAACTTTTCTTTGATGGAATCCCAGGGTACCCTAGCCATGTTCCTACAGAATTAAGGGATAGACTCCACAAATTTGCTGGTAACAATGCAATTAGTGGAGAAGAGCACCTAAAATCTTTTGGTGACCTGATTAATGATTATGAAATAGTGGATGAAGATGTCATCATGAAATTGTTTGTACAGTCCTTAGTAGATGATGCAAGGGACTGGTACAGAGGTCTCCCTATGAATAGCATTGGGTCTTGGAAAGATTTTAAAAATTGTTTTCAAGAACAATATGGTGACAAAACAAATGTGAGCTTCATACTCAATGAGTTTAATAATATTAGAAAGTCTGATAATGAAATTGTCACAGATTTCAATGCTAGATTTCAGAAAGCAATGCATAGGCTATATCAAGTAATGAGATTAGATGATAATATGTGTCTCAACACTTATGATAATGTGTTTGGTTCCAAAATGGCCTATATTCTTAGAGATAAAAACCCACACAGTTTGAGGGATGCTTTTAGAATTGCTATAAATGTGGAAAGTAATAGGAAAGCGTCTGGAAAGGTGGGAAGGAGGACTGATGGAAGGTTGTAGCAAGAATCAAAACAACAACCTAATAAAGTTGCTAAGGAAGATGTCAAAATAGAGAAATTAGTGACTGCCATGAAAGATCTTACTGCCAAGGTGAGTAAAAATGATAAGCCTCATTACAATTGGCAAGATAGGCCTCCTAGATTGCATGACATGCCTTACAATACAACCTAGAAAGATGGCAAACCTCAAAATGAGAAGCCAAAAAACACTCAGAACCAAGATACCCCAAATCCTTTGAAAGGAGGGAATGTTCATAATATGGAGAATACTCCTTGGTGTATGGCTTGTGATGGACCACATTCTCCTTATCAATGTGTTGTAGCTCAAGCCCTCGAAGAATCCATGAGAAAAGAGGCTGAGTCTGATATTAATATGTTTGAGACTATTATTGAAAGTGATGATGAGTCATTATAGAATGAATTTAGTGAATGTAATGTGCTAAATAGTAATAGATCTTACCAAGGATAGTTGACACTTGATTGGCATCCCACTTTGAATGTGGTGACTATTGAAGATGAAGAAGTAAGAAATCTTACTAAAGCTGCCATAGCCAAAGCCAAGCATAATTACAACTTGAGAAGTAGTAAGAAGGATGGGGATCAAGGTGAACCTGGCTCAATGTTCATAAAAGAAGTATCCCAGAAGAAAGCAGCAAGTAGTGGCACTTTGCCTCAAGATGATCTGAAAAAGGATGACCAATTGAAAGATATAGCCAAAGGTATGGATAATAATGCTACTAGTGATATACAAGGAATTGCCACAATAAAGAAGGCAAGTCAGCCTAAGATAGAGAAAGTTAAGACTAATACTGAGTTGATTAATAATTCAACTTTTGATATGACTCCCCAGATGAAGGTCATAGTCCCTTTGATAGAATTATTGAAAATAAAGGAACATAGAGAAGTTGCTTTATCTTTATTTTCTAAGATATCTGACAGTAGCATAGCATTGCCTTCAGGTTCAATCAAGGATTAAAAGGATCATGAGCTACAAACCCCGGAGGTATATGTTAGAACAACTATTACACAAGAGCCTTCACAAGTTGATCCTTTCTATGTTACTTTATTAGTAAATAACCAGTTAATTAAGAACTGTATGATAGATTCTGGTGCAACTGCAAATGTGATGCCATGGTGTCATGAAAGAATTAGGGTTGTCAGTAAGTACAGTATATGGGAAATGTTATGCTATGGACAATAAAGAAGTGCCAGTGATAGGTAATATGAAAGATGTGGAAGTAAAAATAGCAGCATTCCCTGAAGCAATATATAAGATGGATGTCATAGTAACTGATACAAAACCTCACTATGGCATGTTGTTATCTAGACAGTGGGCTACAGCAGTAGGTGGAAATGTTTAGTTGGATTTGTCATATGCCACTATCCCAATCAATGGAAGCCAGGTTAAGTTGTATAGACAACCATGTGCCCCTAGGGTAATTGAGAAGATAGACCCTACTATGTTAAACTGTATGATTAATGTGGATCTTGACAATTTTAGAATACAACCAATTTTACCTCAATTGAAAAATACTGATTCTATTATGATTGAATTGGAATCTCAACAGCATGGTTTATGGCACATGTATTTTGATGGAGCTTTCTCTAAAGAAGGATCTAGAGAAGGAGTTCTTTTTGTGTCCCCATTAGGTATAACCTTCAAATATTCCTTTTTGTTAGCCTTTCAGTGTACAAACAACACTGTTGAATATGAAGCCTTGTTATTGGGGCTTGAAGTTGCAAAAAGGCATGGGATTTAGTTGTTAAGAGTATTAGGAGATTCAGAGTTGGTTGTTTCTTGGGTTAGGTCTAAGTATGCATCTAAAAATGATCATTTGAAAAGATATAAGCATGCAGTATGGGATGTGATTGAGCATTTTAGTGTGTTCTCTATTAATTGGATAGAAAGATCAAAGAATATCATGGCTGATTTCTTGGCAAATGTTGCATTAAAGAATGATGATATAACACTAACCGGTGTATCCACAGTTGAGATTAAAGCTAGGCCAGCCATTCCTGATAATGTTTATAATTGGCAAGTGTTTGTTGATGATGAAGACATTCTCAGATTCATACAATGCATTGATGACTATGATGGACAAAAAATTGATTGCAATGCATTGGTAGAAGTGGTTGAAGATAGAGAAACTATGTTTGGAAATGACATGGTTCAGTTGGAAACTAATGAAATACCTAAAGGGTTAGTAGAATTAGAAGGTCTGTTTAGTTACAGTGACAATCATTTGCATCAGTAGTCAACCACCAAGTTATATGAAGTAGAGGAAGTGAACTTGGGTTTTAGAGTCATCCCCTAAGTTGGTGTATATTGGAAAAAATTTGTCTCCTCATGTCAGAGTTAACCTTATTAATTTATTGAAGAAATATAAGCATGTTTTTGCTTGGTCTTATTAAGATCTGAAGGTGTATAGACAAGATCTGTTTTAGTATGAAGTCCCTTTGCTTCCAGATGCTAAGCCTTTTAGATAGAAACAAAGACCTATCAACCCCCTGTTGGAATCTAAAATGCAGCAAGAATTAACCAAGTTAAGGGAAGGGGGATCATTAAGCCTATAAGGCATTCATCATGGGTGTCTAATTTGGTCCCAGTTAGAAAGAAGAATGGGGACATAAGGCTCTGTGTTGATTTTAGGAACCTAAGTGTTGCTTCTTTGAAAGACAATTATTCTTCTCCTAATATGGAAGCAATGTTGCAGAGAGTAACTGGTTGTGACCTATTGTCTATGATGGATGGGTTCTCAAGATATAACAAGGTGTTAGTGAAAGAATCTAAACAATTCAAGCCTACTTTTACCACCCCTTGGGGAACATATGTATATGTAAGAATGCCTTTTGGTTTGAAAAATGTTGGAGCTTCTTTTCAGAGAGCAATGCATGTAGCTTTCAAGGAATTCATTAACATTATCATGGTAGTGTATCAAGATGATTTAACATGTTTCTCCAAAAGGGAAGATGACCACTGTGGGCACTTGGAAAAGGTTTTCAATAAATCTCTGGAATTCAGTGTCTCCTTAAATCCGAAAAAGTGTCATTTTGCTGTCACTGAAGGGAAGTTGCTCAGGCATATTGTCTCCAAGGAAGGGGTTAGAATAGACCCTGAAAGAATTGAAGCTATAAACAATGTACCTAAGCCAAAGAATGTTAAAGGTATCCAATCTTTCTTGGGCAAGGTAAATTTTGTTAGAAGATTCATTGCAAATTTTGTAGAGATAGTCAAGCCCATTGTTAGATTGCTTAAGAAGGATACAAATTTCTGTTGGGATGAAGAAGCTTCAAAGGCTTTTGATGAAACAAAAAAGGCTATTCAAGAGGCACTGGTGTTGAAGTTCCCTAACTACAGTAAGCCTTTCTCTCTGTTTTCTTTTGCTTCATATCATACAGTGGCTATAGTTCTTCTACAAAAGGATAATGAAGGATATGATCATCTTATAGCTTTTTATAGCAAATCTTTACAGGCTACAGAGTTGAAATATGAAATCATGGAGAAGCAAGCATATGCTTTGGTCAAGGCTATTAAAGCATTTAGGCTATATCTTGTAAATGCACAAGTAATTGCTTATGTCCCACATGTGGTTGTCAAAGATATTTTATCTCAGTCTGAGGTCACTGGTAAAAGATGGAGATGGGTAACCAGAATTCAGGAGTTTGATTTAGAGATTAAGATCACTAAATTGGTGAGAGGTTTAGGCCTTGCTAAGTTGATGGCTGAATCAAACCTTCTTGATGTTGAAGTGAATAATGTTGAAGTTGAGAACATCTTGGTCACAAGTATTGAGACATGGCCCTGGTACTCATTGATAGTGCATTTTTTAAGGAATGCAACATATTCAGAGGGAATGACCCACAACCAGAGAAGGACACTAAGACTTAAATCTCAAACATATATCCTTATTCAGGGTGATTTGTATTGGCGGAATAGAGATGGGGCATTTCTGATGTGTTTGGATAAATCCCAGGCTAGAAAGATGTTAACTGAAATGCATGATGGAGTATGTGGAGGTCGCTACTATGCCAAAACAACTACTGGTAAGATAGTTCGGGCTGGATATTATTGGCCTACTTTGTTTAAAGATGCCCATGAACATGTCCGAAGATGTGACCCATGCTAGAAATTTTCATCCAAATTGAAGTATGAGGGAGCTTTACCCCTCAACCCAATCACAGTGGAAGCCCCTTTTGTCCAATGGGGCATTGATTTTATTGGAGAAATAGTTGAGAAATCAGGAAGAGGTCATAGGTGGATTATAGTAGCCGCTGATTATTTCACCAAGTGGATTGAAGCTATACCCACTAGGTGAGCCACAAGTAAGGTTGTTATTGACTTCCTGATGGATAATGTCATAACCAAATTCGGTGTTCCTGTGAAACTGGTGATGGATAATGCCATGAGCTTCAGGTCAGAGGAGTTCATTGAATTTTGCACCAGCCATGGAATAGTTATGTCCTACTCTTCACCATATCATCCTCAGGGTAATGGGCAAGCTGAATCCAACAATAAGAGCCTTTTGAACATTATTAAGAAAATCCTAGAGGAGAACAAAAGGTCTTGGGACCAAAAGCTAAAGTTGGCCCTATGGATAGACAGGGTTACTGTTAAGAAAGCAATTGGGGTTTCACCTTTTGAATTGGTCTATGGCACACAATCTCGGGTGCCAGTCAATAATCTTCTTCTAGTATACAAGTTCCTGCAAGCTGAAGACATGGAGTTATCTGAACCTATGGAAGATAGAATGATTCAAATGGTGGAGGTCGAAGAAATTAGAACTTTGGCCCATAAGAGGAATTTGAAGATCCAGTTGCAGTCCAAATATTTGTTTGACAAAAGAACCTTGTTAAGAAAGTTTCAAATTGGTGACGTGGTGCTTCAATGGAATGCAAAAGGGAAAGATAAAGGAAATCACAAAAAAAATGAGTCATTATGGATAGGCCCCTTTGTGGTTTATGATCTTAATGGAAAGGATTCATATTTTTTGCAAAAAATGAATGGTGAGGTACAAGAATTTCCAGTGCATGGATAGTTCCTAAAACATTACTTCTCTTAAGTCCATGCACAGTAGGTCTTAGTTTGTATATATTTAGGATTGTTTCTGTTGGTTGTTTTTGGGCTTATGTTTTGGTCTGTTCTTCAGAGTTTGTGAATTCTTGTGTTGATCTTGCAATCAACCATCCCCAGTTAGAGCCGTTGTTATCACTATTTTGAAAATTGGGTATTCTTGTTCCATAGTTGGCTAAAATTTGCAAAGATGTGTTTGGCATAACCTTGTTGCCTCTGTGGTTTTTGGGTCAAAGAGGGTTTAAGGTTTTTGAAAGATTTAACCCTTCCTATGTTTTGAAAAACCCTCGCATTCTATTCTTGCATTACTTTTTCCACTTATGTGGAAGGGTCGCTCCGTCATGAAAGTGTCCCCCCCTATAGGTTTTCCCAAGGCGGTCTTTTAAATATTTTCAATTTTTTACACCTTTGCCTATGTCTTGTTTTAATATTTGTCGTGCTTCTTAACTATCATGCAAGTCAAGGTTGATCTTGCAGTATGCGTGGCTTCACGAATAAGAGATGCCTATAGTTTAGCATTCGTGAAGTGGCGAAAGGGGTAAGCAGGCCCGGCCAAAGGATAATTCGTCAGCTAAAAGGAATGCATCTTGTATTGGATCCAATGGCTTGTGTTGCTTTGCTAGCCCAAGATACATGCGACTTACCCTCTGTAAAATAGCGAAAGAGTTGGCGGGTCCCAGAGGTAAGCGGTTCCTTTGGTTAAAGGATGATCAGTTCAAAGAAGATCAATGGCTCACGTAGATTCACAACCGAAAGATATCTGTGTTTTACCTTTTGCAAAGTAGCAAAAAGGTGGAGGGCCCGGGTAAGGTGGTCATGAAGAGGGTAATAGGCGAGTAGTTTCCAAAGAGCTCATGATTGTTGTTACTTCCGAACAAGATTTGCCTGAGGTTTAAAGTGTGCAAAGTAGCGAAAAGGTTGGTGGTCCCAAAGGATAAGCAGGTCATGGTTTTAAAGACCGATCAACTTGGAGTTGATCAGATGGCCTGCATGGATTTGCAGCCCCAAATCAAATGAAGATTACCATTCATGAAGTAGGGAAGTGACATGGTAGTCACACGGTGGATGACATAGCAGGATAGGTGGTTTGCTTGGTTGAGGGAAATGATGACTTGTCAGATGCACATGGCTCCAAAGGATTGCTTGGGGCCTACTTTTATTTAACCGACGATGGTGTTGAAACCCATGTGAAATAGAACACATGGCGATCTTAGAATGGAGCCTGCTGGAGTTCTTGAGTGAATAGGAGACCGACACATAAGATTCATTCGTCGATGATGAAAAAGCAAGTGGTTTCCAAGCCGAGGGCCCACTTTAAAGGTTTGAGTCTATTAAATGGTGTACATCTCGAGGTGGATCCAATGGCCAACATTGTTTCAAAGCCTGAAGATGCAGGTTGGTTATTTTTCGTGAAGCGGTGAAGACTGCTAGCAGTGATGGTGGTGCGCGGTTAGTAAAATAGACTGGTGGTCACCGTAGGTGGTAAAGATTGAGAAAGTGGAAAATGATCAGACAACCAGTGTTGTTTTGCATGACTGAAGTGCACAAGGTTTAGTGTTCGCGAAGTAGTGAAAAGAAGGTGGGGCCCGTTACTAATGCAGAAGGATTAGAAGAGTAAAGGTAGTGCAAGTTTCCAAGGATCCAATGAACGTTGTTGCTTTGCAAACAAAAGGTGTAGGGGTTTTAAACTCTATGAAATGGAAAAACAACGAAACAGGGAAATACTCAGAGAACTGGTGATCCGTTGCAGCTTGTTTTTTAATTCGATTTGCGAATTCAATTCTAAGTTGATGGTGGAAGCATGGGGGACTTATTTCAAAATTCAATGCCAAGTTGTCGTATTAAGGTCTACATCATTGAATATTGGCACCATTTCGATGAGTTTGTTGCAGAGGAGCTAGTGCAGAGCGAATTTCTTTAGGAGGATAACAGGTTTTTGTGTTTTGCTTGCTAATTATAGTTTGAAAATTGATACTTCATTGTGTGCTTGCCTTATTAGGGTTGTATTTGAATCTTAATTGATATAATTGCATTAATGGGATGGCACCAAGAAGGGAGTTCATAGGTAAGGTAAATTACCAAGATAGGAATATTTGTGATGACTTCCTAAAACAATTGCCCATGCCCTTGAAAGTTGTGGCCAAAATCAAAGAATTGGTTCCTAAAGCCCCCCGTCTGAGGATTGGAGATGGTTTATATGACAAGGGTAGATGGTTGAGGGATTCACAAATAGGGATTCTAGGGCTAGGTCTTTTTAAAGTGGGATTCAATCAAAGACATGCCAATGCCCCAACGAACAGCATATGGGAACTACACGTGCGGAAGCTCGTAGTCCCTGGGGTGTTTATGGATGTAGACAGCTAACCCAGATCACACACAATTATGATCTTGTTACTAGATGTGTGAGGAATGTCAATGGAGGAACCCTGATAGAAATCAATGATGATCAATTCAGGAATGTTTTCAAGCTCAATGAGGCATCAAATTAATTAGAGCCTATTGATTTTGAAACATTGGCCCAGGTTTATGATGTGCAGAAAGATCACCTTAGGAGTGGCCCTTTGAAGGAGTTTTTTGTTAAAATAGGAGGGTTAACTATAGTGGGCCCTAGCACCATGGAACCCTTCTCCCTGAATTTGTTCACTTTAAGGGCCAAAGGCATGTATTGGGCACTATGTCAGATCCTTGGGGAAGATGTTGAAACAACCATGCCAATCCATTATATGTTAATGATGGCACAAATTCTGAACCCCTCTCTAGCAGTGACATTTTATTATGCACCTTACCTCAATGATGCAAATCATGCAAGGCTTGTAGGGATAAAAAATGGTAAGGTGGATAGACCTTTTGGATGGTATTCTCTTCAAATGCACATATTTTTGTACAAAGGATTTGATTATTTTGCTAAGGAAATGGATTTGATCAAAGAAAAGGAAAGTGAGGAGATGCCTGTGCAACTATGGAGCATAATTTTGTCTTCAGACAGAGAGGATGCCAGTTATTTTAAGTTTGATAGATGCTTTGCATCTAGGCTTAGGATTCTTCTATGCCCACAGAACCCTAGGATCCCAAAGGCTCTTTTGGAGTTCCGCAGGCCTAAGGAGTTTGCTGAAGGTATTAAGATTGTTCATAATTGGGGTGATATGTATTTGTACCCTATTTCTATAGTTTTCAAAGGCACTCCATATTTATTACCTTATCAAGTCCCATTGAAAGTAGGGATTGCAGAGGTCTTAAGGCAGATTGGAGTTGTGCAAGAGGTAGAGCTGACAAATAGGGGTAAAGGGACCATTTTCCCAATAGTTTCCATGGCCCATCAATTCGTGATCACCAAAGGTGGTTGGAAATTCTTTGATGACTTTTTTCAACCGTATAGGTTCTCTACTGCAGTAACCAGGTTTGCTAACCCTAAGGATTTTTTCAACAGTATGTTCAGGAGAAGAGCAATATGTAAAGGTAGGCCACACCAATTTCATTTCCTTGAGGACCTAATTAGAAATAAATTAAGTTTGGATGAGCAAGAATTGAGGAAAGAAAAGTGGGTGGCATACAAAAAGGGTCTGGATTTCATTCATCAATTTGATAGCAGTTATGACCCTCGGTCTAGCTTCAACCCCTTTGAGGAAAATATCAAATTTTTAATTCTTTACTTTGAAGATTTAATGCAAACATTGAAAGAAAAGAGGGAGGATATAATAAGAGATAACCCTGACAAGGCTAAGTTAGTTCTAACTAAGCCTGCCTTTGCTAAAGCCATCCCTCTCGGTGATTATGTCATGCACAAAAGCTCAAAGTATAGTGTATTGATGCCAGTAACAGGTGAGTCTTCCACTTCAAGAAGGAAGAGAACAATTGAAGATTTAATTGACATCCAAGAATCCCCTAAAAGGCAAAGGGTGGGGAAAGAAGTGCAAGCAGATGAACCTCTATACTCTCCCTCTCAATCCCCTATCCATATAGGAGATGAACAGGTAGTAGCAGAATAGTTGTTGTAGTTAGGAAGCCTCAGAGAGATTGCTTACACCTATGAAGAGACACAAGAGGGAATGCCAGAAGAGCCACCTAGTACCGAGATGAAATTAAGTGAAGATGAGTTCAAAGGTAAGGAGTTAGACCTGGCTGTCAAGCAAGCTAGTGAAGAGTTCCTAGCTGACAACAATTTTGTCACAACATGGGCATTCATGCAATATGTATGGAAACAAAATATTGAACAATTCAAGGAGAGATGTGAAAAGAGAATGAGTGAGCAGCCTCACAAAGATACAACCTTAGTAGAGGAAGAAGTTAAACAAGAAATGATGGCTGAATTCAAAGCTATCACTCCTGAAGCAGGAAGGGAGTTGGTGTCAAAGGCCAGTGTTCTACTCCTCCCTGAATGGGATATAACAGATGCCTTGGTACTTGAAGCAGTCAGGAAAGAGACCAAGCCTATGGATGGAGTGACATTCAGCAAAGATAATGCTACTCTGGTCATGTGGTCCCTAAAGAGGGATGAAAATAGAAAAAGGGATCACAAGAATTTTTGTAAAGAAACTCTGTAGAAATATATCTGGGTTTTTTCTAGCTATCACAGAGAATACTTTGAATCATGTAAGATTATTTTCAAAATGAATATAAAGATATAGATCAATACTTTTTAGGCCTAAATCTGTGTTTTCTTCTGGTGTGCACTCATTAATTTGTTGGTTTCATTTGAATAGTCTAGGGTTATTTGATTGAACATGGATTGTAAGGCAATCATATGGATGTGTTTCTAGCTTTTCTCTTCAAGGGAGAGGAATTAAATATGCATGAAATATCTCTATCAATAAATCAATTGTTTGCTCATTTTGAATTTGATGAACGGTTTTAGTTTTAAGAGGATAAAACTCATATATATGTTAGGCATGTATGGGGTTAATTAAGGCTGAGGAGGTAAAATGTATGCGATTCTTCAGTTTTGGAATTCTAATTTGATTTGGGTGACTCTGTAGCCTGAATAAGGCACTAGTATCCAGTTGTGGGTTTCTTTCTATTTCTCTTGGAGATCAATACTAAAAATGAGTATAAGCTTTTCTATTAATGTTTTAGTTCTATTAAGGTGATGAAGTCCATAGGTTTCTAGCATTGGTTTACTATGGATCTCAAATTTTAAAGTGTGAAAGTTTTCATAGAAGGTATACCCACCTGGAATTTGGATAATTTCGAAGTGTAGAAGGTTTTGTTAAAACCTTGTTATATGTTTTCTAGAGTTTTGTTCTTCCTCAATGTCCTCTTCATTTGCAAACAGAGGTTATTGTATTCCTAATAGGGAGGAGAGAAGGGAATCAGAATTTGAGAACAACAGGTGTCAATGCATATGAGTAGTTAATTATACTTGTTGTATTAGAAGATGTTGAAAAAAGTTTATCACTATTTACTTATTATATGGTTAGTTTCTCTAGGGTATTTTTGTGGGCATTACATGACACCTAGTTGGGTACTATGGCTTCTCATTACTTTTACCAGGCCTACTTGGAGAACAACACAACTTTTGACCCTAGTATGGAGAAACAATTGTTAAACCACTTTAAGACCCAACTCATGGTCCCAATTAATGGTGACAAAGGTATACTTTCCACCTTTTCCATGGGTTCCTATAAAGCCCTAGGACTAGATGACTTCCCCTAAACCTTTATTTAAGAATTCTAGGATATTGTGGGTTATGACATCACTATGGTAACTGTAGCATACTAAATTGCACTCACCAAAAATTTTGTCCTCACTTAGGCCTCACTTTGATGTTGTATCCTCCAAGGCTTGATTACAACATTGATTCTACTCACACCACTCATTTAACTCACATTTTCACCAAATTTTTAGCCTCTTCACCAATTTGGAGTCCTGAATTGTAGGACCGGGATGTACCACACCCTAGTCCCAAAATAAAGACAAGGATGTACCACATCCTAGTCCTAAATCAAGACCAAGGTGTATACACCTTGGGCCTCCTAAGGAGGCCCCAAATTTGCCCCCTCTAAAAGTCACCATTGATGAGGGTGAAATCTAGCCCCATGTCGACCTATTATAGAAATTCAATTAGATTTTTGACAAGCAAGTATAAAAGGAGGTCTTCTCCTCTCATTTAAAAACCTAATCAATCCAAAAATTCAAGATCTCGATCACACTCTAGCAAATTCAAGTGAACAAGCAAGCAGTCTTCTATCAAGCATTGAAGCATAAGTGAAGTCAAGATTCAAGCATTGGAGATGACATTCATGTTCTATGTATTATGAAGAAAACCTACATGAAACCCTAATTCCTTTGTGGATACAAACAAAATTTCATTAAAGGTATATCATTAGTGTTTCATTCATTCTCAGCCTTTCCCTCAAAAGGAAAGTATTTTACTATAGTCTTTTATTTATATTTTCAATTCAAGTTCATGATTATTTCCAAAACCAGGGTTTGACCTAAGGAAAACCCTTATTCCCAATATATTCCCCTTTTTACTATGTGCAGGAATAGGTATAGAGTTGCATTTGGAATGATCGACAGGCAACTTTCAACCATGAGAAATTTGGAGGACCATGGTGAATTGATATTACCCGGTCTTGAAAAATCAAGCTAAAATTCTAGGAACATGTACAAAACATCTTCTTCTACTCAAGTCCAAGTTGGTGGCTCCATATGACATATGTGGCTCACTGTTTCTATCAAACTGTTTCAATAGTTGCCCTAATCTTCAATAATTCAAATCAATTAAATTTGAGGATAGAGCCATATCAAAGGAGCCTAGAATCTTATCAGAAGCTTGGTCTATCAAGGATATATCTATTATATTTCTCTCCTTAATGTGATGGTTAATTAGGTCATTTGGTGGTTTTATTATCTTAGTTTAACCCTAACCCTAATTTTCACCATTACATTTGTGTGAACCTGATGTCTTGCACCTTAATTTCTTATTTGTGCTCTCAAATCTGATTGTTTATGCATTTTTAAATTCAAAATTCTATTCATAAGTTTTATTTACAATTTAATTACCTAAATTTAGAGGTTGATTTCACACAAACCGTAATTTATAATTCTAAATTTAAACTTGTGGAATTCATTGTCTCAAATCTGATTGTTTATGCATTTTAAAATTCAAATTTGCACTTGCAAATCTCATTTTCAATTGAATTACATAAATTTAGAGGTCAAATTCAAAAAAATCTCAATTTATAATTCTAAATTTAACTTGTAGGTTGCGTAATTTTTCAAGTCTATTTTCCTTATGGTTGTAGACACATAAAAATATCCTCTTAATGACCTTAATTTCTTTATTAATTAATTAACATGGATCCTTTATTTTATTAATCCATTTTGTAATAATATATTTTCACAATATTTCATATCATTATTCCTTTAAATCTAATTAATAGCATATATTTTATTATTATTTCATTATATCCATTTTAAATAAAATCATTTCCTAATCTCTTGCATAACACAAATTCATCCCCTTTTTATCATATTCTACCTTCATTGGCCACATCCACCTAATGTATGTGGGAAAAACATTTGCACCAATATTTTATCTAACATTTATATTCCAGTTTTGGATCCATCTTGAGGACACCTATAAATTCCTTACTCCCTCTCATTTCTAAGCCTAACAATTTAGTTCACTCTGGCAATTTAGTTCACTTTTGCATTCTAGTTTACTCTTGCATTCTAGTTTAATTTTACATTTTGATTATTCTCTTTTCAATCATCTCCATTCTCCATATCCTCATGTGCATTTTGTTTCTAAGAACACTTATCATTCAACACAAGATCTCGGTGATAGGAGGGAAATGGAGTCAGAAATCCATTGAATGCATGTGTGTGTTAGATAGTTATTTCATTTTGCATCTGTGTTTATTTGGCAGGTACTCCATTGTTGTGATGTTCGAAAAAATTTGAATCTCTTATTTGGATATCCACTTTCATCATCTACAATGACATGTTATGCTATTATTTAGAAGCATTTATATTTCAAATTTGAAAAATTAAATTTCTTAATTAATTGGATATCAATCACTTCTACAAAAATTTGCGTTGTTTAATCACAATTTTTAATTTGTGCATTCTAATTTCACTCCTTTGTGCATGAGTTTTGTTACCATTAGTCCTACCTACATATTTCCCATAAGAAGAAGTTGTAGAATTAAGGCTTCTCAAGGTTTAATTATTAAGGATATGGAGCCTAACTTGGATAACTTATTTCATGAGAATGTTGGTGCTTCCTCCAACCCAACAAATGATGTCATTTATCCTTATTCTCTTCATAATTCTCATGATGAAAATGAGTCACTAACTAGGATTATCATTGACCAATTGCAAAATATTGATAATGAATTTGAAAATCTTGAACAATGGATGAGTTAATAATACCCGGAAAGTGAGGCAATCGCATTGATTGAAGGATTAAAAAGAATGGTGCAAATTGACAAAATTGGTGTTGATTTGTTGTGTGTCCTTGTGCATTTTGTTGAAACTAATATCATTCCAATCAAAATTTGTGTTAAAGTCCTTCGTTATTCTCAACCCACTATTCAAGTCGACCATTCCATTCATATGCCTACATCCTTGCCTAGTGTGCCTACATTTACATCTTCTATCATGACTACTTTCACACAAAATATTAGTCCTACACATATTAGTCATGGGGTTAATCTTGTTTATCAATACTCTTACATAACTCCTTCTATGAGTCTTCCATTTGTATATCAATAATCTCCTTTACCCACATATCATAGTGTTCCACCTCCAAATAATATCAACATCCACCTACATACAACAATGTTACTCCTCCATCACAATCCAATGTGTCTAATTTCAATCCATCCATCAAAGAAACCATTAATAACCTTTCCCAAACTGTTACATCCCTATAATGATAATTAGCTTCCATTACCCAATCCAAGTTTAATGTGCACACATTTATGTAGCAAGCCCATTATCTGATGACATTGTCCGTGCTATCCCTCCTAATCATATGGAAGTCCCTCAATTGGAGTTGTACAATGGAAAAGGTGATCCCTTGACTCATGTGAAAACATTTCAAACTTTGTGTAGTGACTTTTCTCATGACCAAAGACTTATGGCTAAATTGTTTACTCAAACCTTAGGGATAAAGCTTTACAATGTTATTGTTCATTGTCTCCTTATTCTATTACATCATTTCAATAATTAGCTATTGCATTCATTCAACATGTTCACAATAATATTAGTCCTAAAATTACTTTGACTAATTTGATTCATTATAAACAAGGAGTTGAGAAAAAATTACTGATTTTATTGGTAGATATAAACATTTGTATTCTCAAATGTCTTATCCTATGCTTGACCAGGATGTTCAAATAATTTTTATTACTAGTTTACAAAAATACATCAGGGTTAAGATTCTATTTTATAAGTTTACTTCTCTTACACAATTGTGTGCAATGCTTCATTATTATTAGCTTCAAGTGAGTCAATTTGAATCATCTCCTCCAATGGCTCCAATTGATAAAAATTAGAGTGTTCAACAATATTTTGTGAATTTTAAACCAAACAAAGGATACATCAAGATAATTGACAACATAAATATTCAAGTGGAAGCCACGACATCAAGTGTGGCCCCTTTATCCAAATACTTTAGAAAATAATTTACTCCTCTTTATGAGTCTTTGCATAGTATAATGTTGAGATTTATAAATAATAATGTGTTGAAACTTCCTCCCATCAAGTCAATTGATACCTCCAAACCTTTGCCATCTTACCATGATCCCAAAGCCTTTCGCCAATATCATCAGCAACCCAATCATGATATTGAGAAGTGTTATACTTTAAGGAGTAAGAATCAAGATTTCATTGATAACAATAATATATCTATAGTTGGTGTGAATGACAAAGGAAACAAATCCATAGCTCCTCCTAATCAAAATCTCCAAATCTTGACCAATCCTTTGCCTTCCCACTCTACTAATGTTGTTAAGTCTAATAATTTTGTGAATATTGTTGACAAACCTACACCTCCTAAGGACCTATGCATTACCTTTGATCCTAGTGAGACTATTGTTGCATTTGATGGCCAATGGTATATCACTAGGAAGATCAAATATAAAATCTCACGAGGAGTTCTTGTAGATCTAGTGTGTATTGTGAATGTGATCATTGAAGAATATCTTTAAATTTTGCAATTGCGTCAAGTAATATATGATAAATATGATGTTATGGTCAAGGTTTATGATGGTTTCTCTTGCCCTAATATTGGCTCTATTACTCTCCCCATTGAGGTTGGTACATCCTTGGATCTCTTTCATGGATCAATTTGGTGTGAAGCTGGGACATCCTTGGATCTCTTCCATGAAAGCTATCCCTTCTACTATTCATAAATGTCTAAAATTCCCTCATAATAGAACTATCATAAAAATCAATCATAACATGTATCAACCCATAGTGAGGCATGGAAATTTAACCCTTGATTACTTTTAGCTTAAACAACTTGAGCCTCTCAAGCCTCGGAGTGATTCCCTTTTTCTATCTTATCAGAAGTAGAAAAATGAGATGATCTTATCTTTGAGTAAGCCTAGAGACCCTTGACCTATACCTCCTCCTCATTATGGACCTGGTATTCCTCTCACACCTTCTATTCCTCCCATATATGTCATAGTCCCACCTCCTACGTCTTACAAAGGAAATTGATTGGCATCTTCTATGTCTCAACTTAATGTGGCATCTCTCATTCATGTGTGTGTGAAAAAGGGTCTGTAGCTGCAAGCACGACACTTCAATTAAGTCATCACATGTATGGTTAGACAAATATAAGCATGAATAATAAAACCATAACAAAGCAACTAATTGTCTTCTAAAAGATGCGAGTATAAGATTGCTCTCAGATTTTTATAAGCAATACCAGTGACTAGACTACACCAAGATGAAGGATTTAATCTATATGAGGATGATATTAAGATAAAATGGATGCAAGATGGATGAATAATTCAAGCAATAATGATTTCAAGAAATATGGATTCAAGCAATATGAGTAAACAAAATTGGATGCAAATAATCTAAAAAAGCACAATGTATTCAATGACTCCAGAGCAAAAATCAGTGTAATAATAATCTCCAAGCGTGTTCTCAAAAATCTCTAGGGTGAATTGATTAAGAGTTGAAGGCTGAATTTATAGAGAATTACAAGAGAGATGATGAAAAATCTCAATTTAGGATTAATTGAAAATAATTGAGAAATCAGGTTACCTTGAGATAGATTCCAATTATAGTTTAATTGAAATGCATTTAGATAAGAAGTTCAAGTTGCATTACAAAATAATATTAAATTAATTCCATGCATTTGTTATAAAAATAGATAATTCTTTGATTTTCAAGAAAAGAGTCTTTTAATGCAACTGAACTTCTTTTTCTAAAAAGATTTGAGTTCCAATTTTAGAGAATAATCAATAATTCAATTAATAGCTTTTTTGATTTCAAGTTCTAAATTTAGAAAAAGAAATAATATCTCAAGTTTGATTTCTCTCTCAATTCAATTCTTTTATTTTATTTTCAATTCAACTCTTTCTTTGTAATTAATTCCTCTTTTGTAATAAATTAATTCTTTTTTGCATGATTAAATGGCAAATTTATTAATTAATTAAATATGCTAGGATATTCAATAAATTAAACAGGATAATTGATTAAAATGATTTTCGTGGAATGATTCAATTAATTAAATGAATATTTAATTAATATTGAGTAATTGATTTGCCATGCAACATTTGATGATTAAAGAATTAATAATGTGCTCAAAGTTGATTTAATTGCCTTTGGTTAGGACCTTGGTGATGTTGTCGAGATTAGGGGCCCATGGTTTAGATGACCATTTTTAGGGTATTACAGTTCCTCCTCATTCAAAGGAAGAAAAGCAGCATATTTCCATTGATCCTCAACCTTCAGCTAAAACTAAAAGTAATCATTGTGCAAGAGAATGTTGATAAAGACGTCATGCTAAGGCTCATGAACTTGATTCTCAAAACATTTCCTCCTCGAAGATAACCATATGTTGACTTGGTCCCATTTGTCTAGCCTTCACCTAACCCTAGGGAGGAAGTTCAACCTAAATCACTAGGATTTAAAAAGCTTAAGAAAAATGAGGTTTCATGCACTTTTCATATAAGAGATCCTATTTTTATTAATCTAGATGATGAAATGGATGATGATGTTTTTAATGCTAAAAATGTTGATTCTAATGATTTTGTTGACGATTTTTCTTGCTACCTCCAATCCTAAGGGGAAATAAAATCTCTAGGTTGTGGGACTTAGAAGTTAAAGCATACAACTTACACAATCAATAGACTGAAGACAAGAAAAAACAAAACAACAAGGCTTTCATAGCCTTCTTGGCTTTGAGCTCCACTAGACTCAAGAGGGTGTTCCTATTTTTCAGATCTTATGGAAAATTGTTTATGCATTTCTACACAAGGCCACATGTTGCTTAATAGTGGATAATTCTCAAACTCACAAATAATGGGTGCTTAAATTCACAAGTTATTCAATATTTATCCCATTACTATTGAGAATAACAAGAAGTAGCATTCTCATAACATGTTCATTTATTAACACATTGTAATGAAGTTAAGTAGAGGAACAACTTCCTACACTAACCTTGAAAGGAAGGTAATGCAAAAAAAATTATAGATCATTGTAGTAGTATTTGAAACTTAATAGAAATAAACAAAATACCATGCACACCACAACACAGCAACACAGTGATTTACGTGGGGAAAGCCCTTTTGAGAGAAAAACATCACTCCAAAAGTAGCTCAATATATTATTTAGCAATCAATAACAAATTAAAATATACTTGTAGAGAAATATCTTCACATGAGTAACACTAATCAGAGACTTAGAGGTAACTCAACAACCATAAGACTCTTACGCACAACCTCTATCTCATGCACCTCTAATATAGGAGATACAATACAAGAAGCCATCAAATGGTATTATAAAACCATGGGCTAAAACCACCCAATAAAGTAGAGCCAACCTTATCTCCATTCTAGATACCCTATGATGTGTCAAAAAAACACATCAACACATGTTCCTCCCTTTTACAGCTCATTTAGGTGTCTAATGCAATTTATATTTCTTATTTCAAGAGGCCAAACTTCTAGAGGCCATAACTTGTGAACCGTGTGTCCGATTGACAAACCGTTTAAAGCATTAAAAAGCTCACAAAGTTCTCTATCACCTCATAAACTACTATACCATTTACACCCACTTTTTCATGGCATTTTGGAGCCTCTAAAGTCCTCAAAAATAATTTTAAACCTTTCATCGCACCCTCCAAAAATGGAAACATAAATATCTTCAAAACTAGCTATGATCATGCAACAAAAATTTATCGGCATGCTAACTAACCAACTAGAAGCTTCGGGGAGAATTTTGTACAATTTTGTGCTCAAACAAAAACTTACTATAAATAGTAACCTCATGTAAATGCAAGGTTGAGACACCATTTTTCCAACATTCTCCCACTTGTTGAACACCTTGCAAGAGCAAAGGGAGTATCAACACAATAATTTAATTGCTAGGGGTCAAGAGGGCCATAGACTTGGAACACCATTTGAACTTCTCTTTGCTCATAGCCTTAGTTAAATAATTTACAATATTCATCAGAGTCTCTACCTTAACTAGATTCACCCTACCATCTTTGACCATATCACTAGCAAAATGATACTAAACATCAATGTTTTTGGTCCGAGAATGAAATGTCGGGTTCTTAGCTAGGTTGATCGCACTCTGACTCTCACAATAAACTATCACTACACCTTATTTTCTTCCAATACCTGAACATATCTTTTGAGCTAAATGGCTTCTTTACAAGCATGAGTAGCTTACATATACTCTACTTTTGTAGTGGACAAAGTAACCACAGCCTGTCTCTTACTCATCCAGCTAATTGCACCACCAAATAAAGTAAACACATAAGCACTAGTGGATCTTCTGCTATCAATATCACCTACCTAGTCTGAATCTGCATAACCATGAATATCAAAGAAATCATGTCTCCAACCAAATTACCATGATAACACAAAGAATAATCTAAGGTACCCTTCATATATCTAAAGACTCTTTTGACTGCATCCCAATGAACTCTACCAAGATTAGACATATATCTAGAAAGAACTCCCACTGCTTCGGTAATGTTTGTTCTAGTATAGATGATAACATACATCAAACTTCCAACTGCACTCTAGTAAGGCACTCTACTCATGTCTTCCATCTTTGATGGAGATATAGGATAACCTGAAATAGATAATTTCATTCCAACTGTGAAGGAAACACATAATGGTCTACAATCCTACATGTTGAACCTCTGTAAAATTGAATTCACATACTTACTTTGGCCTAGCCATAGCTTTTTGTTCACTCTATCTCTTCTAATTTCCATCCCAAGAATGTGTTTCGCTGCACCAAGATCTTTCATTTGAAATTTAACAGCCAGCTAAGACTTTAGTTATGAAATCATACCTTTCCCTTTACCAATGAATAACATATCATCAACATATAATGCAATGTATAGGAATTGATCACCACTATATTTATAATAAACATGGTGATCTGATTTAGAACGCTCAAATCCCAAACTCAACATATATGTATCAAATTTTTGATACCATATCCTAGGACTCTGTTTGAGTCCATACAAATATTTCTTTAATTTATAGACCAAATTACTTTTACCTTTCACCACATAGTGCTCTAGCTGTGTCATATAGATATCCTCCTCCAAAACATCATGAAGGAAAACAATTTTCACATCCATTTGCTCAATCTCTAAATCATAAGTAGCAACAATAGAAAGAAAAAATCTACTGGATGTTATTTTTGCAATAGGATAAAATATCTCATCATAAACAACACCCTCAACCTGAGAGTAGCCTTTTCCAACCAACATTGCTTTATACTTCTCTATGCTTCCATCTGGACCAATCTTTTTCTTTAAAATCCATTTGCAACAAACAGGCTTTCGACCTTCAGGCAATGGTACAAGTTCTCATGTATCAATCTTTTTCAAACCTACCATTTCTTCTTCCATAACAATCTTCCAGGATTCTGCATCATTCATACCTAATGCCTCTTCTACAGATCTAGGTTCATCCATATTAGTATTCAAAACAAAAATGCATCTCCAATCATTAGGTGAATACCTTTCAGGTGGTGATCTATGTCTTGTACACCTTCGAACAAGTTGAGTCAGTGGTTCTTCCTCCTCTTCTAAAGATTCAAAGCTAGATGAGCTCTCCTCAACTTCTTGCCTATCAAGTGGTCTCGATTCAACTCTTTCAAGCATAGAAGGGATTTGAATCACATCTTCATATTTAGTCTATTATGGCTGAAATGTAACCAAAGGAGACTTATTATCTCTAAAAATAACACTTCTACTATAAATTACCTTTTGTGCAATAGGGTCCCAAAGCTTGTATCCTTTCATACCATAACTGTAATCGATGTGTTGGGAAAATGGTGTCTCAAACTTGCATTTACATAAGGTTACTATTTATAGTATTTTTTTATTTGGGCACGAAAAGGTGTAAAATTCTCCCCAAAGCTTCTAGTTGGCTAGATAAGCATTTTGGTAAATTTACGTCGCAAGATCACAACTAGTTTTGAAGATATTAAATTTTTCATTTTGGAGGGTCCAATGAAAGGTTTAAATTTGATTGTGAGGAACTTAGAGGCCTCAAAATTCCCTGAAAAGTGGGCGTAAATAGCATAGCATTTTCAAAGCAATAGAGTACTTTGCGAGCTTTTTGGCACTTCAAACGATTTGTCAATAGGACACACGATTCATAAGTTATGGCCTCCGGAAGTTTGTACTTCTGAAATAGGAAATATAAAATACATCAGACACATAAATGAGATGTAAAAAGGAAGAGATACATCATAGGGAATCTAGAAGGGAGATAAGGTCGGCTACACCTTATTGGGTGGTTTTAGACCATGGTTTTATAATACCGTTTGATGGTTTCTTGTATTGTATCTCCTATATATGAGGTGCGTGAGATAGAGGTTGTGTGTAAGAGTCTTATAGCTATTGAGTTACCTCTAAATCTCTTATAAGTGGTACTCCTATGAAGATCTTTCTCTGCAAGTATATTGTAGTCTATTTTGATTGTGGAATAATATATTGGGCAGCTTTTTGGAGTGTGGGGTCCTAAAAAGGTTTTCCCCACGTAAATCATTGTGTTATGGTTTGAATGTTATTATATCTATTTATGTTTTTTGTAACTGTTGTGATGTTCTGTAAAAGTTCTTGCATTACCCTCCTCTCAAGGTTAGTGTAGGATGTTGTTCCTCTACTTAACTTCCTTACACGATGAAGATACATTTCACAACCTTAATCTGTAACTCTATTTACTTCTCCTTAGGAACATGTGCATATGCCTCGCAACCAAAAACTCTAAGATTTCTCAATGAAGGCTTGTGACCTGACCATGCTTCCATAGGCATTTTATCAACAAGAGTTGATGTAGAAGATATGTTAATCAAGTAGCAAGTAGTGGCAATAGCTTCAACCCAAAACCTTTTTTTCTAGACTAGCACCACTTAGAATACTCCTAGCCTTGTCCATCATTTTCCTATTCATTGTTTCTACAACTCCATTCTGTGATGGAGAATATGGACTTGTCTCCTGTCTATTAATGCCACAGTGTTTAGAGAATCTATCAAAATCATTAAAGCAAAATTCACTACCATTATCAGTCCTCAAACATTTAATTTTATTTCTAGTCTGCAACTCAACCATTTCTTTAAATTCTTTAAAATGATTGAAAACTTCATATTTACTCTTTAGAAAGTATACCCATGTCCTTCTACTAAAATCATCAATAAAAGAAAAATAATATGTGGATTTTCCAATCAAAGGAACACCTACAGAACCAAACACATTTGTAATGCCCCGCCAGGAAACCCCTAAGGGTTTAAGTTAAAAACACTCAATTAGAGTGTAAATATATATTTTTTAAATTATAATTAAGAGTGTTAATGAAAAGTTACAACATTAAGATAGTTTTGAAGTTATCTCAAAGTTATCTCTAACTAGATAACACAGCGGAAGGCTAAAACGATCCTAAGGAGTTTCCCAACGCGATGACATAACCTTACACCTAACTCAACTTGCGTCATTAGATCCATTAAACTGGATATCTTAATTACGAGATAATGCATAGATCTTGATTATATATGTGTTCAATGGTTTGACATCTTATAACTTTAGGAAGCGTTCATTTACTTTGGGTGGTTAGGAGGCCATTGAGAGGTTATTTATTCATTGCACTTGAATTCGTAATTACGTTAAGAGGCCTCCAAAAAGGTTCATGCGTTTAATATAATGAAGTTCATTCATTTGGGTTTAAGGTAACCACCCACAATTGATATCTTTCTTAAATATTAAAAGTATGGTTAATCAGACGAGATTCATTCATTAAGGATTAACTACAATTAATAGAGTGAGGTCCCTTCATTTGATTTCATGCATAGCCAACTAATGAGTTGTAGTTCTTATATGAAAGATAAAATGTGAGTAGCCATAGAATTTCATTTGAAGTTTTGATAATGCAAATAAATGGACTAATTTCATTAAGGTGGATATGCATTAGGACACACGAGAGCATCCTTTAAATTAAAATATCGTTAGCTAGATGACATTCATCATTTCAAGATTAGAATAATAAGATCATAGTGACGTTCTTCTATTAGGGTTAAAATACAATTATCTTATTGCATATCACTCTTTTTTTTTTGTTAAATGAAGTTAATATGAGAGAGATACTTTTACTAAGATTTAATGTATAAACAACTAATCAATTATTTTCCCATTTTAGTTCAATTTTAGCAACCATAAGGGATTTTGTTTTATAAGGGTTATAATATGGATATCTAGTTGAGTCCACACAATTATCAAATTAATCTGGTGAGGATTATTGGTTATAATTACAACATAAATAACTAAATATATTCATCCAATATAGTGGAATATAATTAAGATGGCATTGCTCATTTAAGAAGGTAAAAGTAATTACCTATATGTTGATCATCCTTTAGATTCCAACTTAGAAGTTATAACATTAATTCTATCTTTATTTCCCCTACTCATTTGTTCAATTTACATGCTTAATAACAAGTTAATCCGATGATGTAATCTAGCAAGATTCTTTCCACTATTACAACTTTAATTAACATATTTTAAATACTTTGCCATAATCATAATTACAAACTTCCATGAACCTGATTACTACGTTTGCCAAGATGAATAATTTTATGCACTTAGATTTAAATCCGTTAATTTCCATCGTACACTTTGCAAGATAACAACCATATATGATAACTCAAAGCATAAAACAAAGGAAGCTAAAACATCGCATAACACAAATATGATCTCAGAGTTCACCCCTAAAGGGCTACATCTCCGGGTCTGCTCAACTGCAAGACCCCTCTGGCATTTAATATAGTTAAGATTACAAATTTACATGTCTTTTACAATCCTGCCTTTTGGGTGAACACATACACTATTCAACATCTACCTCGATTGATTATTACATAGTGATCTCTTTTTGAAGCAGGTCAAATTGAATCATAACAAAGAAAAAAAAAAAAACCTAGATTCTCTTGTTTGACGGTACCCTAACTAGGGGCTTGACCGACTTATGACCAACCACTATCATAACAAGTCTTACCATTACATAACCAAATTCTATTATAGAAATTTAAACCTACATAGGCATTATCCGGTAGAGGTATTCGTTTACCATATCTGTTTAACCATTAATGTCGATCAAGTTTATGGGTTTGCTAAATTAACTTTTATTTAAAAATTCACCATTAACCCACCCTTAATACTTAGTCCATGTTAATAATACGTATTAACTCGAATATGGTGTAATCAATATGAAATTAAAAACTTGTATTAGAGTATGGATTTACTAAATGTTGCTTCTCTAAAATCCAAATATATTATTTACTAATTTGAAATTAAATAAGAGAAGAAACTGAATTTAAAATTAAATAATATCAATGGAACTGGATTTAAATCCCTTATACTAATTATAAATTCACTTATTAATCTGAATTCTTCCTTATTTTTATATATTATATACATATATCTTTTTTCTTCTTTTTAAAAAAAAATTATATAAAATAATTAAAAATAATAATTAAAAATTAAATAAAATAAATCTTTTTAAAGTTTTCAAAAAAAAAAGAGGGAAGGTACCCACGTGGACACCCACGTGGGCCCCCCCCTTGGCAGCCCAAGCTACCATTGGTAGCGCTGCTACCAAATGGTAGCAGGCCGCTACCTCTGGTAGCGCTGCTACCATTTGGTAGCAGTTCGCTACCTCTGGTAGCGCTGCTACCAACTGGTAGCAGCTGCCATGGGGGTCACAAAATTTTATTTTTTTAAAAAAAATTTTTGTTTATTTAAAGGACAGTAACAGATCCCAACAAGCTGCTAGAATATGCAGTAAAAAAAAAACATCTTTCCAGTCATGAAATACTATCATCAACATCATTTTTTTTAATTCATTGAATACATATATTTTTTTTTTTATAGTATATGCAAGTTTTGATAAAAAGGTAAATAACTCACCAAAACAATCCACACAGTCTGAAACACAGACTTAAACCATTTTCCAGCAATCCCCCATTTTTAAAAACAATCACAGACATTTCTCTTTCCCCTTTTTTTTCCAGAATGTCAAGGGTTTCTAAATAGTAGTAGAAATTGTTGAATAACCCACCCATCAAGAAAATCTTTGGCACAAGGAAACTCACCTCCCTCACAAAGATCCAACATAGCTATCATTTTACAAATTTCTACAACAAAACTCATTCACAAACATCAATGGAAAATCTGAAAACCCATGTTGCAAGAAAGAAAAACACAAAACCCTCTTTTTTTGTAAACATTTTAATCAAGCTAATGATCAGATTCCTACCTCAAAACGTAATCCGGGAAGAATATTTTTGAAGAAGAGCTCCCAAATCTGCTGCTCTAAAACTCCATCTTTGCCCAAAATCCCCAATCTCTCTTCCAAAAACCCTTTTTTTTTTCCAAAAAAAAATGACCAAAAGAAAAGAACCCCCAAAAACATTTCCAAACTAGGTTAAAATGAGAAACCCTATTTTTGCCCTAATTTTCAATTTCAAATTTAGGCATTTATTTTTTTTTTTGAAAATAAAAGAAACATGAGAATGGAAATCATTATTTTCCATTACTCAATAAATCTAACATGTTTTATTCTCATTAAAATTAACACACTTCTGTTTCTTATTTAATCTCTAATTTTAATCTCTCAATATCAATTTAGACCTACATTTATATTTTGAACTGTTAACAAGGGTGAGATATTTAAATTAATTTAAATCTCAAAAATCAATTCCTTTATACTATATTAATTTGCAAGTAAAAAAAAAAGAATAATTTCCTTTTAAATAATACAATTTACCCTTTTCTCTTCCAACATGCGAAAATGATTAATTTTATTTCTATCTCCCAAATGACTTTAAATCTTTCCTTTCTAAAACACATAACTCATTAAATTCATTATTATTAAAATTAACTATTAAATTAACTCGCTATAACGTAATAAAGCGACCTTTTTAAATAAATGACTAATCTAGTGCAAGAGTCTTATTTATTCTAATTTCTCAACTACATATGCGTAAATGAGCACATTAATCCAAGTTAAATACCTTAAGCTTGCTACAATAATAATTAAAGCAATCTCTTTAAATTAACGATTAATCGTATAAAAGAAACTACTTATTTAAATTTCTATATCACTAATGTGTACGTCTACTCATTAAATTGAATTTAATACTCAGGATAACAAACTCCACTTACCCCGCGCAAGGCATGCAAATCGAGGAAGTCCACCAAATCACATGACACGCAACCCAATGCAAGGAAAGCCCCACGAATCCACACACGATGCTCACCTGACCATGGCTAAGGCAAGACGAGAGTTTAATGACCCCCAAATCCGAATTCTAAGGATGGAGGAGGCATACTCAACCCTGCAAATCCCAAAGGAGATGAACCTCGCCCTGGGCAGTGTTGTACCTGCAATCTCCTGCACCCATGAATTCATGCAAGCATACATATACATATACATATTAAATGAAGGCGTTAGCTCAAGATTTATCACAAGGGTTAGGAAACAATTACATTTACACAAAAATCGATGCAAAAGCACAATAATAAGTATGCACAATTTATTTATATTATCTAAACTACACATTGCATCACGGTTAACCTACCATTCAAGAATGCCACATAGGAAGTCAACCAAGGTCAAATGGGTTTTACAAGTCCGACTAGGGTAGGGGCATTACAACATTAGAATGAATAAGATCCAAAACACCACAAGATTTATGAGAACTCGAGTAAAACTAAATGCCATTTTGTTTTCCATAAATGCAATGCTCACAGAAATCAAAGTCAAGATTACAATCATTCAAACCTTCAACAAGGTTTTTATTTTTCAAGGTCCTCAAACCCTTTTCTCCAATGTGACCATGTCTTTGGTTCCATAACATAGTCCTCTTTGCAAATAACTTTTCTTCAGAAGAAAGAGAACCCTTAGGTACCCAAAATCCATGTCCCTTCACTGAAGGTGAGACCCTCAAATCTTCCGATGAAGTATCCATATATTTACTTTTTACTTAAGTACTATTACAGTCAAATATCTATGCCTCTAGCTTATACAAAGTGTCAAACCTGACGCCTCTAGAAATCACTATAGAACCCTTAATCATCTCACATCCTACATCAAAAAAGACTACTTGTATACCCGCATCTATCAGTTTGCTCACAGATAATAAATTTCACTTTAATCTAGGGATATGCAACACACTACTAATCGTTTTTATTCTACCATCAATAAATGTGATCCTAAATTTACCTCGACCAATAATGTCTAAATGTGAATCATCACCCAAGTACACCTTGCCTCCATTAAATTCTTCATATTCAGAAAACCAATATTTATTGGAAGTCATATGAAAAGATGCACCTGAGTCAATTAACCATGCATCATTGCCTGCATGAGTAGCCAAAACTGCAATGAATGCATCACCATCTTCCTTCTTGGACTCAGAATCATAATCGAACTTATTTTTCTTCTTCTTTTCTTCTTTGCAGACCTTATGGATGTGACCTAAATTATCATAATTCTAGCAAATGACTTTGGATTTTCTAGGATATTTTTATCTCCCTTTGGATCTGGACTTGTTGCACTTCTCATTACTCTTGCCTTTTTCCTTAGGTCTTACATGAATAGTTAGGGACTCCTTTGAACTAATGGATACCTTCCTCTGCATCTCTTCACCAATTAGGGAACCCACCACATCGTCAGACTTCAAAATAATAGATGTACTATCGATAGCCATAACAAGAGAATCCCATGAATCAGGCAAAGAACAAAGCAAGATCTGACATTTCTCCTCCTCTTCCATCTTAACACCAATAGATACCAATTGGGCAACCAATATATTAAATTCTTCTATGTGGTTTGTAATTTGTCCACCCTCTTCCATCTTCAAGGAATACAATTTATTCTTCAAAAAAATCTGATTTAATAAAGATTTGGCTTGATATATCTCACCAAGCTTAGTCCATAACTTCTTTGCAGAGTTCTCTTCATGTACATTGATTAGAACATTCTACCAAGAACAATCTAATTAGACCCTTGGCTTTATAGTCCATAACTTCATATTGAGCAGCCGCAATAGGATATAAGGGTCTTGAGACATTCAGATCAACAACATCCCACAGATCTCGATCTATTAAATCTTCCATTTCAACTTCCACATCTCAAAATTACTTCTATTGGATTTCTCAACCTCTATTATCCTTGATGAACTTGCCATCTAAAAATTCCTGCAACAAGATCAAAAGGTATCTTCTACACAAGCTCCCATTCAAATCTGTATTAGTTCAAAAAACACAACAACCCACAATGGAAACCAAAGGTGATCAGGCTCTAATACCACTTGTAAGGAAGTTAAGTAGCAAAAAAACTTCCTACACTAACCTTAAGAGGAGGGTAATGCAAAAACTTTTATAAATCTTTATAGCAATTACATAAAGCTAATATAAATAAAGAAAATATCATACACACCACAACACAGAAACATGGTGATTTATGTGGGGAAAACCATTTCGGGAGAAAAAAAAAAAACCCCACACTCCAAAAGCAACTCAATATATTATTCTACAATCAATAACAGATTATAATATACTTGCAGAGTGCAAGCTCTTCATAGGAGTACCACTAATCAGAGAATCAGAGGTAACTCAATAGCCATAAGACTTACACACAACCTCTATCTCACACATCTCATATATAGGAGATACAATACAAGAAACCATCAAACAGTATTACAAAACCATGAGCAAAAACCACCCAATAAACTAGAGTCAACCTTATCTCCATTCTAGATGCCCTATGATGTGTCAAAACACACATCAACATGTGTTCCTCCCTTTTACAAATCATTTATGTGTCTGATGCAATTTATAGTTCCTATTTCATGAGTCCAAACTTCTAGAGGCCATAACTTGTGAACCGTGTGTCCGATTGACGAACCATTTGAAGCATCGAAAAGCTCGTGAAGTTATCTATCACCTCATGAACCATTGTTCCATTTATGCCCACTTTTCATGGCATTTTAGAGCCTTTAGAGTCCTCAGAATTAATTTTAAACCTTTCATCGCACCTTCCAAAAAAAATAAATTTAATACTAGCTATGACCTTGCAATGAAAATTTACTAGCATGCTCATCTATCCAACTAAAAGCTTCAGGGAAAATTTTGCACCATTTCGTGCTCAAACAAAAACTTACTATATATAGTAACCTCATGTAAATGCAAGGTTGAGACACCATTTTCCCTACATACGCTACTTCATAAATTTGAATGCAAAACAACATAAATAAGAAATAAAGAGGAAGGAGAGGGAAAATTAGAATGAATATTCTAAAGATTCTTTGAATTTGATCATGAAATTTCAGTAAACTAGTGTATAATCCATGGAACAGAGTCAATACTGTTTCAAATGCAAATGTCTAACAATAACCCATCGGAATTAATAGGTCGTAATGACATTGATGCCTTACATTAGTGCAACCCCTTTTGTTACTACAAAAATCATTCTTCAATTAACCTAGAGAATATTTCTGAGATTACTACAACATGAATTATGTATATTAATTCCTTCCTTGAAGAAAACCTACAAACAATATCACACATTCACAAAATCTTGTGAAGACAAATAACAAAAACCCTTTGTATTATTATTCATGTAAAATAAGAAATACACCATAGAGACAATTTATGTACAATATTCATGGAAAAACATAAACTACTTCATGTTTGCCTCTTAAGAAATTTACATTCTCCTTATTCCAGACTAATCTCAAGACTTAGACCCTATTACTACTTTTTGATTGCTTTTTAAATGACCAACCAGAATCCCCTTCTCACAACCTTGGAATTACTTTTATAACAATAAGGAATGCAACAATCTTCAAACTATTTACAAATGGTTCTTCCTCCTTTTGACATGTTTTAGAAAATAAACCCTATTATGAACTCAAAACAAGACAAAATTGGGCTATGTACTAGTGTAGATCAGGAATTTGGGAAAAACATCAAAGCAAATAGATATTAGCTAACCACAAAGCCAAATTGCAATGAAATAAATCCTAATTACAATCAATAGAAGAATTGAAAGCAAGACACTCAAAATAAATGAAAATCCATCACCAATGCCTTTTTCAATTGACCTCCATTGTTCTCCTTTCTCCTCCAAATAGTGGATTTGTGTGGATCTCTCCTACAAGTGCAAAAGCATGAAGAAAGATTGATTTTGATAGTGCGAGGATACTAGAAGCGTGGTTGATTGATCCCAGAAACTCATCCAATTTATAGACAAATTGGAGAGAGGACAAGATTAGCATGAAATTGATATTAGAGGCAATTGATTTCAAAAATGGCAAAATTGAGTTGAAGGAAGAAGGTTATGACACCTTCTATGTCATGAATTATGACATATTGCCAATGCAAAGGTTAGAGGACTAAAAGCCTATGACATCTTGCTATGCCAATGGTATGACACATGAGAAATTCATGCTTCCACCAAAGCACAAAAATAGGGAGAGACTAGAGAGGAATTGATTAGGTGGAAATTGAATTTAGCAAATTAGAAAATGAGGTGGAAATTAGGAATTAGGAAAATTAGAAATGATGAAATAGAAATTAGGTGAATTAATTAATAGGTTTTCATCCATTAATTAATTCATGAAAGAGACCTAGGACTAAATAAATAAATTTATTTAACCCACAAAGAAGAAGAAAAGGATTAAATGAACAAATCATAAAACCCTAGAAATAAGAGGACAAGGAATTAGGTCAAGACAATAAGAAATTAATGTAGGTTCGATCATGATTCTGATTGACAAAGTACCAATGTTGATAAATGATTGAGATTGGTTGACAAAAATTAATGACAAATTGACCATGATTGACAAGGAGACCAAATTGATAGGCGCCAATTGACGAGGAACAATGACTAATCGATCCAAATTGACATGATTGAAAAGGACAAGGATTGATGACAAATTGATCACAAAATGACAAGATTGACAAGGACAAGGATCGATGACAAATCGATCACAAAATGATGAGATTGACAAGGACAAGGATCGATGACGAATCGATCGCAAAATGATGAGATTGACAAGGACAAAGATCGACCAAAATCATGACTAAAGATTGCTATCGACAAGACCTAATTCGAAAGTGATAAAAATGAGGAATGCAGAAGAAGGACTCGATGCTTGCAAATGATAAAGACCAAGTGCACAAAATAGAAGAAATGTTAATGTAACGCAAGAACCCTAAAATAAGGCAATGCATACATGTTAAAGTATGACTCCACAAGCGTTGACCATTTTTAGACGTCTACAACTAGAAACCACCAGAGAGGAGAATAAAAAACTTTTTGAAGTCTAGCTACTTTGAGTGGTGCCACCATCGCATTGTAGATGTCTCAGAGGAGGCAAGTTTCACACCATACTAGCTAGAAGATGAACTTTGCAAACTACAAGAGGAGCTCCATAAACTTGAAGAGGATTCATACAAACTAAGAAGATGAGCTTCACAATAATAGAAGGGAAGCATCCCCAAAAATAGAGGACCAACTCAACAAACTAGAAGAAAATTTAGTAAAGTGGAAAGAGGATCTCAAAGAGAAATATTGTAATGAGAACAGGGGTTACAACTCCAGCACTAAATTTGAATTTTATAGGCTCTACAATTGAGCCATCTACCACCTATCCTCATTGTTCTCCTCTCTTCTCCCCTTGCCTCTTAGTCATTTGATGGTGAAGCGATGATTATGGGTAGCTCTTGAAAGGTTCTTTGCAATAGAAGCATTCTTTCAATATCCCTTTAGCTACCCCTCATATTTTCAATATCCCTTTAGCTACAAAGGCAATCTATTGAATTATCTATTATCACAAGGATTTGCACCTGAAAGCTAAGCTGAGGGCTTAGCAATCTTGTGAAACATGGAAACACCTTCGATCTTATGGGTTGCTCAAATTGAAGGTGAATCTCTAAATTATGGGTTGGCTCCCCTTTTGACATCTTAAAAACTACTGATTTCTCTAGAAAAGAGATAAAAGGATGTTGGAAAATTGAAACTAAACTACCTAATAGCTGATACACCAATTGGAAATGACTTGATCTGCAACTTAGACTTACAAAACTTCAATAAATAATCTATATCTACTCACAACTTAACAATAAATGCTTTGCATCCATGTCTCACATGAAAGGTTTGAATTTTTTATGTTTGTGTGAAGGAAAACAATATTCTTTTCACAATTTCATTCATCAAAAATTATAACACAATCATTGATCTACACTATAGCATGTTCTTCATAAAATAAACATTGGCATTATGGAGTAAAATAAAGAGTTATTTTGGAAAAACTACAAGATTTCTACCAAACCAATCATGAACAAGACATAAAACTAGAAGATCCTTGAGAAGGAAACTCAACTTCTTTATTGATAATCAGAAGTCATTTGCATTACAAGTCTGAAAATCTTTACAAAAATCTGAAAATTCTCATAAGAAATGAGTTACAAAGTACATGTCCTACTACTACATCAAAGAAAAGACTAAGAACTAGGGAAGAATAGAAGGAGAAAACTGACTTAAATTAGAAAGAAGCTCCAAAATTTGAATTTGAAAATTTGGCTCTCTTTGACTTGATGACTCCGTTGAGTTGAGTGAAGGTGGCAGCTTCTTGCTCTTCAAATAAACTACTTGACTGGTTATTGATTTTGAAATCATGGTCTTGTTGGGTGAGTAGACTTGAAAAGCCTATAAAATGGGGTTGGAACTAAATATGTGTAGCTGCTAACTACTTCAAAACTCCCCTTGGTTGATGACTCACCCTTGGGGACCTTCAAATCAGGTGTAAAACTACTGTAATAGCCTTAAAATACCCCTCAAAATGTGGGATTTTATCTTGGACGACCCCCCTTGACTCTTTTATTTTGAATTTTGAACTTGGTTGCACTCTTAACTTTCCTTCATTAATGACTAACTAAAATTTGAATTCCCTCTTGACTTGACGTTGACTGCAATATTATCCTTACTGTATTCTTCTCTGATTTTGATATCTTGTAGCCAAGATATTGCTATTGTAGCCACTGACTATATTTTTAACAAAGGTTATCATCTAATTGTCTACAAGACTATGACAGTGTTCATGAACCTTTATGTTATCACTTGATATTTATTATCAAGACCATTGATTGTGTTCTTGGAGTCTCTATTCACTATGTAGTGTTTTAAGACTATGCTCCTTGGGAAAATGATTGTTCTTATGACCTTCAAACTATTGTAATGATCTCCTTTGCATTAATAGGTTCTTAGTACTACTTATGGACCCTATCATCATGGATATTGTGACTGATTTGTTTAATGTTTGTTCTATGTCTTTTTGGACTGAGTCTTTTAATGTTCTTAGGACCTCCTATGAATTGAATCACTGTATATTACCCTTGTTGATAAGGCTGCTTGAAGTCTACAAATGATAGCATTAATCTATACTATACTTTTGGTGTCTGAGATCTACCTTAGAAGAACCATTGTTTTGTCTTCCATATGTGGATTGTCATTTCTCTTTTACTATGCTATTTATCCTAGCAAACTATGGCCTATTTCCCATTGATGATGCCTCTAGCCCTCACACACTGTGCTGACTATCTTTTATAGGTTCGAGACTGTTTCCAATTGTGCATAGGTGATTATATCATTTTGTAACTATCATAGCACTATCCATGTGTCTCTACAAATTTTATGACTAAGATCATTCATTCAGTGTCTTTAATCATTGAGGCTCCTTTGTTTGATGTTTGAATTCAAAGCTTACTTTTAAGGGATACAACTATCTTTTCAATGATAGGATTGTTCTTATACTTTTTCCCCATAATCACTGTGATGTCTCAGGTTTGTTGTCTTAAGGAAGTCAATGATAGGATTGTTCTTATACCTTCAATGCTCAAACCTTCTCAATACTCTTTATTGTCCCTTTAGACTATGTTTGTTGTATTTTTTGCTTGTATTGGTTCTTTGCATCATGAAGATCTTATCTTGGGCTAAGGACTATACATGCATATGTTGGCATGGATACTTTTATTTATCCTTTTGATTGTTGTGACAATAAGGTCCTTATGACTAATCCTCCAGCCTTATTGCCATTCTTCTACCATGACATAAATTCTCATATTTTGTAAAGAATGAATCCATTACTCTTGGTTACTAATATTTCTTAATTAATGTCAAGCTTTCCTTTTTGGGACTGCAATATACTTGTTTGGTGCATTAGATTGTGATTGCACCTTTAAGATTGTGCATTTCATTCATATACACCCTAACAGTCCCTTGAATGTTACTACCCTTTTTGAAATCAAGGACTGAGCTTTCTGGGATTCGTTATTGTTTGGTGACCTCTGCATAAGCTCTTGGATTCACTGTAGGTGATCATTTGTATAGGCTTCCTTTGCTACACTAAAACTATCCAAAAATACATACTTTTCTTGATGATGTTGGATACTTTCATATGACTGTCTTAAGCTTTCTACTTAAGGTTTTTGACATAGATCAAAATATTGAATCTTTGTGAAAAATTTCACTATCTTTTGATGATTTGACTATATAAGCACTGCCCTTTGATGGTTATGTTATCTTCTTTGTTCTTAATGCAATCTTTAAAGTCTTCTAGGAATTATGTATTTGTTTCTCTCATTGTCTTTGATCCCATGTGTCTTAATAAATATTGGTGAATGTCACTATTATATTCCCTTTGGATAGAATCATTATTTTTTGATAGTGGATTGTGTATTGTTGACCTTTGGATCTCATTCCTTCTTGTGTCCTTTGACTGTGATATATATGTGTCATTGTCTTAGAGGCTACAAGTATTGTCTACATGGAGATTATGCCAGTCAAAACCATCTATGTTGCAAAACTGATATTTTTTCATCTATTACTAACCTATTGTTTTAGTTTCTCTATGACTACAGATCCACCATAGGTTTTGATCATTGTGTATACACTTTTTCTCTTACTCTGTATTCTATACTTGTAGTTTCCATTTGTTGGCTTACTATTTTGATTGCTACTAGGATTATCCATGTGAATACCTCTATCATTAACACCTATGACTACTACTCTTCAAGGTACTATTATGGATTGGGTGCTTAAAACTGAAAACAATTCTCTATGGTCTTATCAATCATTGAATCTATGAGATATCTTCGTACTTTCAAAAGCTTGTATCTTTATCCCTTAGGACTGACATATCAAGTCCTCATACCTCTTTCATTTGTCTTCATGGGGTTTGTTGACTACAGTGGATTGTGTCTTATGCATGATGATCTATTTGATCATATTATCACTCTAAGAGTGGACTAGACTTCATTTGAAACTAGGAAGTGTGATGAATGACAACATATTCAAACATTTACATTTAAAAGCCTAAGGATAGTTGGAGAAAAACTAAGAATATAAGAGTAAAACTACACATTGTTTCATAAAGTCCCTTTCCAAACAAAGAATCATGTCTTTTAAAAATGTGAACCCCTGGACAAGAGTAAAAGGAAGCAACTAACCTAGTTTATGCCTCAAATTGTGCATGAAAATCTTAAACACTTTAAAACATGTAGTTGCTCCCTACCTTGATCTACAATTATCCTTCTTCAATGTGGTTGCTACCACCTCTGCCATTGGAGATTACCAAATTGAATAAGGATTACTAGGGTTTTTTCCTCCACAAAAGTGCAGTCTTCTCTAAGGTGATCATTCTTTCCATGACTTAACTTGAGTTTAAATTACTTTTGGTGTAAATGAACATTGAATAATCAATGAAAATTACCTCCAAAAAGAAAAGATAAAACTTCAAACTATGTGCTTCAAGACCACATAAGCTTTTATAAAAGCTTGACCACCCCCCTTTTAAAAACATTTAAAATACTCCTAAAACTTCAAACTTCCTTTGACAATTTAACAACATGGTCATAAAAGAAGGCTTTAACAAAGATTATTGCTTTTATAACAATTTGACTCACAAAAGAATGTAAATTGGATAACATTCTTGTGTGCTAGTGAAGGAAGGGAAAGGATGGCACTTACTCTTTTTGGATCAATGGTAATACCTGTTTTGAAACCACATATCCTATCAACTTACCCTCATGAACAACAAATACACATTTATTTCGGTTGAGGGATATACCAAACTCCCTACACCTTTCAAAAATCTCCTTCAAATGAGCCAAATGTTCATTTGAATTCTTGGAAAAAATAGTAATTTCATTCAAATAAACTGTAGATGTCTAAAAATGGTCAACGCTTGCGGAGTCATACTTTAACATTTGTGCATTGCCTTATTTTAGGGTTCTTGCGTCGCATTAATATTTCTTCTATGTTGCGCACTTGGTCTTTATCATTTGCGAGCATCGAGTCCTTCTTCTGCATTCCTCATTTTTCTTGTTGATAACAATCTTCAGTCATGATTTTGGTCGATCTTATCCTGTCGCATCAATGTGCGTGCTCATTTATCATCATTTTGGACATCGTCAATCCTAATCGATGATAGAATTAGGGTTTTTGTCCTATCGTCAATCTCATCATTTTGTGATCGATTTGTCATCGATCCTTGCTCTCATCAATCTCATCATTTTGCGATCGATTTGTCATTGATCCTTGTCCTCGTCAATCTCGTCATTTTGTAATCGATTCATCATTGATATTTGTCCTTTTCAATCATGTCAATTTGGATCAATTGATCATTGTTCCTCGTCAATTGGCGCCTATCAATTTGATCTCCTTGTCAATCTTGGTCAATTTGTCATTGTTTTTTGTCAACCAATTTTAATCATTTATCAACACTGGTCCTTTGTCAGTCAGAATCATGATCAAATTGACCCTACATCAATTATCTTTTGTCAAGATCTAATTGTCGTCCTTGCATTTCTAATTCATCTTGTAGGGTTTTATGATTTATTCATTTAATCTTATTTGTCATTTTCCTTTTAGGTTAAATAATTTATTTATTTATCCTAAGTCTTCTTGTCACAATTAAATATTTATTTAATTGGCTAATTAATTCCCCCTCTTTTTGTGAATTAATTAATGAATGAAAAATTATTAATTAATTCACCTAATTTTCTAATTTCATCAATTTCCAATTTCCTAATTTCCAATTCATCATTTCTAACCTTATTGCTAATTTTCCTAAGTCCTAATTTCCACCTCATTTTATAATTTGCTAAATTCAATTTCCACCTAATCAATTCCTCTCTAGTCTCTCCCTATTTTTGTGCTTCGGTGGAAGCATGAATTTCTCATGCGTCATACCGTTGGCATAACAAGATGTCATAGGCTTTTAGTCCTCTAACCTTTGCATTGGCAATATGTCATAATTCATGACATAGAGGGTGTCATAACCTTCTTTCTTCAACTCAATTTTGCCATTTTTGAAATCAATTGCCTCTAATATCAATTTCATGTTAATCTTGTCTTCTCTCCAATTTGTCTATAAATTGGATGAGTTTTTTCAATCAAAGGATCAAATCAATCAATCACATTTTCAAGTAACCTTATGCTACAAATTTCATCAACAACTTGCTTTCCACTTGCAAATGCACTTTGTAGGTGAGAACAACATCAAATTGGAAGGTGAAAGAAGAACAATGGAGCCACATGAAGGAGATATCTGCATTTGGTTTTCTTTGATTTCATTTTGAATATCTCGTCTTCATGTTTTCATTGATTAGATTAGGATTATTTTCATGGCATTTTTAGGTTTTGTGATTGTCCTAATTGTTCTTTGTTTTGATGTTTTCCCAATTTCCTGATCTACATAAACAAGTACAATTTTATACATTAAACCTTGAAATTCCATGTTCATAACACGTTGAAAGGTAGCACCAACAATGGACAAACCAAATGGAATTTTCTTGTAAGCCATAGTTCCCCATTTGGTTGCGAATGCTAATTTAAATTGGTCCTCCTCCTTCACTAAAATTTGATTGTACCCTAAGAAGCCATCTAATAATGAAAACCTCTTAGAACTTGCAACAACTTGAAGGATTTGTTCCATAGAAGGTAGTGGGTATCTATCTTTAAGGGAGGCTCTATTGAGGTATCTGAAATCAACACAAAGTTTGAGTTCACCATTGTTTTTTCTGTCTAGGACAAGGTTGGACACCCAAGAGGTATGTTTGATTGGAAAAATGATGTTACTCTCAATGAGTTTATTCAACTCTTTGACCATGAGGGGCTCAAGCTTGGGGTTAAGAGGTCTTTGTTTTTGCCTCACAAGTTTGACATTAGGCTCAATCTCTATGGTATGTTGGGAAATGTTGGGATCAAAACCTATTAAATATGAATATTTCCATACAAATATATCACTAAACTCTTGACAAAGTAGAATGAAAGCATGTCTCTCTTATAGTGTGCATACCTTGCCAAGCTTTAAGATCTCAACATTCTCATAGTGCTCTTCCTTAATCTACATACTATATTTTTATTTTCTCTTTTGATCATAAGTTTTGAAGATTGTCTCTAATGTAACCAAACCTTTGGGTAACTTTTTTATTTTGAGATGTATAATTTGATCTTCATACTGTTGTTTGAGATTTTCTTGATTACCATTTGAAAATTCTGCCTCTTCTCTCAAGAAGTTTATGATCTATTGATCACTATCAAAAACTTTCCAATGATCAATATTGTTAGGAATAGAAGATCTAACAAGAAAATTTACATACTATTGTTCCTTAGTGTTTTTGATATCACTAGGAATGTCATATTGTGCTCCTATAGCAGCTAGTCTATTAGCATGTTTATTTATATTTCTAGGAATTGAAAACAAATTGAAAGCTTGGAAATCTTCTATAAGATCCCATACCCTATTCTTGTAAGACTTAAAAAGATCATTTTTAGTGGTATGAAAACCTCTTACCTGGTTAACAATAAACTCACTATCACTGAATACTTGTAAATAGTTGGTTTCTCTCTTCTTTGCCCATTATATGCCATGAACTAAGGCCTCATACATAGGTGTGCTATTAGTGAAACTAAAAGAAAATCTGAAAGAAGAATAGTACTAATCATCATTAGGTGAAACAAGCATGCAACCACCACCAACACCAATCTTACTTTTTGATCCATCAAAACAAAGCTTCCAAATATTATTAGAGTGTTGGTTATCATGTTGTCCTTTATCCTTAATCAAGTTTGGGACAGCATGACCTTGTTCATGAAACATGTAGATCCCAAAACTTACCTCATCCATGTGTTTAAAAGGATCCTCCTCATGATTTTTTAGACTCTTATTCATTCAAAATTAGATCAGGAATGTCATCAATAGGGGTATTTAGATCTCTTGGAATAGGTTGATCTTCTTGATCATGGATGGATAAATTGCATTGACCACACTTGGGACATATCGCTCCATGTGATCATTGGCCAAAACTTCTGACTTGATGGTAGCCTTGGTTCCATACCTTGTTGTGAAGAACATGTGTGACCAATCGGATCACAAATAACCCCCAAACTTAGCTGTAAAATCTCTTGAAAGGAAAATAGAAAACTAGGGAGGTAAATATATCACATGTATATCCTATGGGATTGAAAAATTGGGACACGCATGGAGGGTAACACTCAAATTAATAATCACTCCAACAATGTTATGGTTGTCCCATCTAACTGAACTACACCCTTAGTCAATGGCTCATAAGACAATCCCAACCTATCAACTATCTTCTTTCAAGGGAAAATCCCTCCAATGGTTCAGAGGCTTGGCTGTGAAGTCAATTGCTACATAGGATCAGCTAGGAGATCGATTGAATAGGTAGTTTTAAGACAAGTTAGATCATATCTCATTGGTGGAGGAACTCAACATCAAAAGAGCTCCACATGAGCATATGATGGACTTCAAAGGACCCAAGAAGGATTGAGATCCAAGAAGTCTCTAAGACAATGACACAAATATATCATAGTCAAAGGACCCAAGAAGGAATGATATCCAAAGGTCAACAATACATAGTCCACTATCAAAAAATAATGATTCTATCTAAAGGGAATATAGCAATGGCATTCACCAATATATATTAAGACACATGTGATCAAAGACAGTGAGAGCAACAAATATAGAGTTCCTATAAGACTTTAAAGATTCCATTAAGAACAAAGAAGATAACATAACCATCAAAGGGTAGTGATTATATAGTCAAATCATCAAAACACAGTGAAACTTTTCACAAAGATTCAATATTTTGATCTATGTCAAAAATATTAAGTAGAAAGCTTAAGATAGTCATACGAAAGTATCCAACATCATCAAGAAAAGTATGCATTTTTGGATAGTTTCAGTGTAGCAAAGGAAGCCTATACAAATGATCACCTGCAGTGAATCCAAGAGCTTATGCAGAGGTCACCAAACAATAACAAATCTCAAAAAGCTCAGTCCTTGATTTCAAAAAGGGTAGTAACATTCAAGGGACTGTTAGGGTGTATATGAATGAAATGCACAGTCTTAAAGGTGTAGTCATAGTCTAATGCACCAAACAAGTATATTGCAGTCCCAAAAAGGAAAGCTTGACATTAGTTAAGAAATATTAGTAACCAAGAGTAATAGATTCAATCTTTACAAAATATGAGAATTAATGTCATGGTAGAAGAATGGCAATAAGGTTGGAGGAACAGTCATAAGGACCTTATTGTCACAACAATCAAAAGGATCAATAAAAGTATCCATGCCAACATATGCATGTGTAGTCCTTAGCCCAAGATAAGAGCTTCATGATGAAAAGAACTAATACAAGCAAAGAATACAACAAACATAGTCTAAAAGGACAATAAAGAGTATTGAGAAGGTTTGAACATCGAAGGTTGAAGTCACATTGACTTCCTTAAGACAGCAAACCTAAGACATCATGGTTATTATGGGGAAAAAGTATAAGAATAGATCTATCATTGAAAAGATAGTTGTAGCCCTTAAAAGTTTGGTTAAGCTTTGAATTCAATCATCAAACAAAGGAGCCTCAATGATTAAAGACAATGAATGAATGATCTCAATCATTAAATTTGCAGATATACATAGATAGTGCTATGATAGTTACAAACTAATATAATCACCTATGCATAGTTGGAAAAAGTCCCAAACCTATAAAAGATAGTCAACACAGTGTGTGAGGGCTAGAGGCATCATAAATGGGAAATAGACCATAGTTTGCTAGGATAAATAGCATAGTAAAAGAGAAATGACAATCCACACATGGAAGGCAGAATAGTGGTTCTTCTAAGGCAGATCTCAGATGCCAAAAGTACAGTATAGATCAATGCTATCATTTGTAGACTCAGAGTAGCCTTATCAACAAGAGTAATATACAGTGATTCAAGTCATAGGAGGTCCTAAGAACATTAAAAGACCCGGTCCAAAAAGGCATAGAACAAACATTAAACAAAATCAATCACAACATCCATGACGATAAGATCCATAAGTAGTACTAAGAACCTATTAATGCAAAGGAGATCATTACAATAGTTTGAAGGTCATAAAAACAATCATTTGCCCAAGGAGCATAGTCTCAAAACACTACATAGTGAATAGAGACTCCAAGAACACAATAAATAATCTTGATCATAAATATCAAGTGATAACATAAAGGTTCATGAACATTGTCATAGTCTTTTTTATAGTTAGATGATAACCTTTGTCAAAATTATAGTCAGTGGCTACAATAGCAATATCTGGGCCATGAGATATCAAAATCAGAGAAGAATACACTAAGGACAATATTGCAGTCAACATCAAGTCAAGAGGAAATTCAAATTTTAGTTATTCATGTTAAGAGTGCTTTCAAAATTCAAAATAAAAGAATCAAGGGGGGTCATCCAAGATAAAATCCCATATTTTGAGGGGTATTTTAAGGCCATAACAACAATTTTACACATAATTTTAAGGCCCCCAAGGGTGAGTCATCAACCAAGGGGAGCTTTGAAGTAGTTAGCAACTACACATTTAGTTTCAGTCCCATTTTATAGGCTTTTCAAGTCTGCTCACCCAACAAGACCATGATTTCAAAATCAATAACCAGTCAAGTACTTTATTTGAAGAACAAGAAGTTGCCACCTTCACTCAACTCAAAGGAGTCATCAAGTCAAAGAGAGCCATATGTTCAAATTCAATTTTTAGAGCTTCTTTCTGATTTAAGTCAGTTTTCTCCTTCTATTCTTCCCTAGTTCTCAGTCTTTTCTTTGTTGTAGTAGCAGGACATGTACTTTGTAAAGATTTTTTAGACACCAAAATTATAGTATAGATCAATATTATCATTTGCAAAATTAGAGAAGCCTTATCAACAAGGGTAATATACAATGAATCAAGTCACAGGAGGTCCTAAGAACATTCATAGACTCAGTCCAAAAAGGAATGGAACAATCATTAAATAGATTAGTCACAAAATCCATGATGGTAGGGTCTATAAGTAGTACTAAGAACCTATTAATGCAAAGGAGATTATTACAAAATTTTGAAGGTCATAAGAATAGTCATTTGCCCAAGGAGCATAGTCTGAAAACACTACACAATGAATAGTTACTCCAAGAGCATAATGAATAGGCTTTGATCATAAATATCAAGTGATAGTATAAAGGTTCATGAACACTATCACAATCTTTTTGAGAGTTAGATGATAACCTTTGTCAAAAATACAGTCAATGGCTACAAAAGCAGCATCTTGGCCACAAGACATCAAAAATAGAGAAGAATACATTAAGGACAATATTGCAAGGTCAAGTCAAGAAGCAATTCAAATTTTAGTTAGTCATTAATGAAGGAGAGTTAAGAGTGCAACCAAGTTCAAAATTCAAAAAAAGGAGTCAAGGGGGGTCGTCCAAGATAAAATCCCGCATTTTGAGGGGGGTTTTAAGGCCATAACAACAATTTTACCCTTGATTTGAAGGCCTCCAAGGTGAGCCATCAACCAAGTTATAGGCTTTTCAAGTCTGCTTGACCAACAAGACCGTTATTTCAAATCAACAACCAGTCAAGTACCTTATTTGAAGCACAAGGAGTTGTCACCTTCACTCAACTCAAAGGAGTCATCAAGTCAAAGAGAGCAATATTTTTTAATTCAAATTTTGGAGCTTCTTTCTAATTTAAGTCAATTTTATCCTTCTATTCTTCCCTAGTTCTCAGACTTTTCTTTGTTGTAGCAATAGGACGTGTACTTTATAACTCATTTCTTATGAGTGTTTTCAGATTTTTGTAAAGATTTTTAGACTTGTAATGCAAATGACTTTTGATTATCAATAAAGAAGTTGAGTTTCCTTCTCAAAGATCTTCTAGTTTTATGTGATGTTCATGATTGGTTTGGTATCTAAATTTTGTAGTTTTGTCAAAAGAATTCTTTATTTTACTCCATCATGTCAATGTTTATTTCAAGAAGAACATGTTATAGTGCAGATCAATGATTGTGTTATAATTTTTTATGAATGAAATTGTGAAAACAACATTGTTTTCCTTTACACAAACATCAGAAAATTCAAACCTTTCATGTGAGACATTGATGCAAAGCATGTATTATTAAGTTGTGAGAAAATATAGCTTCTTTTATTGAAGTTTTGTAAGTCTAAATTGCAGATCAAGTCATTTCCAATTGGTGTATTAGCTATTAGTTATTTTAGTTTCACTTTTACAGCATTCTTTTATCCCTTTTCCAAAGAAATCAGTAGTTTTTAGGATATTAAACGGGGAGCTAGCCCACAATCTGGAGATTCGCCTTCAATTTGAGCAGCCCACAAGCTTGAAGGTGTTTCCATGTTTCACAGGATTGCTAAGCCCTCAGCTTAGCTTTCGAGTGCAAATCCCTGTGACAAAAATATTCTCAACCTAGTATCACAAAATTTACACCTTATAAACATGCAGTCCTTCTCTGCATATGATCACTCCATTTCTGAAATTGTTCTCAAATAAACACAAAGGGTTACTTTTGTTATCACTTTCAACCAATGCACTGTCTGTTAGTTTTAAAATATCAGAGGCTCTAAAAATAGCCAAAATTCATAGCACCACACATGCAAGTAATCTTTTTTTCTTTATGTCTTTTCAGAAGACTAAACCTCCTTATTAATCTCCCAACCACCAATTCATTTATTCTTTTGAAAAGCTCTATCACTCATACCATTGCAACCTCCTTCGCTACTACTTTAAATCCCTTAGGTTTGTTGCATCTAAGGATTTTTTATCTTGTGTGAATTTTTTGTTGTGATTTTCAAACAATAAGTACCGCATGAGAAAGAAACTTAAATCATAGGTGAATGGAATAGGAGGTCATTGCTAAAAAACACATGCTTGCCAAAGGAAAATTTGAATTCTTGCTAGAACATAATTTAAATTTCCTCTCTGGTATCAAAATTTCTCAAGCTAACAACAACTCTAGTTGGGGATGTATGTCCCCTGCAAACATAAGAATCCAGATCTCTAGTAGAAGTAAACCATGCCATATCCATTGGGAAACTTATTCAAAGATTAAACAAAACTCAAATTTGTCCTTCTATTGATGGCCCTGGGCCCCCAAAAAGAAAAATCAATACTTGCCTTTATTAAAAACTTGATTCTCATCATTTAACAATTTGATTCTATTGATACTATCACTGAGAATAATTTGATAATGAAAAACACTACCAGTGATGCTTCTTATCATGATAATGATCATATGATAGTCAATGCCATTTATATCATAATGGTTCCTACAAATATATCCATACTGTCAAAATTTGTGTCCATGTAGTAAGATCTTATTATGCCTATTCTTTAAAACATACTCACATCCTATGATACATCACTCATTGTCACATTCTTTGGTATGCTCTTCAAAAAATCCCCCTATGTGGCATGAAAAGTGAAAACAATCATACTCAATTGCATCACTAATTTCATTATCCTCTTGCACAAAATTTCTACAAGAACCTTGTTGCATACTAGTCAAAAAAATCCTCAAGTGCATCAAAGGAGAAGCATTCATATGCTGGCTCATTCTACATCAGCACCATATCAGATATACAAGAGTTCCAATCTGATCTTGCATATTTAGACATTCCATTTATCACTTCTATGTTTTCCAAATGGAGCATTTTTTATTATCATCACTCATACCCCATGTGAATATCTCCAATTCAAGTTCATAGACATAATTTGTTTCAACTTTGAATGTATGATCAAGGCCTAAGTGGACAACCTTAAAAACTAGCAAGAGTAGGTCTAAATATGAGCCTCCTAAATCATAACTATTGCAATAATCTTCTCCATAGTTATTACTAGTTAGATGCACATCAATACAAGATTCAGCTTCTAAACTCTTCATTGTATGCATGTCCTCTGATTGCTTATCTTTTCATACCTTCCTATTATGAAAACCATTTAAATTGATTAAAGAACAATCATATTTTGGACAATTAAGTTCATTCATATCCAAGGTTTCATCATCTGAAAACATTTCAAATTCATCAAAGCTTTTCATAGAGATTGACATTGATTCTCAATCATCATTATCAATGTGTGCAGCTGAGATAGTCACCAATAAACCAGAACTATTACATACTTGTGTATTAATGTCATATTCAGTTATTGTAAATGATTCTATTGGCATTTTTTATGTTTATGTTGTCATTGTCATTGATGGACACACGCTTGTATTGAGATCCCCTTTATATGTATGAGCTCATGCTCAACCAGTATTTGTTCCAACCGGTAGGTTGTATTCTAGTCTATAGACTAGTAGTGATTTTGCAGAATGTGTTTCCCGGTCTGAAGCAGCATGTCGACCCCAAGCGGTTCATAGATCACAAGTGGTACAAGGAAGAAAAGTGGCACAACACATTCTTACCAGTCTTCACTTTTGTCAAATCGACAACCAGCATTTTGTATAAACCGGTAATACTCTATGATGAGTTACCAATCCACTAATTATTTGATGGTGCCGACACATTGACAGTGATTCTTGTCTCGTGTTACTGAGTATGTCTAGATTCACTGAACCTAGGAAATTGTAATGTAATCCTATTGGACGGACATAAAATCAGATTCCTTTAAAAGGACATCATGTCTAGGGTTTTGTAGTTGTTGAAGAAGTTGCGAAAAGGGTTAATGTTGAGCTAGGGTTTAAGGTGGATGTTGAGTTGTTGGAAGAGCGATCTTATCTAAGAAGATCGAGTTGTAACTGAGAGAGAGATAGAGAAGACTGAAGTAATGCTGGAATGCATTAGCTATGAGCAATATTGGATCTAACCAAGCAGTTTGTGCTATTAGATAGATCAAACACTTGTTGATTACTTGCATCTTTGACAAGTCTGTAGCCCTTAACCGGGTAGGCCTCAAAGCCTTTGTAAAATCCTCTAACAAGGTGGTTCACACATGTGAATCTAAAATCCTCTAACAAGGTAGTCTTTAATCGGACTTATCTCCTAACAGAGATTGAGATTCCTAATAGGATCTATTCTGGTGAAGAACATTGTAAGACCTTAACCGGTCTGACCTTAACCAGTCTGGTTTCTATTCTACAGATAGTGACTTGTGAGTTCCATCTCACCATGGTTTTTCCCAGTTGGGTTTCCACGTCAAATATCTTGTGTTATGGTTGTATTGCTTTTGTGGGTGAATGTTTTATTTGCATTTTGGTTTGTATGTGTGGTAACCAGTTTGATTGTCAAACTGCTTTACCGGTTTATCTTTAGACTGTGTAAGTGTTTTAGTGCAAAGATTTTTGGCATACTAATTCACCCCCCCATCTTAGTATTCATCAATTGGTATCAGAGCCAACCTTTCTATAAGTTTAACCACTTGGAAAGAGATATGGAGGAATACACCTTGAGGGAACTTACTCAACGGCTCACTAAGTCTGAGCAAGCCTATGATGATCTTATGGTCAAATACAAGGCATCTCAAGCAAAAAGAAGAGAAAATGCAGAGAGGCTAATGGAACTATCTGAAAGTAGTTCTGAAGATGAAGCTAACATGGAAGCTATGATTGCTGAAGTGAATAAGTTGAATGATTCAAACTCCAATTTGAGAAAGGAGTTGGAAGGACTGACTATTCAGTTTAGCCAAGAGCTTGAGAACCGGAGAAAAGATGAAGATTTCGTAAAAGACAAAGATCATGAGATCTCCAAGTTGAAACATGAGATTAGTGCACAAACTGCTCACCTTCATGAGATTAGAATGGAAAAAGAAGACATGCAAGGAGAACTGAACATTGCCATCTCTGAAAATGAAAGTCTTATGGAGACAAACACTGCTATTTCCAAAGAACTCTTTGAGTCAAAGGAAATACTTGCTAAGTTTGGCAAAAGCTTGAGTCATCTAGACCGGCAAAGAATACCAATGGTTTTGGTTTTTCTAGACATGAGGAAGGAGAATCCTCAAGAACAAATGCTAAAACATCAAAGAAGCAACTGGGACTCAAAGGAAAAGGTAAGCAAAAATTCAAACCTGTTTGATTTAACTATCTTAAAGAAGGACACACTACCAATGTATGTAGGAGCAAAGCCTACAATAATTTTCCTTATTTTATCAACAATGTACCTAGATCCAATAAGTTCAATCGTCATTGTTATGCATGAAACAAGTTTGGGCATAGAGAATTTGAATGCGGGTTTGTAATGGATAACACTGGAAGATATCCTCAGAGGACCCAAGGAACTGGTCCTGAATCTTTTATGAACCGGAACCACAACCGGTTTAATATCTTCAATCATCAGTCAAGCAGTGATGGTCATCAAGCGGCAACCGAATGGACAGAAAGTTGTATGATCTGTCATGGTCATGGTCACACTGTTGCAACATGCAGAAGGAAGAATGGAAACATGTACAATGGACCTTGGAGAGCACCTGGACTTGTTTGCTATCATTGCAACAAACCGGGTCACATTGCAAGATTCTACAGAAGTAGAAAAAGTACATCTGATGATATACCAGTCACTCAGGAAGGAGAAATAGATGTTGAAAAATTTCAAGGAGACATGAAGAAAACATGGAAGAAGAAACCAATATTATTGGAGGAGGAACCGGTTTCTGCACCTAGTGTGGAAATATCAGAACCGGAAAACTAAGCCTCAAAGGCTTAGGGGGAGAAAATGGCAAAATGCTTTCGAACCCCCGGTTAACACCGGTAAAAGACCTTTACTGGTATGCTACACCTGTCACTTGGTAGAAGACCAGAAATGGTAAAAAGGCAAATTAGGGTTTATGCCCTAATATAGGAGCATTAATGATGGTAGGTGAGAGACATGTATAAATGCATTTTTCAAAATCATTTCTCACTATCTGTTTTCGAGCGAAGAAACATTTTCAAGTGCAGAGCGAATAAAAGGTGATTTGAGCTTAGATTTCGAGAAATTGGAGAGCTTTGAAAGAGATTCAAATATAGTTTGCAAGCGGTAGTGGAGAACTCAAAGCGGTGATTTGGCATCCGATAGAGAGCGAAGTAAAGCAGAATCAGGAAGCCCTAATTTCACGTTAGAAAGGTATTTTTCGTGTTCTTGAAATACTCTTCAATGGCTTCCGCATCTCATACCAGTTCAAGCACATCTATTGAGTCAGAAAGTTTTATTCAAAGGAAGGGCAAATATAATGCTTTGTCACAAGTTCCAGCTGGAGTCATAGTCGAAGAAGGAATTTCAGACTATATTGATTGCAAGATAGAAGACCTAGGGTCCTTAGCCATTCATACTCAATTAGGTCTATTTTGTGGAAAGGAAAAAAGGATCAAACCGGAGTTCAGTATCTTAGAGAAGAAGAAACTCCATAATGCGGCGTATTTTCTGGAAGACTTCATAGAGGATCACATCAGGATCATCTTGAGCAGAGTCCATGGTGACAAGATGTACCTAGAGAGAATGCAAGATATCATGCCTGAGGCAATTCATGCAGTCACCAGTTTCTATAACACAAGGGAAGTGCCAGCCCTGAGAACGGTAAGCAAAATGGAAATGACCAAGTTCACTGGTTTGACAAGTGATTCACGAGGTATGATAGTTAATCCTATCAAGGATGAACTGGTAAAATATGCCTGCATGGTGATAGGCTACAGAACATTCTCAGCCAGCAGGATTAATTTTGTATTTGCTGCAGTGGTAAATGTCACTTATCGAATGATTATAGAGGATAAATCATTTGACTTATGCACCAGCATGCAGAGGCAACTCCTGTCAAACCTTAAGGTAATCAAAAAGGACAATTCACTGAAATTTAAGTTTGGACAACTACTAGTAGGGTTGTTTTTCTATTTCCAAGGCTACTTTTTGGGTGTAGGAGATGTCCAGTGGTCCCCTAACCAACCGGTAACCAAGCAGATAAAGGAAAGTGTGCAAACCATTGGAACCGACTACCCTGAGGTACTGAACAAATACTTTGATGAGTTCAAAAGAAAGATGAGTCAGAGGGTACGAATCTTAGGTGACATAGTGAAGAAGTATCAAGATGACATTTGTTTCACTATTCAGGTGGACAAATGTCTAATGGAGGTTGTTGAGCCTAGAATGGAGGAAGTGGAGCCTATGGGCTATGAGGTCATGTTTGACATGCTGGAAGGGTATGCTTCAACCCTTATTGCCTCGCCTCTTGATCCAAAGGCCAAGCGAACCAGAACCTACTTGGAAAGGATCGCACTGGTTGAAGGACCATCGGTGAAGAAGGGAAAAGAACTAGTAGCTAAGAAAGCTAAGGCAGTGCCTGCAGCATCAGCACCAGCTACCACTGTGACTCCAAGAGTGACCAAGCGGTCACCGACAAAGAAGAAACCAGAGGTAACACCGACAAAAGTCTTCAAAAGAAAGAGGAAGACTAAGGCAAATGAACCAGACTCCAAAGAAACTGAGTCTGATGAACAGCCAAAGAAGCCTAGACAGACCAAGAAGGTGAAGAAGAATGAACCGGCAACATCCGCACCAGTAAATATAGATATCTCCTATTACAAACCTTTGACACATTGTCAAAGAATAGTAAAGAATATTAGGAGAAAGTTACTTCATGATTTAATTGATTTTTATGATGAATTCAATAGTGAAGAAAAGGATGAAGTATTGCAGGAAATCATTCTTTATTTATGCAAAAATGATCGGTCGCCATCAGAGATTAAATCTCAGACACTGGATTCATTATTTAAAGCATTGGATAACAAATGGTGCATTGCCATTGAAAAGGAACAAGAGATTAAAGAGAAATTTTTTGCACAGTACTTCCCTGAACTCTCAAATTCAGAATTATTTGATGTATTGGATCAAAATAAAGGTCTCTTCTTCACAAGGAGAAGAAGACTCTCGTTGTTGGAAGGGAGAGTTGATGATGTAGAAAAGGATACACATCAACACATGGCCCATGCTATCAGCTCTCACAAAGCTCGAATGGCCAACATCCAAGCGGAAAAGGAACCAGTTATTTCCAAACCGGATGAGGTTTTTGATGAGGAAAGAAACCTGGTGGAGGAACCAATCGACACCATAGATGTCGATGCCCTGGATATAGAAGATGTCACTCAGGACATACCTTCTGAGGCAACTGAACAGAGGCAACAGGCCGATCAGGGTGGTGAACAAGCTGTGGACACACAGCAAGTGGCAAAAGAACAGGAAGAGAAAAAGAAGAAGGATGAAGATGAGAAATAGGAAAAAGAGGAAGAGGAGAAAAGATAAGATGAAGAGAAGAAGAAGCAAGAAGAAGATAGGAAGAAGAAAGAAGAAGAGGACAAGGAAGAAAAGAAGAAGGAAGAAGAAGAAAAGAGAAAGAAGGAAGAGGAAGAAAAGAAGAAGAAAGAAGAGGAGAAGAAGAAGAAGAAAGAGGAAGAGAAGAAAAAGGAAGAGGAAGAGAAGAAAAAGGAAGAGGAAGAGAAGAAGAAAAAGGAAGAGGTAGAGAAGAAGAAGAGGGAAGAAGAAGAAAAGGAAGAGTAGAAGAGGAGAGTAGAGGAGAAGAAAAAGGAAAAGGAAGATAAGGAAGAAGAGAAGAGAAGAGAAGTGGAAAAGAAGAAAGCTGAAGAAGCCAAGGAACAAGAAGTGGCCAAAAGCTCTCAGGTGGAGACTCTTAAGGAAACCGAAAGTCAACCCTCACCGGTTGATCTTTCTAGTCCTATCGATCTTCAATCTGCAAGTGAGTCAGAACTTATGCAGAGCATCAAGGTTGCTCAAGAGCACTTTGAGATCATTCGTAGGAAAAAGGAACAGGACATCATTCAGGCAGTTGTAGACACACTTACCGGTTTAATCCCCAGTACTAATCTTCCTGACACTGATTCATCACTAGCACAACTCAAACTTTTGTGTACTTTAGTGGATGATCAGGTGCAGGGTCTAGAAAGAGGCAGCAGAGGCCAATGTAAAGAAAGAGCACCAAAAGGCTCTTAATGTTGCTCTCGTGAAGAAATTAAATGAGCTTAGGACTGAACTGTTAAAGGATCAAAAGGACATAAGGAGTGTTTTGGATGAGGGAAACTTGCTACTCAGCAAAATCTATCAACCTCATCTATTCTGTGAAGATGTGCTAGCCAAGAAGCGACAACTTCAAATGGACTTATAGTCCTACTTAAGAACATTCAAGACTCCTTACGACTCCTTTGAATCATATGGGCAAACCGTTCACCGATTCCAGATCCAGTCAGCTAAGATAGAGCAAGAGATCAGCACAAGGTCTAGGGATTTGTAGGAGCTTCAACTGGTATTACTTCCGCGACTACAAATTCTCCAAAAATGCTATCTGAACCTGGATGCCCTGACAATCACCCAAGAACTGAGCACAATAGACGCCATGGAGGAACAGGTATCACAAATGTAGACAGAGAAGGAAGTGGCGACCTCCCTACTTGAGTCCTGGTCTCTTTCCATGAAACAATTTTTGCAGGACTACAAAGCAGTTTTTGACAAGTATTATTCATTATTGTCCGTAAACTTTTTTATATATACATGGAAACAGGTTTTTTCAGCAGTACTTTGTCATTGTTGGCAAAGGGGGAGAAGTATACGGTTTTAAAATTTTGATGGTTTTAAAATTTTGAAATTTTGATATATCAGGGGGAGAAGTATATCAGAGGGAGAAGTATCTGTTTTCAAATTTTGATATATGTTGTGATATATGCTATATGCTCTGATGATTATGCTCTAAATGCAAAATTTCTATACACTCTGTTGATTAAGGGATAGTGTATATGCTTAGGGGGAGCAATTTTGTTAATTGCAAGTTCTTGTTGTAAAACACTTAGATGTCAAAATTTTATTTTCCTAAGTGTTGCCATTAATGCCAAAGGGGGAGATTGTTGGCATTTTTGATGTTTATGTTGTGATTTTCATTGATGGACACACACTTGTATTGAGATCCCCTTTATATGTATGAGCTCATGCTCAACTGGTATTTGTTCCAACCGGTAGGTTGTATTCTAGTCTTTATACTAGTAGTGATTTTGCAAAATGTGTTTCCCAGTCTGAAGCGGCATGTCGACCCCAAGTGGTTTGCAGATCACAAGCAGTACGAGGAAGAAAAGTGGCACAACACATTCTTACCAGTCTTCACTTTTGTCAAACTGGCAACCGGCATTTTGTATAAATCAGTAATACTCTGTAATGAGTTACCAACCGGCATTTTGTGATGAGTTACCAATCCACCGATTGTTTGACGGTGCCAAAACATTGACGGTGATTCTTGTTTTGTGTTACTGAGTATGTCTAGATTCACTGAACCTAGGAAATTGTAATGTAATCCTATTGGACCGACATGAAATCAGATTCCTTTAAAAGGACATCATGTCTAGGGTTTTGTAGTTGTTGAAGAAGTTGCGAAAAGGTTTAATGTTGAGCTAGGGTTTAAGGTGGATGTTGAGTTGTTGGAAGAGCGATCTTATCTGAGAAGATCGAGTTGTAATTGAGAGAGAGATAGAGAAGACTGAAGTAATGCTGGAATGCATTAGCTATGAGCAATACTAGATCTAACCAAGCAGTTTGTGCTATTAGAAAGATCAAACACTTGTTGATTACTCACATCTTTGACAAGTCTGTAGCCCTTAACCAGGTAGGCCTCAAAGCCTTTGTAAAATCTTCTAACAAGGTGGTTCACACATGTGAATCTAAAATCCTCTAACAAGGTAGTCTTTAATCAGACTTATCTCCTAACAAAGACTGAGATTCCTAATAGGATCTGTTCTGGTGAAGAACATTGTAAGACCTTAACCGGTCTGACCTTAACCGGTCCGGTTTCTATTCTGCAGATAGTGACTTGTGAGTTCCATCTCACTGTTGTTTTTCCCAGTTGGGTTTCCACGTCAAATATCTTGTGTTATGGCTGTATTGCTTTTGTGGGTGAATGTTTTATTTGCATTTTGGTTTGTATGTGTGGTAACCGATTTGATTGTCAGACTGCTTTACCGGTTTATCTTTAGACTATGTAAGTGTTTTAGTGCAAAGATTTTTGGCATACTAATTCACCCCCCCCCTCTTAGTATTCATCAGATTCCATTTCAACCTTGGTTAAGTCACTTGAAACAACCAAATAGAAATCATTAGAATTTATCTTCTAATTTGGGACTATGTAAGGGGATTCATCATTTTCATACCCACCATTATTACATAGGTCGCTATCACCTTTGTAAGATGCAAAGGTTTTTTCACCAGTTTCAAACAAACCATTTTGAGCAATAAAATAGCAAGGGCTATTACTATGGAGTGGCACACCAATAAACCTAAAATTATTGTGATCACAATCAACTAAAACTTCAACACTTGTATACCCATGATTAACATAACCATCACCATTATACATTTGTTTACTTTCCAATAGATGCATCCCTTCATTGTAATTGATAGGACTTCAAAATATGTCCTACAAAAAGTATTGGTCGCTTGGTAAAACTTGTTTATTTATGACTAAATTGGGTCTCTATTGTACCTTTTATGGCTTAGGATTTAGAGTTATCTTTTATTTGTCAAGCTTTTGTTTGTAATCCCTAAGCATATTTTATTCAGTCATTACCTTTTTTAGGTTTTAAAATGACTTTGGGTCATTGATTCGTTGGCGAGGCCATGTTATGTCCTTAGGTTTGTTTTTTTATGTACCCCGATCCCTTTTAATCTTTAATTTCTGCTAAGTCTTGGTTTGCCACTTAGGTGTCCTACAGTCAAAATGTTAAAAAGGATAACTTGAAGGTGTTGTTTTCATTCCTAGGTCAAGCCCCCTTTGCATTTTCTTACTGACTGTTTTGTGTTCTTTGTTAAGTGTCCCCGCAATGCCACAAAAAATTTTGCTAACCATCCTATTCATTGCAGCATCGCGGAGAACTGCCATCTATCTCAGAGCTTCCATGTCTCAGAAAATGGGTGGCTGAAACAAATGTTAGAAAATTCTTTTAATATCTTATTTTGTCAAAGGTTAGCGGAAGTAAGTTAAGGCTCGACCAACTAAAGGGTGTATCTTTGTGCATGTGCTGAAAATGGACGAAGATGTTTTAAAAGCTGACAAATTGTGCTCGAGCGTTAGTGGCCTAAGCTAATGGTCGCCAAGGTGGATAGATTAAAGATTGTCTTGATCAGACAGTCCTCATGATCCCATGATCAGAAGGTACAAGGGTGTTAACCACCATGGCATTATGGAATGATGCCACATGTCCATGCTAAGAGGTCAGAGCTGAAGGTGGGGCCATAAGGATGAGTTGTAATGCAAATTAACATGGAGTCTTCTTATTGGATGAAGGTGGGATCATATGCCAACATAGATGTCAATGCCAGATTGACTAATGAAGACTATTCGATTCGCCAGCATGGAGACAAATCTATGGTGAAGATTCAAACTCATTTCAAAAATATTTGGAGTCGTTTCATCGCTTGCATGAGCAGTAATGGTGGACGGGATGTAGGTTTTCCAACACAGGGATATTAAAAGAGAAAATTCTACCCATTTCCAATTACCAGAGGCATTCAAATGAGAGTGTGGAATGTTTCAAGAGATAAAGGAAATTATTGTAAGCTTTTGAAGTGCAAAATTAGGGTTCATGGTATGAAAAAAATGTAAGTCAATGTTGTAGCTTTCTCTAGTGAATTGTAAATTTTCGAGCATAGGGATTGCTTTAAATTTGTAGGGAAAGTGTTTTGATACAAATTAGGGTGGGTAAATTGAAGAATTCTAAAATCCTAGTTATTTTGTAGTAGCTACAATATTTTCAGAAAAGCCTTAGTTTTCTACAGAACTTAAATCAAGAACCTTAGGTTTTCATAATGGCACCCCAAAGACCAAACTCTGGTAATATTGAATATCAAAGGAGGAATCTCTATGATGACTTCTTGGACCAATTGAAGCCATCAAAAAATGATAAATACCAAGGGCAGAGGTTTCCACATGAACAAACCCTGGGTGAGGGTTTAGTCGACAACACTTATAAGATATCAAATGCAATGGTGCCTATGTCAGGCTAAGCATGTTCATGATGTGGTATGGTCAGAGGGATCTACCAGCCCCATTTTCACAGGCATTGCAATATGATTTGTGGAAGTTAGTTGTACCTATTGTATTTATGGACGTGGACTTATTGAAAGTTGTGGCAGATAAGTATGACCCGATCTCAAGGTTTGTGAGGGGAGCAAAGGAGAAGTTATGTCAAGCATCTGGAGGGAGGAGTTTCAAGATGTTTTTGACTTATGTGAACCTTCTCCATCCCTAGAACCTATCGATTTGGAGGAACTAAAGAAATAATATGAGAAGACAAGGTATTTAGTCAGAGCAAGATTACTCCCATCTCAGTTGGCTAAGGTGGCAGATACTCATTATTATATCAGTCCAAGTGTTGAAGAGCCTTTTCCAATTGATGCCTTTGCACATCGTTTTAGGGCCACAATTTTCACACTGTGTCATATTTTAGGTTTCCACCCAAGCGCAGTAATCCCAAAAGGATATGTGCACATTAGGAATCAGATTTAGCACCCCAATTTTATAGTGATTTATGACTTTTCTCTATACCATGCAGACAACATACATGAGGGGTTGCTACAGATCAAAAAGGGTGACACTAGTACCTCATTCTACTGGTATTCCATGCTTATGTACATGATCTCGTACAAAAATGCAAATTTCTTTGCAGAAGAAATGGAGTTGAGAAGGGTAGTGGATGGAGAAAACATGCAAGTATAAGTTTGGAGCATGGAAATATCATGGGACAGAAAGGATGCAAGCTATGTAAGATTTGACAATTGCTTTGCATCCAGGCTTACGGCTCGATTGACAGTAAATCCACCAAGGATTCCAGTAGAGTTGTATGAATTTTTGAGGCCAAAGGAAAGAAGGATACAATTGAAACTTGAGAATAATTGGGGGGATATCATCCCTTATTCTGTGAGAACATTTGTAAGAGTGTATAGCTTTTAGGGATAACCACATGTATTTCCTTTCAATGTTCCACTTAAACTAGGATTTGTAGAAAATATGTGGCAGTTGGGTTGCATACATGAAGATGAGTTAACAAAGAGAGGTAAAGGCACCTTTTTTCTTGATTACACTATAGTCCCATATTTTTTAATTCTTAAAGGAGGATGGGTCCATTTTGAAAAGGTTTTTTCTCCTTATTGCTTGAGAGTCAGCATAAAGAGGCACAGTGACCTAGAAGGTTTTTATGTGATGTTTAGAAAAAGAATCAAAGGAAACCAACTACCTCATCAGTTCAATTTTCCAGAAGACTTGATCAGGAATGAATTTGATTTGGATAAACAAGAGGTTAGAAAAGAAATATGGATGGCTTATAAGAAGTTGCTTGATAAAGTCCACAAATTGGATCCAAAGTATGATCCATTGAAACAATTCAATCCATTTTGTAAGAAAAATGATTATTGATAGAAAATTTTGATGAAGTCATGTATCACCTAATGGATGAGGTGGATCAATTGGAGATAACAATTGGCCAAGAAATAAGAGAAGAACCTACAAAATTAGCAACTCAAGAAAGGCCACTGTCAAATCCTCCTCAATAAAGGCCTCGTGTACAAAAATCAGTAGCAAGGGGAATCATAGGAGAGACCTATTTGCATGCCTCCAAGAGGGAGGATTATTTGTAAAAGAGTAAGAGATGAAAGGGATAGCGAAGAGGAAGAGGAGATAAAGTGGAAGGGGAAGGGGATAATGAAACAAGAAAAAAACCTTGAACCTCAACATTGGCCTCTTAAGGGGGTAATTATTATAGATGATGAATCTTCACCTAAAAGAAGTCTTTTCCCCCCCTTAACCTCCTCCATCTAAGAGGAAAAATACTTACAAGCCTAAAGAACATCCTGCACAAGAACTAGAGGAGGAGAATGCGATCATTATTACTAATTAAGAGTTGCAGGTTGGAATCCCATCTCCACCAAGGTCATTAGATTGGGACCTTGCTCCACTAGACATACAAGGAAAACCCATCCATGATACGAGGAAAGAAGCATGTAACAAATTATTGGAAGATGAGACATTTGTTCATAGCCATGTATTTTTACAGTTGGTCTAAACAACTAAAATGTAAGAGTATAAAAATAGATATGTTGAGAAGAAGAACCAAAATCCTGACAGAAATGATAAGGAATTTGAAGAAGCTAAAAGTTAAATGATGAATGAATTTAAAGCCATCACTTCTCCAGAGGGAGGAAGAATTGTTGACCAAGCAGGGGTATTGATTCTTCCAGAATGGGATATTGTAGATGTTGTAGCTTTTGATGCAATAAGGAAATCTCAGTAGCCTTTGTATAATTCAGACAAGGAAGTTAGATTGGCATTGCAAGGGTCTGCCTATAGCCAAGAATATGCCACATTGGCAATATGGTTGTTAACTAAAAGGGATAGAAAGCCTAGCATAGCAAACATAAACCCCAATTTGAGGTGAAGTATGATTATAAAAAGAGCTTCAGAGACTTTGATGGTGGAAGTAATTGACCTAATATTGAATGTGGCAAGGTTGGAACAAGAAATAGCTAAGAGGGGAAAGGCATATAGAGAAGACTACCAAAGAAAATATGAAGAGGTATTTGAAGACTATAACAAAGTTCAACAGAAGAATACTGAATTGGAAACTACAGTTCAACTACAGCAACAAAAAAAATTAGAAGACCCTCCTGATTTTCCCTCAACGTCCAAAACATCTCCAGCCACCTCCACTGAGTTAGATTATAAGTCTCCAGATGGAATTGGGCCCTTTGTTTTTGCATTGGAGCCAATTATTGAGGAGCCTCATATTTAGTTGACCTGTCCAAGGCTCAGATGCTTGATAAAATAATGGAATTGGAGTGCCAAGTAAAAGACACAAAGGAAAGAGTTGTCTTAGAAAAGAAGGAGATAGTGAATATAGTTTTGAGTCATTTAAATGACAAGATTGATGGTAGGTTACATAGTATTAATTCATTATAATATTTATTATCTGAAGCCATAAAAAAAATTGACAGGGATCAAGAGGTAGTTGCGCCTTTATTTGGTAAGTGGGTGCATAGAGCTAATGAACTAAAAATTATGTTCATGGCTTCCAAATTTCATGTTGATAGACCTCATGCACTTCAACCAGCCTATTTTTGGGTGAAGTCATTACAAGAATTTCAGACTCTTCCAAAGAATCGAGAGAAGAAAATCAGAGAATTGATGAAGGGTTTCACTGAACTACAAGACACATTGTTGCCTAGGATTATGGAAGAGAATGGAGATGTTAAACAATTACATTCATGGAAAGAGAAGGCAAAGAAGGTAATTAATTCTCCAATATAATTAATATGGGATAACCTTGATACAGATATTCTTGAGGATAGTATGGATAAGATCATCAATACAAGCACATATTTTGAAATTTTTGAGAGGGAAGCCAACCAAGTAGTTGTTAAATATACTCCATATAGGATGAAGGCAGACGAGGTTATGAATTTTGAATGGCCATCAAAAGAGGAGTATAATAATTGGGTGAGAATGTACTTAAATGAAGAATAAGGTAGAAACGGGCAGTTAGTTACTTACTATCAGGAATAACAACTTGGTTCCCATTTTTGGCATCTTGCAACATCATTACCTCGGGAAGTGAATCTAGAGCGTCATGAGCCAATACCAATATCATCTTCAGCATATATTAAGAAGGCCAAGCATGAATAATTTTTTAAGAGACAATTAGAATATTTTTCCACTAAGGAATATTGATGTAACAAGGATCACAAGTTGTCCAATTAGCTTGTGATGTGTGTTTTCTTAGGCTTGAAGCTTGTTTACTCCCTTGTTTTATAAAAGTGAATTTGAGGCCGTGTATAAGGATATTTTTCTGGTTTCTATAATTTGTGGTTCCAGATGAGTCCCAATAGAGAGTCATATGTGAAGTTGAGAACAATTTATTAGTCTGATATAGAGAAAATAGATAGAAAGTTCAGTGTTATTTTTTGTGAAGTTTTTGAATCCTTGGAATGTATATTGTTTTTGACAAAACTAGTAATTGAATTCAAAAGGACAAAATTCTTATCTATTTCTCTCGATTGTATGATTCTTTCAAATTTTGAATGAAATAAACCAAGGGTTTCTTTTCATTCAGCTCAATGTTGTAGTGTGTGTAATTTCTAATTCGTGGTTTAATCTAACAGATTAATTAAATGCTTCAATAGAATTATAGATTGATAGGACTTGTGTAGGGATTTCGATAAGAAGTTTTAGGTTTGGTTACAAAATGAGATTTATTGTAAGGCAATAATATCTTAGATCTATATACTAGGGCAACATTATGTCACATATCAATATGCACTTTGTGAATCCAATCTGTTAGAACATAATGTTATTAGGGATCACATCCTTATAACATTTATATATAATGTTGTCATATAAGGTTATAAAACCTTATATATTATATGCTTCATAAGCATATCCCATTTGAAATAATTATAATCTAATCATTATTAGATTATTAATTATTTATGAGTGGGGGTTATTGAAAAGGTATATCTATGCATTTATGTTTCTCATTTCATTTACTTTATGATCTTGTTTATAATGATTAGTATCCTAAGATCCTAATTTCTAATATGGTATCAAATCCTATTAGGCTATACTAATCATTTTTACAAGTTATACTAGAAGATATATATAATTTGATGAGAAATTTCTCTATGGTAAATCAACACATTGTTTGACACAATCCACCACAGAGAGGGGGGTGAATCAGTGGTTCTCAAACTTTTTCCTTTAACTGACTTATGTGAGTATACCGTTTATGGGATCTAACACAATGCACACTTACCAATTAGTGGGGAGACTAATCACAAAAGAATTCATACAAAAGGGACATCACATAACACCAGTATGTACAAGGAAAACCCAAGATGGGAAAAACCTCGGTGAGCAATTTTGTTGGAGTCTACTGCTCCAATCCAGCCTCACAATAAAATCTATTACAGTGTTTAGGGCTACAACCCAAGGAGCACCAACCCCTGATTTAGGGCACCAACCCAAGGAGCACCAACCCCTAACTAGTTTATGGGCTACAACCCCTACACCGAGCTACAACTCAGTGATGACAAAGATAACTTCAAATACAAAATGTGTCATACTATTACAAGTGAATCTTGTAACCATTTCATATACCTCACTCTATCAATGAGACACCTTCTCTACTGCACCGGCTCACTCTTATGTTGCTCTTATCTATTGTTGTATTGCCAGTAAGCTCTACCAATTCACCTCTCCTCTGTTCTACTCTACTAGATCTCCTCCTCACTGCTCTTCTCTTTACTAGTACTATACTATGTCGGTTCTATGTCTGCCTACTCTGCAGCTTCCTTCACTTCTGCTCTGCCAGTATGGACACTACTGGTTCTACACTGCTACCGATTGAACACTTCAACTTGGTTCTCCCTCATACTCAGTCTCTTCTCAAATACTCATTGATTACTTGACTGATTTTCTCTCACATGCAGAAGTAATACTCAATCACTTCACAGCAGCATTATCTTCTTCTATTCAGCAGCAACCTCAAATGATTTTGGCTTCCTTATTTATAACTTGGTTTTCCTGCCAAAAGACAATTCAAAAACATGGGCGGTTAGGGTTTCCTCATCAACCTCAAGGCACACCAAAACCAATCAGATCCTATCCAATCTGATCGCCCAGATAGTTGTTTTCTCATCACTGTCATTGGCGTGCCTTCGAATACACATTTTCCAAATAAAAAAAACACGACACTGCATCTCGACCTGCATCTGTCAATACGTCATTAATATCTTTGGTGTTTCCTTCTTGAGATCTTCTCACAATCCGATTTCCTTGCTTTGATCTAGGCAACAACAACTCCCTAATTTTTCTTTGTCGCGCATTCTTCCTCAAGCCGCACTCTTCTGATCCGATCCCCAAATCATGAGATTTGCATTCAATGCACAATAGTAGAAACACCTATCTCTACATGGCACTCCACTGACCTATGCATGCTTGCCACTTCATCCCTTCATGGCATCCAATTCAACTAACTACCATCTTGGATCGGTGTGTCGGTTCTAGTATTACCGACCAGACACTCAACCGATTCTTCTCTTCTACCAGTTCATTAACCCTACCGTTTAAACCCTCAAACCGGTCTATCACCAACCTTGCACTTTACTTCTCTTCCGATTATGCACATCTTCATCAGATGGGGAGTCTTCTGCATATGTTCCTTGTCTTCTCCCTAGTCAACTCAGACCATATCTCTACCAGTTTGTCAAAGTGACAAACTCATCACTCTTCTTCTGTACCAACATCTCAAAATGCATTTTCTAGTTGGTCAGTGTATAACCCTAATTTCATGCACTTAAGGAATTCCTTTGTTGCATCGATAGATCCGGTGTGGACACACTCACTATCAGTCATTGCTTCTCATTATGAATGCATCTTCATCAGGTGGGATTTTTACTATTATCCAACCTCACAGCATGCCTATGACTTGTTCATTCTTCTCCTCCAGTGTTGATGTGATTTAGGTAACATTCTACCTCTTCATCACCAACAACATCCAAGCACCTTTCTCATCCTTCTTGTACACTGGTCATGACCTTTGCAGGCTGACAACCCCTCACTTGGTTGATTTGACTTCTCCATGTCAACACATCACTTACCAGTTTACATCCTTTCCTTACCGGTGATACACTATACCAATAGCCTATCTACCTCATCCACACAAGTCAAGCACTAACTTGTGTACCGGTAACACCAGTGGTTATCCATTTGAATGGCATTCTCCTCCTTAACTTATCGGTGTCCTGCAAAACAAAGTGATATCAAAGATATCTCAACCTGTACTCTTGCATTACAGTGTTGCACATACATCTCTCATATCGGTAGTCATCCCATACCGGTCGACATCAATGACAACCCAATGCCAACACACATATGTAAGGATTTTTTTTTAAATGCATCTAGTTGTTAGGATAACTGGTGAACAACTGAGAGGAGGGGGTGAATCAGTTGTTAACATATTATAATATTTAATCCACTTAATAACCTTTAACTAGATCAAGTACAAGTAAAGCAGAAACTGATATCGGTAAACAATGCAACTTAACAATTAAATAGATAATCAATGCAAAGAAACCATACCACATAACACCATGATTTTTACATGGAAAACTCGGAAAGGGAAAAACCATAGTGGGAAGCCTACCCACAGTCAGATGATACTTCTACAGAAAGTATGTGTTACAATGAGGGGCCTGCACATGCAGAAAGGCACACTGCCTAGAGCATACTGCTCATTACAAAAGAGCCTCATTGACTATAGAGAGGCAACAACCATCTCAAGATAAATGGACAACAATCCAATAGAGTGAATTGCCAGAGATAGCATCTGCCATGCTTGATTACAGTCCTAGTTAAGCTTAATACCGAAGGCCTTTGACCTCTTCTTTAATCCTAATTTGATCACCTATGATCGACCAAATCTCCTTCACATATGATATTACATTCCATGACCACGAACACTTTTTATTTCCATCCTATGATCTACAATGAGATCTTACATTATTTTATACCAACCCTAAGGCCTAAACCAATTAGGTCGGCCACCTAAAAGATATTACTATAAGATCATTATATAAATTCATATTATAATGATATGACATGTTGGCTTAAGACCAAAACAATAGTAATAGATCCATAGAACATATCAAAACATCCTGGTAACGTGTAGAGTACGCATTATCATAATACCGGTCCATAACCTAGATAGGCACTAGACCTATTCTGGGTCCACCATGCCAAAGCAACGTCTTCAAGCAGTTGAAGCATGATCAAAGAACATCTTCAGTATCCTGAAATCCATCTAGAAGCCACACCAACACCAATTATGCATCCTGTCAAGATTCCTCAATGAAAGCTTTGTCGGTAAAGCCTTAAACAAATGTCAGTAAGGGTTTACAATAGTGTATGATAGCATCTGATTACCAAGTCAATACCATCAAACAACACCATCAAAAATAAAAATCAGAAGATCAAACCTCCAAATCTAAAGAGAGCTCGGAAAGAGCTTTCCGACGATATAAGGTTTTTGAAAAAGCGCCTCCATATGACCAAGTTATGGCCAAAAGAAAAAACCCCTCTTTTAAGGCATAAAAAAGGGTTACAAAATTTTTTTTTTTATTTTTTTTTTTCACGAAAATTTCTGACGCATTTGCAGGTACAACCATACGGATTTGTACCTCGTAAAGCATGCCAATGAAAAAATCATGGTCCAAATGCACTTGTCACCGAAATAGGTCGAATTATATATCAAAATGAATGGAAATGCCCTTTGGAAGCCAACGGTGAGGTTTGTTTTGGCCCAAACTGCTCTAATTTTTTTTAAATAATTTTTTTTTACGAATTTCTCAAAATTCGTGCCAAAAAAAGGCAAAACCAACGAAAAAATTTCAGAACCCAAATTTGTCAAAAATTGACAAATTTTATATGGAAATGGGGGTTTTGGGGCATTCTGAGTTCAACGGTGAGGTCCGTTTGAGCCCAAAATGACTTAAAAAAAAGAAAAAAAAAACAAACAAACAAATACCCCAAATCCAATAAAAAAATCTGAAAAAACTTGAAACCCTCCTCCAAAAAATCTTCTGAAAAATCAGGAACAAGCAGCAACAGATGTAGGCTCTGATACCATGAAGAAGTTGAGGAAATACAACTTCAGAGATCCCAAGAACACCTGCATACAAATACCTATCACAAGAGAAGAATGGAGGCACATAAAGCAAAAAACCATAAATGCTCTGAAGAAGAAGATTATCATTCAGAAAGGGAATCAATTTAATGAACAAGTACAATACAATCCTTATAAAAGGATAATAGAAACCCTAAAGGTATGCAACCCTAAAGAAACCCTAAAGGGATAATGTGTATTTAATAATTAGAATAATTATTAAATACCTACAATATTTATTAAATGCCTAAGTTTAGCTTAAGCATAGAGTTTAATAGACTAATAATTAAATAAATAATTATTAGCTAATACAAGATAACTCTAACAGTGTTCACATAAACCAATTTGACTTCCTTTCCTTATACCTTGTCCTTTAGAAAGTTATACTTTATTGATATATGCTTAGTCTTAGAGTGAAATGCCGGATTTTTAGATATGTCAATAGCTATAGAGTTATCACAGTAGATAACTACCAGTTCACTACAATTTACCTTGATATCCTTCAACATTTGCTTCATCCACAAGACTTGAGTGCAATTAGTTGTTTTTGCAACATACTCAGCTTTTGTAGTAGATAAAGAAATGCATGAGTGTTTTTTGTTGATCCATAAAACTAGTTTATTTTCAAGAAAGAAATCTCCACCAGGACTGCTCTTCCTATCATCAATATCTCTTGCCCAATCTAAGTCAGTATATGCACATAAAGTGAAATCATCATTTTTTAGAATACCATAAACCATATTCTGTTGTTCCTTGCAAATATCGGAATATCCTCTTTACTGCACATTCATGATTTTCTTTAGGATTACTTTGATAGCTTGAAACAATACTTACTACATTCATAATATCGGGTCTAGTCCGAGTTAAATATAATAGACCAACAATCATAGACTTATAACTTGTCGGATTTACCAGTGTAGAAGTATCCTTGATAGATAATTTCTCACTTGTCACCATAGGAGTACTTACCGATTTGGAATTATCCATACCAAACTTCTTCAACAATTCCCTCAGATACTTAGTTTGACAGATAAAAATGTCTTTGTCAGTTTGAGTAATCTGCAAACCTAAGAAAAATCTCATCTCACCAATCATGGATATTTTAAATTCATTCTGCATAGTGTTAGCAAATTCCATGCACAATTTATCTTCTCCTCCAAAAATGATATCATCAACAAATACTTCAATAATTAGAATATCATTATTAGTGATCTTATAATATAAATTACTATCAACACTATCTTTAGTAAAACCAAGGTTCAAAATATATTTATCCAGCCTTGCATACCAAGCTCTAGGAGCTTGGTTCAATCCATATAAAGCTTTCTTCAATCTGTAAACCATATTTGTATCATCTGTCAGTGAAAATCCATCAGGTTGCTCAATGTATACTTCTTCCTCAAGTTCACCATTCAGAAATGCACATTTAACATCCATTTGATAAACCTTATAGTTCTTATAAGCTACATAGGCAAGAAATAGTCTAACAACTTCAATTCTAGCTATAGGTGCAAATGTCTCTATTAGACACAACGCACCACTAAGAGGGGGTGAATCAGTGGTTCTTAATATTTTCCCATTAACTATCCTATGTGAGCATACCGATTAACACATCTAGCTGAATGTAGACTTACCAGTTAGAGAGGAGACTACACAAATGCATTCACACAAAAGGACATCACATAACACCAGGATGTACGAGGAAAACCCAAGATGGGAAAAACCTCGATGAGCAATGTTGTTGGAGTCTACTACTCCAATCCAGCCTCATAATGAAACTTTGTTACAATTTTTAGGGAACCAACCCAAGGAGCTACAACCCTTGATTTAGGGCACCAACCCAAGGAGCATCAACCCCTAACTTGTTTATGGGCGCTACAACCCAAAGGAGCTACAACCCCTACACCAAGCTACAACTCAGTGATCACAAAGAAAAAATCAATTGAAAAAGTACTTATCTTGTTACAAGTGAATCTTGCAACCATTTCATATACCTTACTCTGTCGGTCACATACCTTCTTTGTTACACCGACTCAATCTTCTGCTGCTCTCACTTGCTGCTCTACAGTTGGAAAACCCTATCGGTACAACTCTCCTCTTCTTCTTCTTTGTTGGATCTCCTCCTCAATGCTTTTCACTTTACCGGTGTTATACTCTACTGGTTCTATATCTTCTTTCTCTGCAGCTTCCTTCTCTACTACTTTGTTGGTATGGACACTACCGGTTCTACTCTTTTACCAGTTGAACACTTCAACTAGGTTCACCCTAACACTCATTCTCTTCTCAATTATGATTTGTGCACTTGACTGATTTTCTCTCACATGTAGAATAATACACTTCACAACGGCACAATATACTTCTATTCAGCAGCACTTAACAATGTCTTTTGCTTGCACATTTATAGCCGAGACTTCCCACCAAGAACCAATTCAAACTTGGTGCCTTAGGGTTTTCTCCAGTGATCACGAGGCACATCAAATCCAATCAGATCACAACTCTGAGATGACTGCCTCTACATTTCTGCCATTATCATGTCTTCCAAAACATGCCTTCCTTTTTCAACAACCTGCAATCAATCTATCAATCTAATGGCCCAGCTGTTTCCTTTGCCTACTCTGATCTGCACAATCAATCTATCCTGGATCTCAAGTTGCACAAATCTACAATTCTACCTCAAGCTTTGTAGTCACCATTAATGTCAGACCAATCACAACTACCTTACCAACCTCACTTCACTGACTTGTGCATGTTTCATCTGCCACTTCATGCAAGTCATCGAACACACAAATAACTAGTTTCATTTACTGGTAAACAAACCCTACTGGCATATAACACCTTGTGTCTGCACTTCACTACTTTGTTAGTGTCTCACACTCTACCGGTTACCTCGCCATGTCTGCACTCTACTGAACTATCAGTGGAACACTCAAACCAGTCTTCAGACATGTTAATCCAAAACATGCACATTCTCAACATGTAGGAGTCTTCTGCACCTGCACCTTGTCCATATTACCAGTGGGATTTCATACTGGTAACCACTCTTGATGACACCATCTCATCAACATTCAACAAACTCCATCTTTATCAAGTGATAACCTTATCTTCCTTGTCTCTTCTCTGATGTTTCACCGTTTGACATAACATGTCAACTATCACCAATGTAGATTCTGATAAATGTGTCTATCGGTGGCCAACATACATTCCTTCTTTCCGGTGAGACACATTAATGACACCAAGTCATCACACTCCAACTATTTTGTATCAACCTACCTTTAGTATCCCGGTATCCCATGTATATTCCTACACACTCACTAGCATTCTTCTCCATCAAACTGGTTCTCCTCTCATCTGGTTTGTCAAGATGACATACACACCATCTCAACACCTTATTCTTTCACTTGTACAACTTGTCTCTACATTCAATCACCTGCCTTTCTCAGGGAATTATTTTGTCGGTACAAGTGTGACTTTATTGAGGGGACGATACATCATCCACATGACATATGTCATCCTACACACAAAGGGAACATACTTTGTCAACCTATCACCTAGCCTGGGAAAGCTTCTTCATCCAGTGGGAAACCTACTAGTTATCCTTACACTAGCAATCTGGTGGCCTACTCATAATTCTACTTCTCCTACGGTGTTGATGTGAACCAAACAGTATTCTACCACTTCAGCATAACCAATTCTCATCATGTAATCTCTTTATCCTGGTTGTATGCAACACCATATCAACAACCCTTTTTCAGAGTGGTCACATTACTACACGTCAATTATACTGGTACATGTCAGTTCTTCCTTCTACATGAAGATGGTCACCTTGTTGTCACTAATGGCAACACATCAACTCTTCTCCCTTACCGGTCCATCTTCTATTCTGATTGACATTAAACTCTAATGCCACCAGCCTCTTGTTCACTAGTTGACATCCATGTTAGTGATACCAGTAACATCCTATACCAGTTGACATCAATGACAACACAATGCCATGTTCAGTCTCACCATAATCAATTCCTTCCATTTGAGAATATCCTTTACAAACCAATCTAGCCTTGTTTATTACAGCTTGACCATCCTCATTTAGTTTATTCCTAAGAACCCATTTAGTTCCAATAACATTCTTATTTTTAGGTCAGGGAACTAAAGACCAATCTCATTTTTCTCTATCTGATCTAATTCATCTTCCATAGCTTTTAACCAATGTTTATCCTTACAAGCTTCAATAACAGATGTCGGTTCGATTTGAGAAATAAGACATACCTCTTCATTTGCCAGTGTTCTTCTTGTCATAACTCCCTTGTTCCTATCTCCAATAATTTTATCTTCGAAATGATTTAATCTTTGGTGTCTTCTGAACTTCAGGTTCACTACTCTGATCATCAGTCACGGTTGGATTTTTTTATTGTGTCGGTGTAATTGTCTCAGTTTCCTATACCGGTTGAGACATTGTCAGTTCAGTTATGATCATTTCCACTGTCAGTTCCCTGCCATATGATATAGAATGATTTATGTATTTCTCATCCACTTTCGAAGTAGCACTCTCCAAAATTTTCTAAAATCTTTTGTTATAACATCTATATGATTTGCTTTGAATTGAATAACCAAGAAATATCCCTTCATCACATCTAGGATCAAATTTTCCAATTGAATCATCTCTTTTGATATAGCATTTACTTCCAAAAATTCTAAAATATTTAATAGTAGGTGTATGTCCAAACCATAATTTATAAGGGGTCTTACTGGTTTCACCTTTGATGTGAAATTTGTTGAATGTGTAGACTAATGTACTCACTACTTCTCTCCAGTAGATATGAGGCAATTTGGCTTCCATCATCATAGATCTTGATGCATCCAAAATGGTTATGTTCTTTCTTTCCACTACTCCATTTCTCTGAGGAGTCCTAGGTGCAGATAACTGTCTCCTAATACCATTTGTCTCACAATAACTATTAAATTTATGAGAAGTGAACTCACCGCCATGATCTAATCTTAAACATTTGATTTTCAATCCAATTTTTGTTTCAACTTTTGCTTTAAAATCTTGAATTTATCAAAGGCTTCAGACTTCTCCCTAAGAAAAGTCACCCACATCATTCTAGATAGTCATCAATAATCAACATGAAATACCTATCACCTTGAAAGCTTATAGTCCTTGCTAGACCATATAAGTCAGTGTGAATCAAATCAAGTACATCATTAGATTTATCATGTATGCTCTTAAAAGAAGTTCTAACTTGCTTTCCCAATTGACATTCCTTACATACTAGATTATGAGGCTTCATAATCTTAGGTATATCTCTAACTGCCTTAGTTGAACTGATCTTAACAATAAAATCAAAATTAACATGACACAACCTCTTATGCCATAACCAACTCTCATCAATATGAGAAATCAAACATGTCTTATTACTAGTGTTCAAGTGAAATATATTACCTCTAGTTTGAATATCGGTTGCAATCTCCAAACCAGTCTTGTTAATGATTTTGCATTTTCTATCTTTAAACTGAAGTTGGAAACCCTTGTCCACCAATTGACCAACACTCAAAAGATTATGCTTTAAACCTTATACATAATAGACACTATCAGTGTTATGCTTCCCATCCAAATAAATAATACCGCTACCTTTGATCATACATGCTTTGTCATCTCCAAATCTGACTTGACTGCCATTATATTCTTGCTTTCCTTTATCTCCAATCATATGATGTGAGCATCCACTATCAATTACCCATTCATCCTTATCTTCAACTTTTGCTGCCAAGGCCTTTTCTTCATTTTTGATAGCCAATTCTGGTTCATCTTCCTTTAAAGCATAGAACACCCATTCCTTTCCATTGTCAGATCCACTAGCAGAGTATTCTATCAGTTCATCTCTAGAGTCATCACTTACTCCTTCCTCATCTGCTATGTAGCATTGTTTACTTTTCTTGAATTTATATTTGTTCTGGTTAGACTTAAATTATTTCTTAACTCTTTCCTCAATTCTTGCATTCCTTTCAGGATATCTAGATGCAAAATGACCAATCTTATTACATGCGAAACATTTAAAAGGTTATTTTCCTTAATACTTACTTCCTGTTGAACCTTTAGGTACTCCTTTAGGTACTCTTCTAGCATAAAAGGCTTCAAGTTGCTCAAATTCTTCATCTTCTTTCCTCATGTCTTCCAATTCTTTTGTATATAAGACTTTCCAATCACTTTTATTGGTGGATGATGATGCACGATGCATGAAAAGTAGGTTCAGACTTTACAGCTCCAGAAGATCCAAATTCTTCAAGCTCAAAAGCAGATAATTTCCCAATCAGAATGTCTTTGTTAACTGAAGAGTTAGTCATTGTTTTCAACTCATTAATTGCAGTTGCCTTCATCTTATAAGCCAGTGGAAGGGCTCTCAAGACTTTGGAAAAAATTTCATCTTAACTAAGAAATCCTCCACAACATTGAATTCCCATAACAATCTCATTTACTCTTTCCATAAACATAGCAATTCTTTCATTATCTTCCATTTTCAAGTTTTCATATCTTACCTGATAACCATCAAGTTTAGCAATTTTTATAGTAGGATCACCTTCATTCAGAGTTTGCAATTTGTCCCAAATAACCTTTGCCGATTATTTATCAGTCAATCCCATTATCTGCTAATCAGTAAGTGCACACAAGAGGGCTTCTCTAGGTCTGCAATCATTTTCAATATTCTTATCCAAGTCTGTAGGAGAAGGATTGCCAGATGTTGGATCATAAGATGTGTATCCTTTCTCAGTGATCTCCCAAATATCCTTGCCAAGACATCTAAGATGAGCCTCCATTCGAATTTTCCATATCCCATAATTTGTTCCATAAAGGTTAGGGATTTCTCTTCTAAAAATAGTTGCCAGTGGATTAGAAGTGTTAGCTATCATAGGATCTACCTCAAGCGGTTAAGCTTTTGCAAAAGAGGACCAAATCCCTAATACCAATTGTTAGGATAATCGGTGAACAACTGAGAGGGGGGGAGTGAATCAGTTGTTAATGGATTATAACATTTAATCCACTTAATAACCTTTAACCAAATCAAGTACCGGTAAAGCAGAAACTGATACCGGTAAACAATACAACTTAACAATTAAACAGATAATCAATGCCAAGCAACCATACCACATAACACCATTATTTTTACGTGGAAAACCCAGAAAGGGAAAAACAACGGTCGTAAGCCTACCCACAGTCAGATGATACTTCTACAGAAAGTATGTGTTACAATGAGGGGCCTGCACATGTAGGAAGACACACTACCTAGAGCATAATTCTCATTACAAAAGAGTCCCACTGACTATAGAGAGGCAACAACCATCTCAAGATAAATGGACAACAATCCAGTAGAGTGAACTACCAGAGATAGCATCTACCATGCCTGATTATAGTCTCGGTTAAGCTCAATACCAGAGGCCTTTGACCTCTTCCTTAATCCTAATTCGATCACCTATGATCGACCAAATCTCCTTCACATATGATATTACATTCCATGACCATGAACACTTTTTATTTCCATCCTATGATCTACAATGATATCTTGCATCATTTTATACCAACCCTAAGGCCTAAACCAATTAGGTCAGCCACCTAAAAGATATTACAATAAGATCATTACATAAATTCATATTACAATGATATTCCATGTTGGTAACGTGTAGAGTACACGTTATCATAATATCGGTCCATAACCTAGATAGGCACTAGACCTATTCTGGTCCACCACGCCAAATCAATGTCTTCAAGCAGTTGAAGCATGATCAAATAACATCTTCAGCATCCTAAAATCCATCTAGAAGCCACACCAACACCAAATATGCATCCTGTGAAGATTCCTCAATGAAAGCTCTACTGGTAAAGCCTTAAACCAATTCTGGTAAGGGTTTAGAAGAGTGTATGATAGAATCTGATTACCAAGTCAATACCAACTGACCAAAACATGCTCAAGGAACATGTAACACATGAAATCAAACATACTCCATTGATCCAAACATGCCGGAAGTGTCCAACAGATAGTCTCTTATGTTGGTAACACTAGATCTTCTACCAGTAACCAAAACCTGTATGCCAGTAACCAACCATAACAGCTAGTGTTGACATCAATGACAAAACATCAATGCAACACATAATCAATTCATCCATAATGTCAACACTAGTATGCCATCTCTATTATTTTTAAAATCAATTCATCAAGGCTAAGTTAGAAAATTCTAATCATTTTTTTTTAAGGTGATATATAATTTGTTTTTTCATACTAATGTCTATTGGATTGCTAAGGGAAGAATGTTGTTTATTCTTATGAAAATAAAGAAAACAAAATGAACTTTTATATAGATATTAAAAATTTCCTTTTATTTTGAAATAATTCACACATTAACTTTTATTTATATTTTTTTTGGAGTAGAGAAGTTTGAGATAGAAATTCCATCAAAATAAATGAAATTGTAGCCTAATTTTTTTTTTTTATTCATCATTACCAATTCTCAAGTGACCTTCATAGTTATTTTAATCTTATCATTATGACCTTGATCTTTAAATAAAAAATACAAAATGAAATATCAATAAACACCACATCATCTTATAAGAATACTAATAATAAAATATGACTTAATAGTTCCTCCTCATGAAAAAAATATGATTAATTATCTCTATTTTTTTTTAACACCACTCAACAATCATTCAAAATAATTTTGATCTTCCCAATTCAGATTAGAATTAAATGAATGATTAATAAGATACAAAACATTCACATTTGAAATGTCAATTCTAATATAAAAGGACTTATAAATGAATCCTTCTCTTTCATTTTCATATGTTTCTAAATTTATCATCCTTATTCAATGTTACAAGACACGTTTTTTCAGTTTGAGCATGGAAACGCTTATAAATGTAATGACATTCTATGAAATTACGACCTTCTTTGAAAAATCACAACCTTTAGTAGAAAGAAGCATGACCCTGTCTCAGAGATAAACATGTATCATTTTTATTTTTTTTTCAATGAGCAAGTTGATTCCTCTCTCTCTCTTTGTCTCAATGATAGACACTGCAAAGGACACCTGATAGACACTGCAAAGGACACCTGCATTACCTTAGTTTTTTATTGAGGACTTCTTCTTTCAATCCCTCACAAATTCATCTTCACCTACTCTCATTTTACAAAAGGATTCAGTCTTTCCTCTCTCTGTTCTTTAAAAACCTTGTCAAAGGAATACTGTTATCTTCCATTAATGATGTTTAACCATAGAGAGAGTTCAAGTCTGAATAAATTTACAGCACTTTATAGAGAGGAGCGGATTCAATCAGAGGAATAGAGTATGTGAATGAGGAATTCACGTACTTCCACATGTTCTTCATAGCTTCTTTTATTTGAGTCATATTTTCTTCATGTCAAATGCGACTCTCTTGACCATAGAATAATTGATAAAAGAATGTGGATCATTCCTCTGCTTTCTTAATCTTCCAGCCTTTGTCAATGCAAACACATTTTTATCGGATCCCTTATAATGCTATCTATATATTAAAAATGGATCTACAAAAGAGTTGGCAAACATTCATTGGTAGGGTGTGTCATTTTGATCATTCCAATTACATATTTGAATTTCTAATGTTATGAAAATCCAAGAGAACATTTATATAGAAACTTTTGGTGACTTGGGTAAGTTTCCAATCCCACACTAAATTTGGTATCTTAAAAATATTTCTCATTCTATACATGGATAAACTTGGAATAATCCTTTACCAATCCATGATGTATTAAAACTGTTAAATGTTTTAAATATAATATTTAAGCAAATGGATATATAAAAAAGTATAAGAAATAAGGAATTCCTACTCGTTTTCTTATATGTTTGATGTGCTCCCAAGGGAAATCATCAAACTCAAGAATTCTTAATCATATTTTTAGAGATGATTTTCAAATCACTTTCGATATATTATGAAGAGTTGAATAATTAAATTTTACATAGCTTGAAATTGATAAAAACAAAATATTGGATTGTTCTATAACAAATTATTAAATTTTGGGTAGGAGTCCTTGCTTCTCTTACTCTCCACCATGTTATACTACAATGTTAAGATTTTATGTGTCACATTATACCTTAAATGTCAAATATATTTTAGTTGTAAACTTCACATATATGTAAATAATCTTATCATTAAAAGTTGTCAATGTAAGAAAATCACATTGTCTATGTAATATTAATGTAAGATTATTTTTTGTCATCAAAGACATTCTTTTGAATAAATGTTTACAATATTATTCAAAGGGGTGATGTGTAATACATTCCTTAAGAATGTTATAAGAGGTGGTGTAGACTTGTACTTTCCTATACCATCCATTATAAGTGTTGATACATCACAATTTCCTTATTAAAGACGTCTTATAATATTTTTTTATGAAATGTACAAGCTAGTTAATATGCATAAATAAATTCAAATTGATAAATTTCTCACTAGCATCCTTTTTTGGAGATCAAAGAGATTTGTTATTCTATTTTGTATTTGATTCATTTTTTAATCATACTATAATAAATAAAACAGACTATATTGATCATTATAATGGGTGGCTATCACCCTTATAAACTATCTGGGGAGCAAACCTAGAAAGGATAGCTCACCTCTTGCCTAATTTTTTTTTGGATCATTGCTATATGTAGTAGCATGACTATTTTGTATTTTAAACAAAAAACTAATTATTCATGTTTATTCTCATAAAATTATATTTTGATCTCCTTGCTACAAATTATTGGACTATATTTTACATTTATGAGGAATATTATATGATCTTTGGCAAATGACAAACGCATAATATTGTGTTCTTTCTTTGCACCAAAAATCAAGTTTAATTGATTACTATGTTACTAACTATATTGTTTCTTTTATGGTGAGGTTATGCCTTCAAATTATATGGTGCAAGTGTTAGTACATGGATGATGCAATACTTTAATAAGAAGACTATCTTCTATCCGTCTTTGAATCAAATGGCCAAAATATGAGTGTAGCACCTAAAGAATCAATATGACCTTGAAGATTTATGGAAGAGTTCCATTTGGATACATGTAAAAGTACCATATTACTTGAAGTTATTTTACTCTTTCCAAATTATATCATTTCTAAATTTTAAATTGAACTTTGAAGATTATGGGCACATCACTCAAGTGAAATTATTTCGTAATAAAGACACTTTGAAGATTATGGGCACATCACTCAAGTGAAATTATTTTGTAATAAAGACACTTTGAAGATCATGGGCACCTCACTCAAGTGAAATAATTCCATAATAAGACACCTTGAAGATCATGGGCACATGCTATATATTATAATTTTAGCCATCACTTTGAAATCCTCTATGCAGTGATTGGCTTTTAGGTGATGTCATTAAGGGGGAGTGTACATGACACCACCTGGTGGCTAAATCTTAGATGTGAGACCTAATAGGCATAAGACCTTTAGGCATTATATGCTCCAAATTCAAATAATGCTTGGCCTTAGGTGATGCCATTGAGGGGGACTGTGCATGCAATGACACCGCCTAGTGGCTAAATCCTATGGGTAGGCATATGTCCTAATAGGTATGAAACAAGACCTATATAGGCATTAGTAAGTCCTTTAAGCCTACAGATAGGCATATGTAAGTCCTTCTTTGTTTTAATTACTGCAGGTAGGCATTAGTAAGTCCGATAGGCACATTTGTGCTTAAGTCCTACGGGCATTTGTAAATTCTTCTCCTTGTAAATCTTCCACTTGTAAAAGCATTGTATTAAGTCCTACGGGCACTATGTAATGAACCTGAGGAGAGGCTAATTTGAGGAGACTGTGGCTCCAATATAATTTTTTAAGACCTCGTAGCATCATTTTTAAAACATTGGGATCATAAATTATGACAAGATGACCTCCATCTAGTCTGGAATGCATGATCTTCATGTTGCAATATATTTGTGTCCCTATTTATCATTGTCCAAGAAGACCTATGTAACTGGGGTACTTCATTTTTTCTTTTATGGAAATTGACATGCAATCCCCTATTAACATTAAGGGGGAGTGTTAGAACATAATGTTATTAGGGATCACATCCTTATAACATTTATATATAATGTTGTAATATAAGGTTATAAAACCTTATATATTATATGCTATATAAGCATATTCCATTTGAAATAATTATAATTTAATAATTATTAGATTATTAATTATTTATGAGTGGGGGTTATTGAAAAGGTGTGACTAGTGAAGCCACCCTTTCTCCTATATTTAAGGAGGTTCTCTCTCATTTGAGAGTTGTGTGAATTTGGAGCTTTATGGTGAGTTATATCACTATGCACAAGAGGTATTATTGGCCATGTGGAAGTATTGGAGGAGTATCCCTAGGTTCAAGTCTATTTTATGATAGACTATATTTGTAAGTGTTTAATAAAATGATGCTTTGTGGGGTTTTTTACACGAAAGGGTTTTCCCCATGTATATCTTGCGTAATGTGTACATTTATGCATGTATGTTTCTCATTTCATTTACTTTATGATCTTGTTTATAATGATTAGTGCCATCATGCTTGAAATCATCAGGAATCTGAGGCTCATTAGACTAAAAGGATGAACACAAGAATCCTTAACTAATTAAACCGATTCTAAACAAAATTCAATGAAGGAAATAAGAAGATTAAACTAATTAAAACTCCTTATTCTCCACTTGTGCTTCCATTATTGTTGATGTAGGTGGCTCTCAGGTATTGCACTTGATTTCCTGCATAAGATAAGCAACAATATTGAAGACTATGATTCTAGACTGAATTGAGAAAAGAGGTTGAATTTACATATTTTCAACACAAAGGGGGTGAGAAATCGAACTCAAGTGTTGATTGATAGATAACTGAAATTGATTGATTTGTTAACTCATTTGATTGAGTAGTCAACTGGATTGATTGAAGAGTGAACTGGATAGATGGATTAGTCAACTCACTTGATTGATTAGTGAACTGAATAGAGAGGAGATGACTCACTTGATTGATTAAAAGACTAAATAAATGGATTAGTCATAAAAAGGTGATTGAGAGTTAAAAAGGATGATTGATGAGTTAACTGAGTTAACTGATTAAACAACTAGTTTGATCAATCAGTTCTGATTTAGCATGTGTTGTAGGAATTTGAAATTGAATTTGAGTTTCATTTTAAATTTGGATTTGAATTTGGTCATTTGAATGCTGAAATGCACATGAAATTAATTGAAATTCAGATTTGGGGAAATGTGAATTTGAAAATATGAAATTAAATGAAACGATATGAAAATCGAATTTGGGAGAAATGAGATGAAATTAGATGAAATTATGTGAAATTATAATTTGGGGAAATGGAGGAATAATTAATTATTTAAATAACTTAAATGAAATTATTTAAACTTAGGAGATTGAATTAATTAAATAATAAAGATTATTTGACTAAGGAAAATGTCATAAATAATTAAATAATTGATATTTAATTAATAATTGAGATAGGGTTAACTGATTAAAATGATTTGAGAACAGAAATAGAATAATTAGAAGTGTTGAAGGGCGATGATTAGAAGAAATGGTTAGTTTTATCAAATAATCAAAGAATTACTTAATTAAATAGACGAATAATTAGTGTAGAATTAATGAGATAGTTTTAGGTGTCTACATTTTCCCCTCTTTGAGACAATGTCGAAACAACGTTGTTTCAAAGAAAATGAAAAGAAAAACTGCCCCAGTATGCCCCAGTGACACTAGGGTATAATGTCCCCTTAGAAAAAGTGGTCGGAAAATTTTGGATCGAAGACCAGTTTTTCGGAAATATGCTAGATAGTGATAATATGAAGTTTGAAAGAGTTTTGATCTCGTTTATTATGTCTAACACTGCGTTGAAGCTGGAGAGGTCCACGGGCGTTTATGTTAAGAAACCCTAATTTTTTAGCCTATAAATTGAGGATTGGTATGGGTTTGAGCTCATTTGTATTTTTTGTTTTAAAAGAATTTCTTAGAGATATTAGAGCTTTTGGCATCCTTGGAGTGAAATGGCAGGTCATGGAGCGAGGTTGCATTTATCCAAGTGAGTGCGATCTTATCAGAGACCTCCTGGCACTGGTGGCATGGTGAGTTGCCTAACTTTCTGCTTGTTTTTGTCTATATTTTGCAAAAATTTAATTATTTTTTGGTGTGTCTTTTTTCGTGCATGTCGCAATTGAGTATCGATATTGCCGCAATTGACTTTATTATGTCGCAATTGAGTTTAACACATCGCATTTGATGTTTTATGTCGCAGTTGTTAACTTTAAGTCGCAATTGATAAAATTGTATCGCAATTGAATGTTTTGCATCACATCTGATAATATCGTGTCGCATTTGGCATAAATATGTCGCATTTGCTTATTTTGCTTCACATATGATAATATTGAATCGCAATTGATAATAAAGGTCCTTATTTCTTCAATTTATGCATCCTGATAGTTTTGATGACGTAGTTGACTCATTTTTATTTTTTCCAAATGCAGGCGCATTATCCAGTACTTCTTTCTAGGTAGACATGGCCAGATAGTCTTGATCGACGTCATGAGTTGGATGCAAAGGATACCACTTTGTTATGACAGGTTGGATTATATTGTATTGCACATTTGCTTGAGGTTATGACCAACGGGGCTATGATTACTGCTTTGGTTGAGCGGTGGCATTCAGAGACATGTTCTTTTCATCTACCGACTGGTGAGGGATCTATCACACTTGAGGATGTGTGGCGTATTTTACACATTTTGATATCTGGTAGGCGAGTTAATTTTGATCGTGATGATGGTATTTCAGCTTTGTGTACATTGTTCAAGTGTGAGGAGCAGGATCTACATATTTGTGGTCGTTATGATATTTGTTGGGATGATTTTGATTATGATGATCTCAACGTTGTGATTGCGTGTACTATTGTTGGATTATTGATTCCTGATAGATGTGCCCATGGTTTTCCTGTTGGATGGGGATGTGTTATACATGATATGATTATTGATAGACATGTGTGTTCTTGGGGTCCTTGTCTTCTTGCCACTTTATATCATCAAATGCATGGGGTTGTTTACTTGCAGCAGAAATCAGTTGGATGTGGTATTACTTTGCTCTAGACATGGGCTTGGGAACACATTGCTATTTTCCATCTTGTGTTACATATAGCTTTAGAGCTAGAGAATCCATATGCTTATGGATATACTATTGGTGTGAGGCATAGGGCATCAGGTAACATCTTGTATTAGCGTAATCAGATTGATATCTTACACTACTTCTCATGGAGACCTTATCTTACTTGTCCTAGTTGGACTGATGATGCTCAGCATCTTCCTTTTTGTCGACAGTAGAGATATCTTATTGGTCGAGATATTGGTAATCACGGGGTTATTGAAATGCATCTTCCTAGCCATGTGCTCAAACAGTTTGGGGAAGTACAGGGTATTCTAGATGTAACAGATTATTTTGCTCGCACTACTTGAGAGGTTGGTGATTGGGGTGCTTGTATACAACCTCATGTTGCTATTGTTGAGTTTGATGTTCTTGCTCCTATTTTGTGGGGATGGTGGCTTGGTGTAGCAGATCCAAAGTCCACAGCGTACTATAGTGTATGGTGGATACAGCATAGGCCTATACCTTTGACAGATCTAATAGTACCAATTGGTGCTCATCAAAATAGACATGGCAGGGGTCCCAGAGGGAGAGGTGGAGAGGATAGGGGTGGAGGAGTTAGAGGTGGAGGAGGTAGGGATGGAGGAGGTAGAGCTAGAGGAGGTAGGGATGGAGGAGGTATAGATCTAATAGCAGATGTCACAGGGCAGGTGGATAGTGATAGGGAGGATGTGGATATTGGTGGACAAACTACATCCATGAGCAGCACTGATGATAGTGATGAATCAGGATCAGGGTCAGGGTCATTGAGCAATGATGGAGATGAGGGCGGGGATGATGGTTATGATAAGGAGATTCCCCAGGCTGCAAAGTCTGTAGTTATGGATAGAGGAGATGAGGAGGGATTGAGAGATCAGGTTAGGCATTTAGATGATTTGGTTGCTACTTTGCGGCAGTGGTAGATGGAGGATAGGGATTAGTATCGGCATGCGATAGAGGATTTGATTGTGGAGAGGGATCGAGTAGCTACTGATAGAGATTGATTACATTGAAAGAGGGATGAGGCAGTTAGGTGGTCTCAGATCACTCAATACATATGACTAGTTATTTGGGCTAGTGACGGAGGCACGTAGCCTGGCAGATAGATATGTTGTTGCAGCATAGGAGGCTACTTATTATCGGCATGTTTATGAGAGAGCTATCCCTGAGGATCAGAGGGAACCTAGTTATTTTGATTTCATGGGGAGAAGATCGAGTTGATCTACTTCTCGACAGACTAGTTATGGGGGAGTGATGGGTCCACCTAGAGCGTCATCGGGACAGGCTAGAGCTAGTCGAGATGTACCCAGTGATGGAGGTAGTATAGGTTGAGAGATTGGATATTGATTTTGATGATGTAGATACAATGTATTTTGACATATTTCTATATGATATATGTGATATGCATTCTATTGGCATTTTTTATGTTCATGTTGTGATTGTCATTGATGGACACACACTTGCATTAAGATCCTCTTTATATGTATGAGTTAGAGCACAACCGATATTTGTTCCAACCGATATGTTGTAGGTATGTTGTATTATAGTCTTTAGACTATTGATGTTTTGTAGAATGTGTTTACCGGTCTGAAGCGGCATGTTGACCCCAAGCAGTTCATGGATACCAAGTAGTACGAGGGATTTGGCATAACACATTTTTACCAGTCTTCATTTTTGTCAAACCGGCAACCGGCATTTTGTATGATCCAGTAATACTCTGTGATGAGTTACCAACTGGCATTTTGTGATGAGTTACCATCCTCCGATTGTTTGATGGTGCTAAAACCTAAATGATGCCTTTTTGTGTCGTGGTACCAAGTATGTCCAGGCTCATTGAACCTAGGAAATTGTAATGTAATCCTATTTGACCGACATGAAATTAGATTCCTTTATAAGGACATCATGTCTAGGGTTTTAGGTTGTTGATGTGGATATAGCGAAAGCTTATGTTGTTGCTAGGGTTTAAGGTGATTGAGGAGCTGGAGAGAATATGAATGTGTAGAAGACTAAAGTAATGCTAGAGTGCATTAGGAATGAGCTACCAAGGATCTAACCAAGCAGTCTGTGCTACTAGCTAGATCAAACACTTGTTGATTACTCACATCTTTGACAAGTCTGTAGCCCCTAACCGAGTAGGCCCAAAAGCCTTTTATAAATCCTCTAACAAGGTGGTTCACATCTATGGATTTAAAATCCTCTAGCAAGGTAGTCTTTAATCGAACTTATCTCCTAATAGAGATTGAGATTCTTAACAATAAAGAACATTGTAAGACCTTAACCGGTCTAACCTTAACTGGTCTGGTTTCTATTCTGCAGATAGTGACTTGTGAGTTCCATCTCACTGTGGTTTTTCCCATTTGGGTTTCCACATCAAATATCTTATGTTATGGTTGTATTGCTTTTGTGGGTGAATGCTTTATTTGCATTTTGGTTTGCATGTGTGATAACCGGTCTGTCTATTAAATTGTTTTGCCGGATTATCTTTAGACTATTTAAGTGTTTAAGTGCAGTGTTTTTTGGTATACTAATTCACCTCCCCCACTCTTAGTATTCATCAATTGGTATCAGAGCCTACCTTTCTATAAGTTTAACCACTTGGAAAGAGATATGGGGGAATACACCTTGAGGGAACTTACTCAACGGCTCACTCAGTCTGAGCAAGCCTATGATGATCTTATGGTCAAATACAAGGCATCTCAAGCAAAAAGGAGAGAACATGCAGAAAAGCTAATGGAGCTATCTGAAAATAGTTTTGCAGATGAAGCAGATATGGAAGCCCTAATTGTAGAAGTAAATAAGTTGAATGAATCAAACTCCAACTTGAGAAAGGAGTTGGAAGGACTGACTATCCGGATGTGTCAAGAGCTTGAGAACTGGAGAAAAGCTAAAGACCTAGTGAAAGAAAGAGATTTTGAGATCTCCAAGTTGAAACAAGAGATGAGTGCCCTAAATGCTCAACTCCATGCAAGCAAGGTGGAAAAAGAAAGAGTACAAGGTGAACTAAACATAGCCATCTATGAAAATACAAGCCTAATGGAGTCAAATGTTGCTATTTCCAAAGAACTCTTTGAGTCAAAGGAAATACTTGCTAAGTTCAACAAGAGCACTGTTAAGCTAGAGCAAAAGCTTGAGTCGGCTAGACCGGTAAAGAATACCAATGGACTTGGTTTCTCTGGACATGAGGAAGGATAATCCTCAGGAACAAATGTTGAAGCATCAAAGAAGCAACCAACATTCAAAGGAAAAGGCAAGCAAAAATTCAAACCTGTTTGCTGTAACTGTCTTAAAGAAGGACACACTGCCAATGTATGTAGGAGAAAAGCCTACAATAATTTTCCTTATTTTATTAACAATGTACCTAGATCCAATAAGTTCAATGGTCATTGTTATGCATGCAACAAGTTTGGGCATAGAGCATCTGAATGTAGGTCTGTCATGAACAACACCGGAATATATCCTCAGAGGACCCAAGGAGCTGGTCCAGAATCTTTTGTGAATCGGAACCCCAATTGGTTTAATGCTTATAACCATCAGTCAGGTAACAGTGGCTATCAACCGGCAACCGGATGGAGAGCAAATTGTTGGATTTGTCATGGTCATGGTCACACTGCTGCTACATGCAGAAGGAAGAATGGAAACATGAACAATGGACCTTGGAGAGCACCTGGATTGGTTTGCTATCACTGCAACAAACCGGGTCACATTGCAAGATTTTGCAGAAGCAGAAAGAGTATATCTGATGATATACCGGTCACTTTGGAAGGAGGAATTGATGTTAAAATAGTTCAAGCGGACATGAAAAAAACCTGGAAGAGGAACCGGTTTCCGCACCTAGTGTGGAAATATCGGAACTGACAAACTAAGCTTCAAAAAGCTTAGGGGGAGCAAACGGAAAAATGTTTTCGAACCCCCAGTTTATACTGGCAAAAGACCTTAACTGGTATGTGATACCTATCACTTGGCAGAAGACCAGAAATGGTAAAAAGGCAAATTAGGGTTTACGCCCTAATGGAGGAGCATTAATGACAGTAGGTGAGGACTATGTTTAAAAGCATTTTTGAAATCATTTCTCACTATCAGTTTTTGAGTGAAGAAAAGTTTTTCAAAGAGCAGAGCGACGAAAAGGCGATTTGAGCAGAGATTTGGAGAAATTGAGAAAACGTGAAGTAGATTCAAATTCAAACTGGAAATGGTCAAGTGGAGAACACAAAGCAGTGATTCAACAACCAACGGAGTGTGAAGTAAAGGACAATCTGTAAGCCCTAATTTCACATGTTTCAAAAGGTATTTCTCGAGTTCTTAAGGTTTCTATCATGGCTTCCGCATCTCATACCAGTTCTAGTGCATCTATTGAGTCTGAAAGTTTTATTCAACGGAAGTCAAAGTATAATGCCCTATCACAAGTTCCGACTGGAGTGATAGTAGAAGAGGGAATTTCTGACTACAAAGATTACAAGATTGAAGACCTAGGGTCTCTAGCCATCCACTCCCAACTAGGTCTGTTTTGTGGAAAGGATAAGAAAATCAAACCGAAGTATAGTATCTTAGAGAAGAAGAAACTCCATAATGTTGTATACTTCCTGGAAGACTTTACAGAGGATCATATAAGGATCATTTTGAGCAGAGTCCATGGTGACAAAATGTACCTGGAGAGGACGCATGATATCACACAGTAGGTAATTCATGCAGTCACCGGTTTCTACAATACAGGGGAAGTACCATCCCTAATGATGGTTAGCAAAACTGAAATGTCCAAGCTCACCGGTTCAGTGAGTGACTCACGTGGCATGACAGTCAATTCAATCAAGGATGATTTGGTGAAGTATGCATGTATGGTGATTGGTTATCAGACGTTCTCAGCCAGTAGAATTAACTCTGTATCTGCTGCAGTGGTAAATGTCTCTTACCAGATGATAAAGGAGGATGCTTCAATTGACCTATGCACCGGTATGCAGAGGCAACTCCTATTGAACCTAAAATCAATCAAACAAGATAATGCACTGAGGTTCAAGTTTGGACAACTATTGGTTGGGTTGTTCTTTTACTTTCAAGGATACTTCCCAGGAGTGGGAGACATTCAGTGGTCTGCGGACCAACCGGTTACCAAACAGATAAAGGAAAGTTTGCAAGTAGTGGGAACCAGTTATCCTAAAGTTCTGAACAGGTATTTTGATGAGTTCAGATGAAAAATGAGCCAAAGGATGAGGATCTCAGGTGATATCATCAATAAATATGAAGATGACATCTGTTTCACCATCAAGGTGGATCAATGCATAATGGAGGCTATTGAGCCCAGACAGGAAGAAGTGGAGCCAATGGGCTATGAGGTGATGTATGACATGTTGGAAGGGTATGCCTCTACCCTTATTGCCTCACTGCTTGATCCTAAGGTGAAGAGAACTGACACCTACCTAGAGAGGATATCACCAGCTGAGGAACCACCAACAGTGAAAGAGAAAGAACTGGCAGTGAAGAAGGCAAAGGCAGTGCCTGCAGCATCAGCACAGATTACTACTGCAACTCCAAGAGTGACCAAGCGGTCACCAGCTAAGAAGAAACCAGAAGTTGCACTAGCTAAAGTGTTCTAGAGAAAGAGGAAGACAAGGAACACCTCTCCAGACTCAGAGGAAACTGTGTCTGAGGAAAAGCCAAAGAAAAAACGTCAAGCAAAGAAGAAGACCAAGAATGAACCGGCATCATCTACACCAGTAAATATAGATATCTCCTCCTATAAACCTTTGACACATTGTCAAAGAACAATAAAGAATATTAGGAGAAAAGTGTTAAATGATTTACTTGAGTGTTTTGATGACTTCAATGAGGATGAAAAGGAATCGGTTGAAAAGGAAACAATTCTGTATCTGTGTAGTAATGACCGGTCGCCCTCAGAGATTAAGTCTCAGACACCGGATTCTTTATATATGTCATTAGATAATAGATGGTGCATTGCCATAGAGAAAGAATAGGAAATTAGAGAGAAGGTTTTTGCACAATACTTTCCCGACCTGTCAAATTCTGAATTATATGATGTTATTGATCTAAATAAAGGACTCTTTTTCACTAGAAAAAGAAGACTCTGGCTGTTAGAAGGTAGAGTTGCTGATGTCGAAAAAGACACCCATCTATTTATGCAAACCACTGTCCAGACTCACAAAGCACTTCTGGCCAACCGGCAAGCAAAAGAAGAACCGGCTATATCCAAACTGGATGAGGTATTTGACGATGAAGGCAATCGAGTCATTGAACCAATCGACACCATTGATGTCGATGCTCTAGACGTTGAGGATGATACTTAGGAAACACCATCTGAGGCAACATGACAGAAGCAATAGGCTAAACCAGCTGATAAGCAAACCAAGGACAGACAAGAAGCGACAAAGGAAGAGGTAGAGCAGAGGAAAAAGGATGAATAGAAGCAAAAGAAGAAGGAAGAAGAGAAAAAGAAGAAAGATGAAGAGGAAAAGAAGAAGAAAGATGAAGAAGAGAAGAAGAAGAAGAAAGATGAGGACGAGAAAAAGAAAAAAGATGAAGAGGAGAAAAAGAAGAAATATGAAGAGGAGAAGAAGAGGAAAGATGAAGAGGAGGAGAAGAAGAAAGATGAAGAGGAGAAGCAGAAGAAGGATGAAGAGGAGAAAAAGAAGCAAGAAGATGAAAAGAAAAAGAAAGAAGAGGAGGATAAGGAACAGGAGAAAAAGAAGGAAGCAAAGAGGAAGAAGAAGGAAAAAGAAGATAAGGAACAGGAGAAGAAGAAGGAAGCAGAATAGAAAAAGGCTAAGGAGGACAAGGAAGTAGAGAAGAGGAGAGAAGCGGAGAAGAAGAAAGCAGAAGAGGACAAGGTAGGAGAAGCAGCGAAGAGCACCCCTGAAGGCAATCGGGAGTCAAGCCAAACTGGCTAACCTCTCCAGTCCTATAGATCTCCAGTCTGCAAGTGAATCAGAGCTAATGCAGAGCATCAAGGTTGCTCAAGAGCACCTTGAAATCATTCAAAGCAAGAAGGAGTGGGATATAATTCAAGCAGTTGTGGACACACTTACCAGTTTGATACCCAGTACAAATCTTCCAAACACCGATTCCTCATTAGCTAGACTAAAGCTCCTATCCACAGTAGTGGATGATCAGGTGCAGAGCCTGGAAGAAGCAGCTGAGGCAAATGTCAATAAAGAGCATCAAAAAGATCTTAAGATTGCTCTGGTAAAGAAGTTGAATGAGCTCCGGTCTGAACTGCAGAAAGACCAAAAGGATATAAGGGATGCTTTGGATGAGGGAAATCTACTACTTAGCAAAATCTACCAACCTCATCTATTCTATGATGATGTGCTAGCTCAGAATCAAAAGCCTCAAACAGACTTATAGTCTTACTTGAGCACATTCAAGCCACCTTATGATTCCTTCACAACTTATGGGCAAACCGTTCACTGGTTTCATATCCAGTCAGCCAAAATTGAGCAAGAGATCAGCACACGGTCTAGAGATTTGCAAGAGCTACCACTGGTTTTACTTCCATGTCTGCAAAATCTTCAAAAGTGTTATCTGAACCTAGATGCCTTGACAGTTACATAGGAGATGAGCACAGTTGATGCCATGGAAGAACAAGTCTCTCAGATGCAAACCAAGAAAGAAGTGGCCACCTCCTTACTTGAGTCCTGGTCTCTATCAATGAAGCAATTCTTGCAGGACTATAAATCTATTTTTGACAAGTACTATTCCTTATTGTCATAAACTTTTATTATTTTTATATATCAAATGGAAATAGGGTTGTTTAGCAGTACTTTGTCATTGTTGGCAAAGGGGGAGAAGTATTCTATTTTGGAGAAGTATAGGGGAGAAGTATCTAGTACTTAAAATTTTTCTATATGCTTTGATATATGCTATATGCTCTGATATCTCAATGTTTATGCTCTGTATGCAAAATTGCTATACATTATATTGATTAAGGGATAGTGTATATGCTTAGGGGGAGCAATTTTGCTAATGGCATGTTTTTTGTGGTAAAACACTTAGATGTCAAAATTTTATTTTCCTAAGTGTTGCCATCAATGCCAAAGGGGGAGATTGTTGGCATTTTTTATGTTCATGTTGTGATTTTCATTGATGGACACACACTTGCATTAAGATCATCTTTATATGTATGAGTTAGAGCACAATCGGTATTTGTTCCAACCAGTATGTTGTAGGTATGTTGTATTATAGTCTTTAGACTATTGATGTTTTGCAGAATGTGTTTACCAGTCTGAAGCGACATGTTGACCCCAAGCAGTATGAGGGATTAAAGCAACATAACACGTTTTTACCAGTCTTCATTTTTGTCAAATCGGCAACCGGCATTTTGTATGAACCGGTAATACTCTGTGATGAGTTACCAACCGGCATTTTGTGATGAGTTACCATCCTCCGATTGTTTGACGATGTTGACACCTAAACGGTGCCTTTTTGTGTCGTGGTACCAAGTATGTCCAGGCTCATTGAACCTAGGAAATTGTAATGTAATCCTATTGGACCGATATGAAATCAGATTCCTTTATAAGGACATCATGTCTAGGGTTTTAGGTTGTTGATGTGGATATAGCGAAAGTTTATGTTGTTGCTAGGGTTTAAGTTGATTGAGGAGTTGGAGAGAATATGAATGTGTAGAAGACTAAAGTAATGCTGGAGTGCATTAGGAACGAGCTACCAAGGATCTAACCAAGCAGTCTATGCTACTAGCTAGATCAAACACTTGTTGATTACTCACATCTTTGACAAGTCTGTAGCCCTTAACTAGGTAGGCCCAAAAGCCTTTTGTAAATCCTCTAAAAAGGTGGTTCACATCTGTGGATTTAAAATCCTCTAGCAAGGTAGTCTTTAATCAGACTTATCTCCTAACAGAGATTGAGATTCTTAACAGGGTTTGTTTTGGTAAAGAACATTGTAAGACCTCAACCAGTCTAACCTTAACCAGTTTGGTTTCTATTCTGCAAATAGTGACTTGTGAGTTCCATCTCACCGTGGTTTTTCCCATTTGGGTTTCCACGTCAAATATCTTGTGTTATGGTTGTATTGCTTTTGTGGGTGAATGTTTTATTTGCATTTTGGTTTGCATGTGTGATAATCAGTCTATCTGTTAAACTATTTTACCGATTTATCTTTAGACTATTTAAGTGTAGTGTTTTTCGGTATACTAATTCACACCCCCCCCCTCTTAGTATTCATCATATTCTTGATGAGCTTTTGATTTTGAACTTCATGGTCTAATCCAATTTTATTGTGATGATGAATGCAATATGAATGTGATATCATGCAGTGATTTGATGTAGCTTTATGTTGTGATGCATAATGGTTGATAAAAACTTTATTATGAGTATGAAATGGTAATGAACATGCAATGTGATGATGCTTATATATTTTTGTGTGTCAAAATACATGTTGAAGATCCTAGAAGAATTGTTAGTTGTTAGACGTAGAAAATAATCAATCTTTGTAAGCCATATTTTGATGTAATAATGGATGATATGATAGAAATATTGATGAGAAAGTCTTCATTGCTTTATTCATAGTGTGATACATTATCATCATTGGGCCTTATTATATAACAATGGAGCTTATTACACTAGGGTATAAGGAACCAAGATGTATAGATATCTCATTGCAAAGAAACAAACACATAACAGACAAGGAATGAACCCTCCATTCTGGGAATTACACTAGGGGTCGAGGTATGTGTGGCATTCACAAGCTAAATGCTCCTATCATAGACACCCACTAGAGAAATTGCCCCAGAACTTCATCGGTTCAAACCACAAACAACAAACAAAGAAAATGATCATGCCCATCATGGTTCCTCTAATCACTTTTGGACATCCTTGAGTAGCTAAAAGCAATGATCTTCGCCAATTTGATAAAAAGAGTCAACCAAAAAAGACAAAACTCAGCAATTAGACTGACTGTGCCTTTGCTTTGATATGTTTGATGTGATTTTGATAATGTCTAGTTTCAGAAGTTTTGGACCCCGTATAAGACCAATATGTCTGGTTTCAAGTGTACCGATTCTGTTTAAGATAAGATGTTGATCACATTGATAGTTTGATAAATCGATATATTAGACAGTTGATCAGTGTGATTGCAGATATTTTGACAAGCTAGTTGTATCCTTTGTTCAACTTTGTGTGAAGTGTTTGTTGGACATCTGTTGGGGTGTTTGATTCTTGCGAGATAATTTATTGCGAGTTTTACAATTGGTATTTGATTGTTTTTTGTTTTCGAAGAGCTTTTCTGATGTTTAGGATTTTTGGTATTTTCTCAATGTTTTTGTTCTTTTTTCAGTATCGTATTTGAATGTTTTTGTTTTGATTTTGATGTTTTCTAATTTTTTATTTTTTCAGGACTTTTTTCAAACGTTTTTTATTTTTCAAGATCATTTTTTGAATGTTTCTTATTTTTTTGGGATCATTTTTCGATTGTTTAGGATTTTTCAGGATCATATTTCGAATGCTTTTTATTTTTTCAGGATCGTTTTTTTATTGTTTAGGATTTTTTCATGATATTTGATGATTTTTAGGAATAATTTTTTCAGCTATGCCCCTAAGTATGCAGTCCTATGATGATAACATGATGATGCATAATGCAGTGGAGACAATAAATTTTTGATATGAGTTATGTTAATACAAGATGTATGACAAAAATACAGTTCCTATTCGAGCAAGGATGAGTGTGTGTGTCTTTCATTCTAAAATGCCTATTCGAGCAAGGATGAGTGTGTGTGTCTTTCATTCTAAAATGCACTAATTAGATTAAATGTGCCAAAAATTTCAGAGATAGGAGTTCAATCCATTCTCAAAAGACTTAGATCATCCAACCTAACACACTATGTAACCAAGATTTATGAATGGAGGCGTGGAAAAATTCTCCATCAATTCTTGAAACTTTGATCTTCTTTTGCCCATGTGTGTGCGTTTGAGTTCATTTTGACTCTTACAACCATTAAAGACCCTTGGAATCCTATGTGGCTAGCTACATGAGTTATTCTGACTTCAAAAGCAATCTAGATAGAGCCTCGCTACCAGCAAGCCTTTAGGGCTTCGACGAGGTTATGCACTATAATCTCTCAAATACTGCTCCATTGCCAATAGGTGTCCATGGCCCTGATGGAGTTACTTGCATGTTCCCATAGTCAAGCTTTTTTTTTTGTCGCATTTGTATGTGTGATATTTTAGTAATATATCATTTTTTTGTTTGTTTTGTCTTGAGATTGACATAACACTTTTTTCTTTTATTTTCTTGCCTTGACTTGTAAGTAATGAAACCTACTTGGGTATGACAATTATAGTGGGAATATTGGATTTTTCACTAGCCACATGACCAACTAGGTATCTGTAATGACTTAGAGCTTTTGATTAATGTGTGAGATATAGCAATTGACAGATTTTTGTAACAAGACTTGATAGTGAAACCTCTACCCAACCAAGGATAAAGCATAATCACAACGTGACATTGAAGATGAATGACTATAGACCTCCTAAAGACTTCATGAACAAGTATCTAGAAAATGAGACAACCTTCATTTCTTTCAGTGCAGATAGGTGAATGACTCAAAAAATCACCATGTTTTATTGATGCAACTATATGAGAAAGAAATAATGCAATGCGGTAAAGAGATATGCAAATGCAGTACTAGAATTGAAATGAACCCACCCTTAGATGTAATACCTTTTTAGGTGCATACTATTGATGGGATCAGGGAGTGAATCTCCCTCCATTGTTTGCAAATGATAAGCACCATTTCCAATTACCTTCATTGTGACAAACGGACCTAACCAGTTAGGTTCAAACTTTCTTGTTTTTTCACGTTCAACAAGGTTTCTTTGATTTTCTTTAAGAATGATATCTCCTATTTCAAAGAAACATGGTTTGACTCGTTTGTTGTAGCTTCTCATTATGTTTTGGTAGCCTTGTAAATGGTTTAGAGCACTTTGTCATTTTTCATCTAGGAATTCTAATTCTTGCAAACGTGCGACTCTATGGTTTTCTTCTAAGATAATGTTTTTTAGAGAGACTCTTAGGGATGGTGATTCTACTTCGATAGGTAAAATGGATTTTGCACCATAAACCAAAGAGAATGGTGTTGTACCAGTTGTCGTACATATACTAGTTTGATAATCCCGTAGAGCTGGATTTAGTTGGAGATGCCAATCTCATCCACTATCATTGACAACTTTCTTTGAGATTTTCAAAATAGTTTTGTTTGTTGTTTCATCTTGACCATAGCTTTGGGGATAGTAAGGTGTTGCAAAATATTTTCAGATCTTAAATTATTCACAAAGATCGCTCACTTATTGATTTATAAAGGGTCGTCCATTATCAATCATGATGCACATGGGTACCCCATACCTACAAATGATATAATTCAGGATGAATTTTCCTATTTGTTTTCCTATTGTGAAAATCATCGGGATTGCTTCAACCCATTTTGTGAAATATTCTATAGCGGTGAGAATAAACTTATGTCCATTGGAAGAGGTAGGATTTATTTTCCCTACAAGATATAATCTCCATTGTAAAAATGGCCATGGTGATGTTCTTGGTTGAACATCTTGAGCGGGTGCATGAATGAGATTCCCATGTATTTGGCATTTCTTGCATCTTTGGACATACTTGTAAGCATCCCTTTCCATTGTAGGCCAATAGTAACCTGTTCGTAACAGTGTTTTTGCTAGAGCAGGTCCAAAAGAATGTGTGCCACATATTCCGTCATGAACTTCTTTTAAGGCAATTTGTGTCTCCTCCATATCAAGGCATCTGAGTAAGGTGATGTCTATACTTTTCCTGTATAAAGTATAAGAAATGATTGCATGTATTGATTATTTTCGTATGAGTGCCTTTCTTTGATTTTGTGAAAGATCTGGAGGTATATATTGATCATGCAGGTATGCATATATATCTTTGTACCATGGAGACTCGGGTCCTACTATCATACAGGCATATTCAGTGGATGTTATTTTATAAGTTGGGACAATGATTTGTTCCACTTGAAATTCAAAGTGAGTTCCATCATTTGGCATATCCAAGAGAGATCCTACTGTTGCCATTGCATCTGTTGTCTTGTTTTGCACTCTCAAAATCTGTTCAAATGTGACGTTGGTGAAGTGTTTCTTGTATTCTTCTACCAATTTTTTATATAGTTGTAACTTATCATCTTTTGTATTGTAATCATAATTGACTTGATTAATGATGAGTTGTGAGTCTCCAAAGACCTGTAGATCTTTGATATTTCATTGTAGTGTAGTGCGTTGTCCTACCATCAAGGCTTCGTATTCAGCAATGTTATTGGTAGTAGGGAAGCTAATCCTAAATGATTTGGGAATTAAATCTCCTTAAGGAGTTATGAACATAATTCCTTCTCCTTCTCCATGATTTGTATGTGAACCATCAAAGAATAATTTCCATTGTGTTTGTGTTGATAGTGTAAATACTGATTCATCTGGAAAATCTATCACCATTGGATGGTTGTCTTGTAAAGGTGCTTTTGCAAGTTGGTCTACTATGATTTGTCCCTTTATATCCTTTCTACTAATGTATTCAATGTCAAATTCACTGAGTATCATGACCCATTTTGCAAGTCTTTCCGTTAGTGATGCTCTATTTATCAGGTATTTGAGTGGATCAAATTGTGCAACTAGTTGTATTTTATGACTCAACATATAATGTCTCATTTTTTGTGATGCAAAGATTACTGCAAGACACACTCTTTCTATCTATGTGTAGTTGAGTTTATATCCAATGAGTGTTCTACTAATGTAGTACACGGCTCTCTCTTTTCCTTGTTCATCCTGCTACACTAAGAGTGCCTAAGGAAGAATTTGTTGCACCTATGTATAGTAGTAATGGTTTCCCATGTACTGGTGGAACCAATATTGGAGTGGACAATAGATATTCCTTTATTTTTTTGAATTCCTCCTGGCATTGTTGTGTCCATTTAAATGTAACACCTTTCTTCAGAAGATGTTGAAATGGTTGGCACTTTTCTGCCAATTGGGCTATGAAGTGCCTTATCAATTGTAATCTCCCTTGTAGACTTTTGAGTTAGTTGAGTGTAGCAAGTGATGGCATGTCTAAAATAGCTTTGACTTTCTCTGGATCTATCTCAATTCTGTGATTGGATACAAGAAGCCCAAGAGTTTACCAGATGTTACCCCGAAGACACATTTTTTTGGATTTTGTCTTACATTGTATTTCTCCATTCTATCAAAGATCTTAGCCAATATGCTTAAGTGACTATCCCTTGTTTTGGATTTTTCTAGCAATTTGTCTACATAATCTTCCATGATTGTATATATCATATCATGAAACAAGGTGGTCATTTCTCTTTGATAAGTGGCACCTGCATTCTTAAGGTCGAATGGCATCACATTCCAACAATAGGTTCCCCATGGGCAAGTAAATGTTGTCTCCGGTTTATCTTCTGGTGCAATTTTTATTTGATTATAACCAGAAAAACCATCCATGAGTGATAGCATTTCATTTCTAGCTATTAATTCCACTATGATGTCTATATTGGGGAGTGGAAAGTCATATTTGGGACAAGCCTTGTTAAGATCACTAAAGTTGGTGTAGACCCTGATACCTCTAGTATGCTTGGATATCGAGACTAGATTTGAAATCCATTCAACATAGTCTTAGGTCTTATGAAACCCACATCTAACAATTTTTGTAACTCAATTTTGACTAACAAGGCAATGTGAGGGTGCATTTTCCAGAGCTTTTGTTTGTATGGCTTTACCCCTGGAAGTAAAGGCAAGTGATGTAAGACTAATTATGGGTCTAATCTAGGCATATATGCATAAGACCGTGCAAAATCGATGGGTCTTTTCTTAAAGAAATTGATAAATTTCTCTTTTTCCACTGGATCGAGGGATTTTGCCAGGTGAATGTTACGAACCTTCTCAGCATTGCCGATGTTGATTTCCTCAATTTCTTCTACCAATAACGTTGACCGTTCTTTACCAACATGTAGGGCAGCTATTATTTGTTCAACTTTATCATCATTGTCGTGATTAAGAGAAGAGCTTGCCTCTCCAAAATATGTATTTTTGTCTAGATCTACTGCATAGCCAGTTTTGTCATCATTATAAGGGAATCCATCCCTTGCACCTAAGAATTTTGCTATAGCTTTGTCATTTTGGAACCAATCTAATTGTGGCTCTCCTTCTTGCCCCCAGTTAATCAAACATGGATGTATGAGGGACAAATCTTTGTCTCTTGTCATTTTAGATGATCCATATATCATGCATACTTGATTATGATCTATTGTTTCTTCATCATATATTGGTGACGAGTTGCCTTCATTCTCAGATGGAAATTCATAGTCATGAGAATCTATGACGCTTTCTATGTACATTTCACTTTTTGATTTTGTATCACTTATCTGCTCTTGTTCTGGCAACTAAGTTTGTTGTAATTGAGTAGGCCTTCTTTGTATTGTGGACACCCTTCTTAATCCTGGTATTAGTCTTTGCAATATTTCTTCATCTGATTCAAATGGAGGCGCTAAAGTTGTTTCTCTTGGCAAGAGTATTGACAACAATCAAGGATTTGGTTCATCTGCTGGTGTTAAGCTTGTATCTATTGCCATGTTTGCTTGTGCAGATGATTCAGGTACTATACTACTAGTTGTCTCTATGTTAGGTTCTTATAGAAGTTGCCTCATGTCTTCACCATCTGATTATGTGATAGGAGATGTTGGTAGTTTCTTTCTTTTCTGAGGTGGAAAGAAATCCATCTGGCTTATAGGTATAAAATATGAGGGTACCTTTGGCCTGTTCAATATATCCAATGTTCGTTGTCTAGCTTTTGTTATTGGTGGCACATATTTATATCCCAACCCTTGATTCTTTGGGTTTTTATTTGGCAAAATAGGTTCTAATATTCCTTGATTTTGTAGCCCTAATCATGTGGTGCCATCATATTCATGTTTTTATAACATCTTGAAGTCGTTTCCATATTGATGTAGAGGTTGTTGGCATTCTACACTCTAATCAGAATGGTTGATGTTGTCATCGATGGCAACCAATCGATAATAGGATTCTATAGGTTCATCGACAATGCAGACATTATTTACCGGCACCAGCAGGCACAACAAAGTTCATTCAGCGGCATTTAGTTTACACTGGCAACGAAGCATATCGGCACTCAGGTCAACATAAGACAAGTTTAGTTTATATGAATTGTATTATAATGTAATTAATTATCTATAAGCCGACATGATGTATTGTATAGACTCATATATATATGAGATCCTATAGGTCATTTTTGATATAGCATGGAGAGGAAATTGTGTAATGGTATTATGTAAAAGATAGCGAAAAGATTTTGTAATAAGACAGATAGATTATGTGAGAAAATATGATTCATCGGAAAGGTTTTTGGTTAAGGTTTCTGATAGAGCTTAAACCAGTACTGAATCAAGCATTGCAGATGCTATTTTTAGTAGTACATTATCTTGGATTTAATTATCCATTTTGTAGTCAATGAGACTCTTTCATTGAGCAGTGCACTCTAGGTTGTTGGCCTTCCTGCATGTGCAGGCCCCTATTGTAAGTAATATTTATTCATATTGGCCAGTGAGTAAATATTGTGGGTCACAAATCCCATCAAGTTTTTTCCCTTACCGGGTTTCCTCGCCAAAATATCTTGTGTTATGGTGTACATTTATGTTGTCTCTATTATTTCTCTTTACTGCATTATTACTTGTTTACCAGTACATTAATTTGGGTTGTAAAGCTATAAATAAGTCCAAATATTCCACTAACCGGTTAGACACTGATTCACCCCCCCCCCTCTCAGTGTCTTTGAGACTATCATTGCATATAACAATTGGTATCAGAGCCTGGTCCTCTATTTGCAAAAGCCTAATAGCTTGAGGAAGATTATGAAACCAGCACCAATAAAGAGTTTGAGAAAACAGTTGGAAGGATCTCTTGAAGATTTTGATGTAGAAAAATTGAAGATGATCTGAGGACTGCCCAGGAATTCATTAAAGAACTTCAGGAGAATCTGGTTATAGCACAAAACAAGAGAAAGGAACTTCATGAGAAAATGCAGAAACAAGATGATGAAAAGGAAACTCTTAGAGATATTGCAGATAAGTTGAGACAAGAGAATAGTAACATGAGGAATGAAATGCAAGATTTAACCATGAGGCTATGTAAGGATATTGAGGACAAGAAGAAGAATGAAGAAGACTTGACTACGAGACTTAATGACAAAGTTATAAAAATCTGAGACTCTGTCATGAAAATGATATGCTGAAAATAGATCTGATTCACATGCAACATGATAAAGATGAGCTTAGGAGACAAGTTGGCATTCTGGAAAATGAGTTGATCACTGCAAATGAACACAAATACAAATTCAAGAAAAGTTCATAAATGCTTGATGACATGCTGAAAAGATAAAAACCTTATGGAGATAAAATTGGACTTGGATTTGAACATGGATAAAGTTTTAGGATTGCAAATAATCAAGATCATAGCAAACCAGTATGACAACCTAATGCTTATAAATTTAATGGGAAATGTTTTAATTGTAACAAATTTAGTCATAGAGAAAATCAGTGCAGATTTAGAAATAATCAGAATACAAATTTACCCACCGGTCAATGTTCCAAATGTAATAAAGTTGGTCATAACTCAGAGAATTGCAGAATGAATGTGAAATGCTATGTTTGTGGTAGATTTGGGCATTTATCTAATCAATGCAGAACACAAACCGGTCAAGGATATGGAAAAGCTATTCAGAGGAATAATGTAACTTGTTATGCATGTAACAAGATTGGACATATTGTAAAATTTTGTAGAAGCAAGACTATACTGGAGAACAATAAAGGATCTAATGAGAAAGGAAAAGAAAAAGTAAATGAAATAAAGAAATAATTTTCAAAACAATAGATTAGGAAGAGAGATCGAAGAATTGATGAATCTATCTTTGCACCAGTAGAACAGAGTAACCCTCCACTGGTAGGAGATTATTCATCTAACTAAGGAATAATCCTTAGAGGGTATGGCAGAAAATTGAAAATCATGCATTCTACCCTCAGTTGATGGTGAGAAGTTATATTTCTTCTTTACCAACAGATATGTTAAGATTTCACTTAATCAGCAAGCATTTAATGTGGTGGTTGGAGAAATTTTTGGTTATAAAGCACTGGAAAACCCTCATTTCAAATTACCAAGCATCCAAGCATTCGAAGAGAACTAATTGAGCAAAGGCATTCTTAGGCGAAGCAGCAAGGTGTTTTCAGGCATTCAAGGATTTCAATTCTAAAGGATGAGCTGCTAGATAACTTGAAGAAGATTAAGGGTGATAAGAAGGGAACATTCCATTTTGGGAATCTACTTGTGTGTTTAATGCTTTACTTCACAAAGGAGATACCCGGCATTGGTCGCAAGGACTTTGCATATGACATCTTGGTAGGTAGAAAGATCATGGAAGCTATTATTGGCATAGGTGCTAATAGTGATGACATGGTAAAAGCCTATTTTGAAAACTTCCAAACCAAAATGAAGGCTAGCGAAAGGATACCGCAGAGTATTGTGGATAAGTATGACAAGAAATATTTTTTGTAATCAAAAGAGATGAAACATGGATGGAAGATATTACTCCTAGAACTATTTGGATAACAAAGATGGGATATGAAGTTGATCTGAATATTCTTGAGGCTTATGCTAAGACACTTCTTGATGCACCTAGGGAACCCTCTGAAGAAATTTTTGGTAGTGCTAAGACTATTGAGACTGTTGTTTTGATGCAAAAGAAGAGAAAAAGAAGAGAAAAATTCATCAGAGATGCATCCAAAATGGCTAAATAATTTAAGGAAAATGTGATGAACTTGAGTGGTATTTCTGCTAGTGAACTGGAAGGACTAGAACCGATAGCTCATGTTTCACCGGTTGTCACTTCTTTGGATACAGACAGTGGTAAGGTAGCAGAGTTCAAGAGAGTTGAAAGGAAGAAGAGGAAGCCTTCACTGGTACCTTCTCCTTCTCCTAAAAGAACAAGAACATTAAGGAAGAAGCAACAGGCTATAAGGGAGCCTAAGAAGAAGTTAACTCCAAAGAAGAAACAACAACCTAAGGCACCGGATACCCTTACACCAGAGGAATTGACCAATGAAATAACTCATGAAGGTAATATTAGTAATGTAAAAAAACTTTATCATTCTTTCAAGGATTCTGACAAGGAGACAATAGAGGAAAGTATTATTTTGCATCTTGACATATACAAGAAAGTTTTGATTGAGGTTGTAGATGATCTGCCTAATGACTTATACATAAGATTAGAGGCTAAAAGAATGTCACTGATGGAATTGGATAAAAATTTAAAGGTTGAAGCATTGTTGGTTGTTCACCCTGTTAATTCTAGGGAAGAGATTGATGAACTGATTGTTGAAGCCAACTGGTCAGTTTTCATGAGTGGTCACCGGCAGGTCATTCTAATGGCTGGGAGAATGAAAGAGATAGTAGATGAAACTGCAGACAAATGGGACATATTTTTTGTTAAAAAGGAAAAGAAAGAAGAAAAGAAAATGGATAAGTCTTTTACAAAGGTATATCAAAAGGACAAAGGTAAAGGTAAAATTGGTAGTGTACCTATTATAAAGATCAAAGATAACCTTTTTCCACCGACATAGGACACCCCACCAATAACTTCAGAGATATTGGTACATACAGATAGTCAACTGGATAAGGAGGCTGAAGAAATAACACATGATGATACTAATTCGGATTCAAAGATTATCTTTACTATGAATGTAGATACATGTGATGGTAATATTGTTATGGATAAAGAGACTGCATAGGTTAAGACAGTTGATGCTACAAACATTGAGATCTTTGAGTCACCAGTTAACATTGTTGACTCTCAGAACATTGAAAGACCAGCAGATGCAGAGGTGCATACATAGACTGAGAAACTAGCAGAAGCAGAGGTAATAACACGGAGTGAGGAACCGGCAGCAATTGTAAATAAAGAGGAAATACATGATGGAAACAAGGAAGAAATTTTTAAGGTAATTGGTCAAGTATCTGTGGAAAAGAAAGTTATTGCAGAACTGAGCACATTCACTATAGATTTCAAACCTACAAATGTAACAGATGTTCTTTTGGATTCAATTAAGAGGATCACAAAGTGCAACGCCTTAGCATACAAGGTCATTGATGATACATTGCCTATTTTGAAAATGATTCCACCAGCATGTAAGTTAGATCATATTGATGGTTCTTTGAGTAAATTGGACACATTGTCCAAGTTTAGTGCTTCAAATATTCTAACTGTAGATAAGATAAATGAAGAAACTATTAAGGAAAAGGTGAATAAAGAAAAAGGTGAATTCTTTGAGAAAACTATTAAGGACTGTATTGAGCATATTAATTCCTTATTACCAATACTTAATTTAACAATTTTGAAATATAAGGAATTGTATAAGAAAGCTTGTAAGCCTCACCACCTGGCTGAAGACATTGATGAGAAGATTAAGGAAACACAGAAGGAGATAGATGACATAGCAGATAATATGATAGGTTCTTTGGAACTTACCTCAATTATTGAATAAGAAATGGTAGTTTTTAAGGAAAAGATAGAGAAACTGGAGTAGGAAAAAGCAAGGATAAAGATGAAGGCCCAAAAGCCGAAAAACAAACTTGGTCCTAGATTGGACAACCTTATAACTTAGTGGGTTGAGTTATCTAAAGAAACAATTCAAGGAGAACGATCATCAGAGCAATAGATGCATTTTCAGACCGGCATGATCTAGCAGATAGCAACCATTATTTCAAATAGTAATAAATTCATGCAGAGCCTGAATCTACTTTTGGCGGATATATTTCAAATTATACTCAACTGGTTACAGACTATGAGGTAGAATTTTTGTACTCTTTGACTATTTTTGACATCCTTTGTCATTGATACTAAAGGGGGAGTAGTATGGAGAAAAATATATGGAGGAAAATGCACAGAAGAAATCACTTGCTTAGGGGGAGCACACCTTTTTGAGGATTAGTTTTTGGACAATAGTTTTGGATTTTTCTCATGAGTGTTGCCATCAATGCCAAAGGGGGGATTGTTGGCATTCTACACTTAATGAGAATGGTTGATGTTTTCATCAATGGCAACGACCGGTAACGGGATTCTACAAGTTCACTGGCAACATAGACACCATTTACCAAAACCGGCAGGCACAACAAAGTTCATTCATCGGAATTTAGTTTACACTGGCAATGAAGCATACTGGCACTCAGGCCGACATGAGACAAGTTTTGTTTATATGAATTGTATTGTAATGTAATTAATTATCTATAAGCCGACATGATGTATTGTATAGACTCATATATGTATGAGATCTTATAGGTCATTTTTTGATATAGCATGGAGAGAAAATTGTGTAATGGTATTATGTAAAAGATAGCAAAAAGATTTTGTAATAAGGCAGATAGATTATGTGAGTGAATATCATTCACCGGCAAGGTTTTTGGTTAAGGTTTCTAACAGAGTTTAAACTGGAACTGAATCAAGCATTGTAGATGCTATTTTGAGTAGTACATTATTTAATTATCCATTTTGTAGTCAGTGAGACTCTTTCATTGAGCAGTGCGCTCTAGGCTGTTGGCCTTCCTGCATGTGTAGGCCCCTATTGTAAGTAATATTTATTCATATTGGCCAGTGAGTAAATATTGTGGGTCATAAATCCCACTGAGGTTTTTCCCTTACTAGGTTTCCTCGTCAAAATATCTTGTGTTACGGTGTGCATTTATGTTGTCTATGTTATTTCTCTTTACTGCATTATTACTTGTTTACCGATACATTAATTTGGGTTACAAAGTTATAAATACACTCAAATATTCCACTAACCGGTTAGACATTGATTCAGCCCCGCCCTTTTTCAGTGTCTTTGGGACTGTCATTGCATCTAACAGAGGTATCCTAGGTACTACCATGTCATCCTCCTCTCTATATATCCAGTGATTAATATCTTCATTTAGAGATTCTTCTTATAGATCTCCCCATCTAATGAAGGAACAAGAATCTGAATATTTTATTATTTATTTTCCTTTATCTTGCTTCATTGTTTTGTTTAGAGGCTTCCTAAAGGACCTAGGAGAAAATAATGATTGTTTGTCATCTGATGTGCTTGAAATGGAATATTCTCCACAACCTACTTCTTTAATATGCAAAGAATATGTAGTTGTTGTATTTTTCTCTATTTCTTTAATTGATAATGATTCCATTTGTAGGTGAATAGGAGCTTCCTCATTGTTTGGTACCTAATTGTCTGAGCTTGCCCTTAAATGATTACAATGTTAGAAAGGGTTCAGGTCACCATGGACAGTGATCTCTATACCATTATATGGTAACTTTACACATTGGTGAAAAGTTGATGGTACTGCTTTCATTGTATGTATCCATGGGCAACCTAACAGCATATTGTACCCCAGTTCTCTATCTAGTACTTGGAAGGCGATATTTGTTGTAGCCGGTCCCACATGTACTAGTAAAGTCACCATACCTTTGGAAGGGTGTTCCTCATCGTCATAGGCTTTTATATTGATTTTCTTAGTAGAATTAATATAATATTCAAAATATCCCAGAGCTTTGATCAAATGTAGAGTATAAATGTTGAGGCTCGCGCCACCATCTATTAGTACTCTTCTAACCTTTTTTTGGTGAATGAAAGCTTCTAAGTGCAACGGATCATTATGCATGAGTCAATTTGTAGGAACATCCTGTTCAGTGAATGTGACCTTTGAGGCTGACAAGTTTCCCACCATTGATTGAAATGTGTTCTCATCAATGTCCCTAGCAACAACTGAATCTTGTAAGGCTTTATCTAAGACTGCTTTGTGGGCTGGTGATATGCACAACAACTCAAATAATGAAATTTAGGTTGGAGTTCTCTTCAATTGATCCACCATATTATAGTTGCTAGTTATTGAAGGTTGGTTTGGTGGTACTCCTTGTAATGTTACTTTCGATCTTCTTGTAATGATGGCACAATCTTTGCTTCTAGGATTCACTGTGATTGTAGCTACCATTTCATGTCCTTCACTTAGCATGTTAATGGCATAGTCAAATGCTACATTGGTATAATTGGCAGTATTGTCCTGTGTATTAGAACTGGAAGCCTTTCCCTTGTCATGTTTGACAAAAGGATATTTGAAAATGGTATGATTTATATTTGTTGATTTATTATCCATTGTAATCTCACCTTGATCTATGAGATCTTGGATGAGGTTCTTTAATTTGTAGTAGGTTGTTCTCTTGTGACCCTTATTACGGTGATATTCGCAGAAGTCATTGTCTTTCCACCAAGCAGGCTTAAATGGATCTGGTTCATATGCCCTAGCTTCTGGTAAAGTTATAGCATTGCTCTGTATCAACTTCTTCAATGCTGATTCAATAGGTTCTCCAAGGGGTGTGAAGTTCCTTCTAGGTGCGCCTATCCTTGGAGGCCTTGGATTATTTGACTATAGCACATTGGTGTCATTTGTCTAAGACCGGTTCTTATCAGTTGGCCCTTGTAAATATATCACTGGTTGAGCTCTATTCACAATATGTGCATCAACAACTCCATCATTTGTGACATTTTTGTTTCTACACCAGAATTTTGGTCTTTCATTGCTTGTGTTGGTGGTTGGTCCACTATCCTTTTGGTGTTTCAATATCCCTTGTTCTAATAGGCCTTTCTCACATTTGATGCCTTTTTCTGTGTTGTCTTTCAAATTATTCAGGCATTACATTTGTAATGGATATTTAATTGAAGGTACAACATTTTCATTAAAGATGTCTACTTGTTCCGCTTCAAGGATGTGATTGAGGCATCTACGATATAGGCATCTCCATCTTTGTAAGAAGGTAGTGAAATTCTCACCTTCTTTTTGTTTTGTTGCACATAAATCCATTAATGTGATTGGATTATCTATGTTGAAGGCAAAGTTTGATATAAATAACTCAGCTAATTCTCCCCATGAAGTAATTTTTGGCGAAAGGTGCGAAAACCATTCTAGTGTTGTCTCTCCCAGGCTCTTTGAAAATAATCTCATCAAGTATGTATCATTGTGAGCAACTTCAATGCAAGTTGCGAATATGATCTTGAGGATCTCCTTTCCCTCTATATTTGTCAAATTTTGGCGTTTCGAAATGTGGGGGAAAAGGTGGCATGTAGAATTTTCAGTCAAAAGGATAATGACAGAGATCTTCCATGGTATAGCTCTTTTTATCATTCCCCGCTTGTATATTGGCCATTTGCTTTTGTAGGTTCTCCATTTGTTGAGTCAAAAGTTCTATTTAGGTTATTGGTGTGTTGGCTTGATGAATGTTACCTACAAAAGGAATAGTATTTGAGTACCTTTGAGCTTGTTGAAATGTAGATAAACCAAGTAACTGTGTCCCATAAGTCCCAACAGGGGGTGTGAAGTATGCAAATTGTGGAGTAGCATTTGGCTGAGCCAAGCTAATTATCCCTAGATTAACATTATGACTATTGTAGGAGGAACCAACCAAGACTGCTAGTTGAGTTATTTTTGCCAAGGTAGTGGTGTGAGATATTGGAGCTTGTAGCGTCATATTTGGCATTGCCCATGTTGTAAGATTGGCACTTGGTGGTGCCACTGTTGATTGTATTGAGGTTGTAGCCATATTTGGTGTTGCCCATGTTGTAAGATTGGAACTTGGTGGTGTCAATGTTGATTGTATTGAGGTTGTAGCCATATTTGCATTTTGAGATATACCTTGTGTTGTTGTAGCAATTGTTGCTTGTGTCTGTATTGTAACAGGTATTTGAGGTATATTCTAGCTTAATGTCATACCTTGTGGCAGTATTGTTGAAATATCTACCCCTGGCGGTAGTTTGGCCCCATTTTGTACTAAGAGAGTGAGATACCTATCTCTATCACTATTAATGAGAGTGTTGAGGATCATTAATGTTGTGGGGTCTTGTTATGCTGCTTCAAGCTCTTTCTTTGTCAAATTATGTCATATTTCATCAAGGGAAGGCATCTTGTTTGGGTTCGTTGAAATTTTTGTGGGTGTCTAACCCTGTGTTTGTTGTTGTGTGGATAGATCCATATTCCATGTTGGGTTGACCAAGGGGTCTTTGTTAGGATCCATTTATTTTTTTGCCTTTTGAGCACGCGTTAATGGCATGAATATTGTTTTGAAGTGATCTTGACTCTCTAAGATGTGTATGCAAGACTTGGTTAAATGCAACTAAATATGTTTCTATGACACCCTAAAATGTAGATAACATGATCTATGATGATGACTTTCTATCTAGGATTTCAAAATTTGCACATGAGATTTTCAGTGTATTGTCGGAAAGCTTCAAATTTTGCCTCTTCTTTAATTCGGTTTTCTAGGTCTATGTCTATCTGTACTGATTTTTTAACTTCTTCATCTATGATAGCCTGGACTATGTCATATTGGTTTTGATCAATTATTAATTTTTCAACAAGGGTATTTAAATCATCAATTATTTCTAATTGAGTGTTGTTTGCCCCAAGATTTGGTTGTTCAAATGGGAATTGATCATTTCCTTTTAGACCCATGCATTTTGAATATTACTATGCAGACAATATAGACTCTAAGAATGAATGAATGATACCTAAAATGATGGACACTTTTTTTCTTTCTAACACAATTTGAGGAATGTTGCTATGGTTTTCTCTACCAATTGTCTAATGGCTTCTTTCTGAGCTTCTCTTTGTATCTTTTTCCTTAGTTTCTCATCAAGGCGAACAGACTTTCAGATTTCATCATCTATGACGGCCTCAACTATGTCATATTGGGCATGATTGACTATTAACTCCCAAGCGAGGTTATCTAAACCATCAATTATTTGTAATTGGTCAGTGTTTGGTCCAAGATTTATTTGTTCAAATGGGAATTCTACATCTCCTCTAATACCCATGGACTTAGGTATGATTCCTATAATCTGACGTGACACTAATCTTAAGGTACTTTACTGAAATGACATGTGTGAGGACTTTGTGTGATGATTCTAATGGGGCTTCTACATGAATTGAGTATCTAGGACCTATGATCACTTAAAAGTAACATTTTCATCATCTTTGAATTTGTGCAAAAAGGTTTGGTTTCGACATTGGTTTTGTTGTTGGCACGTGTTTTTCTTGTTGACGTTTTTGATCTTGTTGAACACTGAAACTTTTAAATTTATTTTGATTTGAATCTTGCAATGTTTTGAATTTGTTGAAGTATAGCAAAGAGCACAGCAGTCACATCAAAAATAATAAAACCATGAATATAGAAATTGTTTAAGAAAGTTTTTCAAATTTCCATGAATGTTGGAATATTTTTCAAGACCCCATTTTTTTCATTGTATTTGGGGAATTCGATATCAGACAGACTCTCCTAATGTCAAAAGGTCACAAGTATTATCACAACCCACATCTTGATACTCCATCAGCTCAAATAGTCATGTCACACCCTAGGGTGTGCCCATTTTTTTGCCTTTTGCGGAAATTAGATCAAAGAATATTGCTCCTCAATTGGTCTGTTATCTTGGGAGATTTATGGTGAGTGTCTTGGGGGAAGATTCTTCCCCACACTTGCACTATGATAAAACAAGTGTTTGGTAACTGACTCGTCTTGGCTTCTAATTTCTAAGGTGTTTAGATAGGGTTCTGTGTGTGTGAAAAGTGGAATAAGTATATGCAAGTTTTAAGACACAACAATTCAATTAATTCATTGCATGTATGGTTAGACAAATATAAGGATGAATAATAAAACCATAACAAATCGACCAATTGCCTTCTAAAAGATGCGAGTATAGACTTGCTCTCTGATTTGTATAAGCAATACCAATGACTAGACTACACCAAGATGAAGGATTTAATCTATATGACCATGATATTAAGCTGAATGGATGCAAGATGGATGCAAGATTTAAGCTAGATGGATGAATAGTAAGCTATATGAATTCAAGAAATCATAATTGAACTAAATATGCAAAAAGCTAAACTAAGATGCAATAATCTAAAAAAGGCACAATATCTTCAATGACTCTAGAACAAAAACTGTATAATAACAACAAATCTCTAGGGTGTTTTGAATGAGAGAAGAAAGCTGAATTTATAGAGAATCAAAAGAGAGACCAACGGTCAAGATCGATTAGCAACGAGCGGTTGAAATGATTCAAGAAAAAGCACAATTTAGGATAATTGAAATAATTGAGAGATCAGATTCAGTTAACCTTGAGATAGATTCCAATTATAGTTTGATTGAAATGCATTCAAATTATAAGTTTGAGTTTGCATTGGAGATAAAATTCAATTAATTCCATGCACTTGAGATAAAAACAAGTGTTTTCATGTGATTTCTTTAATTTATTCAAGAAAAAAAAGTCTTTTCAATGCAACTGAACTTCTTTTCTCAAAAGCTTTGAGTTCCAATTTTAGAGAATGATTAATAATCAATTTAATTATTTTTATAATTTCAAGTTCCCAATTTAGAAGAAGAAATAATATCTCAAGTTTGATTTTCTCTCTCAATTCAATTATTTTATTTTATTTTCAATTTAACTCTTTCTTTGTGATTAATTCCTCTTTTGTAATAAATTAATTCTTTTTTTATGATTAAATGGCAAATTTATTAATTAATTATATATACTAGGATATTTAATAAATTAAATAGGATAATTGATCAAAATGATTTTTTTGAAATGATTTAATTAATTAAACAAATATTTAATTAATATAGAATAATTCACTTGTCATTTGATATTTAATGATTAAAGAATTAATTAATTAAGTGGTCAAGATTGATTTAATTGCCTTTGGTTAGGACCTTGGTGATGTTGTCGAGATTAGGGGTCCATGGTTTAGGTGACCATTTTTAGGGTATTACATTTGCACCTCTTTGAATTAATTTGTGAGTAGTGTGTTGGTTCAAAGAATAGTTGATGTCTAAGAAATACTAGTTCTAAACTTGATTGATCACGAACCAGATGAAGAGCAAGGTATTTAGCTTGATTTGAAGCAATGAAGTTGAATAGAGTTGATTAAAGTGATATTGATCCCAAACTTGATTGAACTAGGACCGATGAAGAGAAAAGATACCGAACTTGAACTTGATTGATCAAGAAGCGGATCTTACTGATCTAGAACTTGATTGAACTAGACACAGTGAGCGAAGATAAAATTGATCTTGAACTTGATGGATCAAGACACGATGAGTGAAGATAAACTATCCAGTTTGATTTAATGCAATAAAACTGAACACCTGCTTAGATTGAGCGTGTGATCAAAGATACTCTTTAAACTTTTGATTGAGTTTAAACGAATAATCAGCTTGATGAAAAGCGATGAAACTAACTAATGTTAAGAGACTAATTCAGATGAAGACAATATTAGTTTGATTTAAAGCGATCAAACCGATATGCCCCTAGTGATTTATTCGATTTAGATGATTGAGAGATCTCAACTTGATATGAAGCAATGAAGCTGAGATGCCCTTAGCGATAAGGATTTTTTTGACTTTCCTTAGTTGAAAAGATTTTTTGCTCAACTTTTGATGAAGATTTGAAAATTTTCTCGACATTTGAAGATGTGAGATCATAAGGTCACGAGTATGCCCCCTTGGGAGAGAAATCAAAATATAGCGAGGGTACATGATGATTATAGGCAATTTTTAGCGATGATAATTTATTTGAGCACAAAGAATGAGTCAGAGGATCATTTAAAAATTTAGCGATGATTGATGAGAAGTTGAGCACTAAGTTGATTCGAAGAATTGAGCAATTGAGGAGAGCACTAAGTGGTTCAAGTTGTACGAAATTGACTAGAAGAATGATCTCAGATTTTCATTTCGATCCCAAAAATGGAATCAAGATGGGCAAATTAGTTAAGCATACAGTTTTCATGTCCAGCGGAGCAAGTTGAAACATTAGGGTTTTGGCTATATAAGGGGTACAAGTGTCATTTTCAATTCATTTTAACCTCCCAAGTTTGAAATTCAAAATGCCTTATGTGAAGAAAAATGGTCATTCTGATCCAGGAGCATCAATTCAAGCGCCAGAGATGTCATAATCGACCACAGAATTACAAGCCAACGGTAAGAGACTAATCTTTAGCCTTTGTATTTCATCAATTTTGATTTTTTTGTTTAATTTTTTGCATTTTCATGTCGTTTAAAACCGGTCATTATCGATTTGTCATGCGAGATGATACTGTGTCTCATATGACAAACTATCTTTTATTGTTTTGTCATTTTAGGCCATTAGTTTTGTCATCTGGGACCTCCCCGCATATCGTACGAATGGTTGCTTGATAGACCATTTTAACGTGTGAATATATTTCTTTTGTCATATGGGAGTCTTTTGTCGTGTTACATGAATTCCTAACTCGTACGAGTTTTTGCTTATACTTTGAAATGTCGTATGAAAAATAGTGAGCATTTTTAAGGGTTCAAACATGAAAATTTGATTTTGCAATTGATGTATTTGGATTTGTGTGATGTTTAACATGTTGTATAGCATAATTTGGATGATTTTTTGATGCCCTATTGTTTGATATTTGCAGGTTCGATTGCCACATGTTTTGTATCGATGTGTCTATCCTCCTATGATAAGGCTAGTCCGCGAGCTATCTAATATAGATAGAGCACACATTGATTTATGTGGCTTTACTTACTTGTTAGATATGCCTGACATTTTGTGTGAATCATGGGATTCTTATTGCACTTGTTGAGAGATTTCATTATGAGCATAACACCTTCCATTTACCAATTGGGGAGATGACCATCATGCCAGAGGATGTTTACAGGATATAAGGATTCCATTTGCTAGGGATAAGATCGATTATGATTCTGCTCAGCGTCCTAGTATATTAGCCTTGAGATGCATTTTTCATGACGAGGACATCCTTGCGCGGGCTATCAGTTGGGATGATATGATGGCTAGATACAGTGAGCAGTTTTTGTTGGCATGTGTATTGGCAAGATTCATTGGTTGTTTTGTTACGCCAGACAAGGGACAGCAGGCTTCTTATGTGGTTGGGCCAGGATGCTGGAGAGACTACTGATTCATCCTGAGAGATTAGGGTGGGGATCGTGTTTGTTAGCCCACATGTATTGTGAGATGCATGAGATTGTCTATAGGGAGGGGAAGAGCATGGCAGCAGGAGTGTTGGTTCTACAAATTTGGGCATGGGAGCATATCTCAATATGTAGACCCATTGTGGATGATGCCAAAGATCCACAACAGCTGATCGTTTATAGATATTTTGGATATGTTACTCAGCCCCATCTAGGCAAGGTAGAGTTTTGGTGATGACAGCTTGATGATCTAATCATAGTTGTATGGAGACCATACAGGGGTCTTGAGGTGTGGGGTGACTGGAGAGTTGTGCGGAGTGACATGTTCATGACTCGTCCTCTTATTGGTAGGTCGGTGATAGTTATTGAATGGTTCATTGTATCTCAGGTGATGAGGCAGTATGGCAGGCCTCAGGGGATTCCACAAGAGTTCACCGCCTATGCTCCTTATGGGGATGAGGAGAGACAAGGATGGGCCCCTAGGTTGTCCTACACATTGAGCATGTAGGAGATGGAAGGGTTATAGTGACCTCGATGGGACTACCTGGATGACATTGTAGATGTAGGGGTATTGCCCCAGTATAGGGATTGGTTCCAACGACATCTATTCCCTAAGTTTACAGATCCAGCGGAGCATGCGCCTCTCATAGAGGAGGCTAAGGATGCGGTCCTTGCACAAGAATAGGGATGGAGAGCAGAGGCTCCTAGGTGGGCAGGTGGTGATCCTAGTGTGAGCAGCAGCAGAGTACCAACTAGGGGAGACAGAGGCAGAGAGGAGAGGGTGGATCCCTTGGAGCTGTTGGTGTGGGGGTTAGTGGTGCCAGTACAGTGAAGGGTGGAGGCAAGGAGGGTAGAGAAGCTTCTAGATAGGTGTGGTAGAGGAGGGATGAGCAAGGTGGAGATGGAGGCGAAGAGCTTGTGAGGGAGCATAGGACAGTTGATACAGCATGATCTATGAGGGAAAGAGTAGCAGGTTTGCAGTCACAGTTGACAGTGGCTCAGACATAGCTTGCAGAGCGGGACCGACAGCTAGCAGAGCTCAGAGCTGAGCCTGATCGTCAGCTCACTGAGATGAGGGTAGAGAGATCGACAGCTGGCTGAGGTAAGGGTAGAGCGAGATGCTCTTTAGCGAGAGTTTTTGCACCAGATGAGTCAAGCATCTTATAACGTTGTAGCTTATAGTGTAGCAGTTCTTGTAGCACATCAGGTTGTCCCATATTCTTAGTATATGGCTCGATTTGAGGGAGCTCGAGCACCTAGGTAGGATGCTAGTCAGTAGGCTCCACCTCCTCCACCACTTGACAATGAGGGAGAGGCAGAGAGCTAGATTTTTATATCTCTTAGATTTTGTTATATACCCCATTTTTTGTAACCCATACGATTCTTACTCTGATGGGAGATTGTAGATGACAGTTGATATCATTTGTACTTTGAGACTTTCATTTATACGCTGAGATATTTATGATGATATATACAAAATCTTGATTTGATTTCATCGTACTTGTGTCGATTGATTATGAGATGTTTTTCTATATGCTTTATTCTATATCTATGCATATTTGTTCAGTATGGATGTATGTAATGTAAATGAATATGGATGTTCTTTCTTTTTTTTTCTTCTTTTTTTTCATATGCAAATAAATGATGATAATGAGTAATAAGTAATGCAAATTTTTATTTGTTTCTATGCAATAATATGAATACAGTTGAATGTATATAATGAAATGTATGGATTTAGATAAGATGCTCATGTATGCAAGTAACATCTCAATACGCAAGTACTCAATCGGAGAAATGATGAAAAAGAGACCACTTAGTTGAGAAATGATGATACTTCAAACTCTCATTTAGAAGATAAAGAGATCATTGTTATCATGCAGAAATTACTCTAAATGCATAAAATGCAGAATGAATGCAACCTAAACCTAGTCACTAGATTTGAAAATGCTTAATTTTCATCACTAAGCATTTACAAACATGGTAGGAAGAATAGATTTCCTTTCTTTTTCATGTGCAATATTAATTATCTTGTCCGTAATGACCCTTTTTTGTTCATATCCTTGGATAGATTGCGCATGCATCCGGATTGCACATTTAAAGAAATTTCCTCCAAATAGACAAAGAAATGATTCCAACCTCCCTGTAGAATACAAATAAGCAAAGTCAAGGTATGTGTGATGATTTCACCTTGATGTGAAGGCACTTATCATAGACACCCAGCTGATTAGATAGAGCCATATACTAAGAATATTGGTTTTTGATTATTATTCCCTCTAAGTAACTCAAGTAACTCAGAGGGAATAATAATAGAAAACCAATATAAAAGACAGCACACAAAGAAAATTTCATGCATATCTCAAACTGTTTAGTGATTGTTTTCAGTGATGTTGTTTTGCTTGTTTACTCAGTGATAAAACTCTTTAGTAGTTAAGAGACAGGTGACTGACATAAATTGGACGACCAAATATCACTAACAGAAAGATGACTTGGTTGATACTGCTTAGGACACGTAAAATTCTCAGTCAATTACCCTAAGACTAGGAAATTGATCATTTTCAAGCCATGAGGTTTCCAACGAACCAGGATGTCACAAAAGTGACTAAAATATATGTACAAGTGAAAGCGTAGATGCATGAAAGAAGGAAATGCCAACGTTGCATTGATAGATGGAGTGCTTGAGTACAAGAGTCGCCTATTTACCAAGTTTTCACCTTCTTGGTAGAGATTTTTTTTTTTTTTAAGACATTTGAGGATTTTTAGGATTTTTTCAAGACTTTTTCAATTGTACAAGTTGTTGGAGCAGAGAATACTAAGTGAAGAATTTTTTCAAGTGGATGGTGTTGATCGGTTCATGGAGTTGTTCTCCTTCTGATATTGAGAGTTGATAGGTGCCAAAGCCAAAGACTGCAGTAACGATGTAGGGCCCCAACTAGTTGGGTTCGAACTTCCCTTTATTGTCTTGAAACTATTGATTTTTAGGATTTTCTCTCAAGACAAGGTCACCAACCTGAAATTCTTGTTGTCAAACCCTCTTGTTATATCCTTTAGACATTCTCTTTTGATACACTCTCAGATGATCAAACGCCACTTGTCGACATTCATCCAGCAACTCGAGTTCTTGCAATCTAGATATTGTGTAGTCTTCATCAGTAACGAGACCTTGCAAAGAAACTCTCAAAGATGGTATTTCCACTTCAATAGGTAAGACTTCTTTGGATCCATACACCAAAGAAAAAGGTGTAGCCCCAGTAGGTGTTCTAATACTTGTTCTATAAGCCCATAATGCAAGATTGAGCTACAGATGCCAATCCCTCCCAGATTTATTTACTATTTTGTGTAAGATAGTCAACAGATTTTTGTAAGATGCTTCAGCTTGTTCATTACCTTGAGGGTAATATATGGATGACCAGTGCTGTTTGATTTTGAATTTTTCACAGAGCTCATCTAGATCTTCATTCTTGAATTGTCCTTCATTATCAGTCACAATGGATGAAGGTATCCCATACCTGCAAATGATATAGTTAAGGATGAATAGAGCTACTTGTTTATCAATTGCTTTGATGAGCGGAACCACTTCTACCCACTTAGTGAAGTACTCAATGGCAGTTATGATAAACTTGTGTCTATTAGATGATGCAGGATATATTTGGCCAATGAGATCAAACGCCCATTGTTGAAAAGGCCAATATGTAATGAAGGGTATGAGATCCCTTGCTAGAGCATGTATGGGATTCCCATGTAACTGACACTTCTCACAAGTTTAAGAAAACTTTATAGCATCTTTCTCCATGTCTAGCCAGTAGTAACCAGCCCTTAGTAGTTTCTGAGCTAAAGTTAGACCATTCAAATGAGATCCACAAATATCTTCATAGACTTCTGAGAATGCACATTGGGACTCTTCAATTTCTAGAAACCTAAGCAAAGTACTATCTGAACCTTGCCTAAATAGATTGTTAGCGATGATGATGTGCCATGAAGCATTTCGAATTAGGTTCCTTTTCTCATTGCGGGTAAGATTTTAAGGGATAATTTGGTCTCGTAGGTAAGAGTAAATGTGGTTGTAGCGAGATGAGTCATGTCCAATAATAGAACAGACCATTTGGGACTCAAGAGAATCATAATTAGGGTAATGTAACTCTTCCACCAGGAATTCAAAGTGAAAATTAGATTCTTGTAACTCTAGTATAGATGCCAAGGTGGCCATAGCATCTGTTGCTCTATTTGCTGATCTGGGAATCTGCTGAAATGATACAAAAGTAAAATATTTCTTGAGATCATCAACCATTCTCTTATAAGGCATTAGTTCATCATCTCGAGTCTTATATGTATCATTGATTTGATTGATGATTAGCTAAGAATCGCCATAGATGTGTAATTCCAGATGCTTCCATTCAATAGCCAGCTTGATCCCATTTACCAAAGCTTCATAGTCTGCAATGTTATTTGTGCAAGGGAAGGGAAATTTGTAAGCCTTCGGGATTGAATATTTCTAAGAAGTAATAAAGAGTATTCTAGCACTAGAACCATGTTGAGTGAAAGACCCATCAAAGAACATCTTCCATGTTCGTTGAGTAAGGTGCATGATGGATTCATCCGGAAATTCTATGTGTAGAGGTTGACTATCTTCAAGTGGAGCTTCAGCAAGTTGGTCTGCAATTACTTATCCTTTGATAGATTTGTGTTCTACATATTCAATATCAAACTCTGTAAGAACCATGACCCATTTAGCCAATCTTTTGGTAAGTGTTGCTTTGCTGAGAAGATATTTGGGCGGATCAATCTTAGCCACTAGCTTGATGGAATGTGCTAACATGTAGTGTCTCAATTTTTGTGATGCAAAGACTAATGCCAAAGAATCTTTTTCTATTATAGTATAGTTCATTTCATAAGACACCGAGGTTCTATTGATATAATATATAGCTCTTTCCTTTTTATTGTCATCTTGTTGTGCCAGAAGTGCCCCTAGTGATGAATCAATAGCTGATATGTATAGAATCAATGGTTTTCCATGAATTTGTGGCATCAATATTGGTGGATTAGACAGGTAATCTTTGATTTGTTGAAGGTGTTGTTCACATTCCTAATCCCAGTTGTAGGTTACACCTTTCCTTAATACTTTTGTGAAGGATTGAGCTTTATCTGCTAGCTGAGAAATAAAGCATCTAATTGACTGGAGACATCCTTGTAAACTTCTCATTTGACTAATATTCTTTGGAGGTGGCATTTCCATTATAGCTTGGACCTTCTCAGGATCAACCTCAATTCCTTTCTTTGAAATAATGTAACCAAGTAATTTCCCCGATGTCACTCTGAATGCACACTTTTTAGGATTTAGCCAGAGCTTGAATTTTTCCATTCTATCTAGTATGAGACCTAGCTTTTGAATATGTGTGGATCTGTTCATAGTCTTTACTAAGGTGTCATTAATATAATCTTCCATATTTTTATGCATCATATAATGAAAGATAGTAGTTACTGCTCTTTGGTAAGTTGCTCATGCATTCTTTTGCCCAAATGGCATGACGTTCCAGCAGAAGGTTCCCCATGCACAAGTGAAAGTTGTCTTTTCTTGATCCCCAGGAGCTATTTTGATCTGATTATAACCAGTGAATCCATCCATTAATGAGTACATCTCATATCCAGCAGTCATATCCACTATCATATCATTGTTAGGCAATGGGAAATCATCTTTCGAACATGCTTTGTTAAGATCCCTGAAGTCTATGCAAACCCTAATAGATTTGTTTGCCTTTGATATAGGTACTATGTTTGAAATCCATGCTGCATAGTCTATAGCTCTGATAAATCCAACTTTTAGCAATTTTTCTAGCTCAGCCTTGACTAGTAGTGCCACATGAGGGTGCATCTTACGAAGTTTTTTCTTAACTGACTTAACTCCTGGTGTAATAGAAATATGGTGCATGATAAGATCAGGATCTAGGCCTAGCATATCAGAGTATGTCCATGCAAACTTGATCTTCTTTTCTAAAAAGAGATTGCTGAAATCTTTTAACTCTTCTAGTGATAATGATTGAGCTAAGTGGATGATATGTGGTGTCTCTTGACTCCCAATATTTACTGGCTAAGTTGGTTCAATCAATATAGAAGACCTTTCCTGGAAGTGACTTGATAGTATATCAAGTATCTCACCTTCAACTGCCTCGGAGAGGTTTTCACCCTTAGGTACGTCCTTTATTTTTTCTATTTTTGATTCTGACACCGCCACAATGTGGTTTTTGCCATCAGATCTTTTATTTTTCTTTTTTTTATTTTTGCGACTAAGATACTTGATATATGTTTCAGTCATGTTCTCAGTTTTCTCACTGGTGGAAGAGTCCATTGGTTCAACCACATTAACATAGTAGGCTAATGTGTAGTCATTGGAAATGATAGGTACATTCATAGGTTGGTTTTGGAGACTACAATAAATTAGTTTAGGATGTACCAAAGATAAAGTTTGGATAGGTTTGAGGGAATTCATAGTATTATCATCATAACTGCGGACCAAAAAGTCGAGTTCCAGAAGACTACCTTGCATAAATGTCTTGAGACCAGGAAGAGTTACAAGATGATCATCAAAGTGCACGTTAATATTTATTTGACCTAATCAAATTGACCTACTCCTAGCACCGTTCTCTTTGCCAGGATGGACTACATATCATGGTTGGACAGTAATAGGATTAGTAGACAGATTCCTAACATTCATGATAGAGGAGTCAGGGTTTGATCTTGAATAACTAGAACTATTGTCGGAGTCATCAGAGTCATAGAATGAAGTGTCTGACTCTTCTTCAAGTGATTGAGTAAAAGTATGTATAGTGTCAATACCTACATATTTGATGTTGCAAGTTCCTTCATGATTTGGTTCATTTATCGCTTGTATCTGACATACTTGTTGACATAACCTTAATGGTTTTGAGAGTCTCTATCGTCTACTCCATTCAACTTCTTCTGGACTAATGACTGGTTCTATTTTTGTAGCTTCCAATTCTTCTTGTGTAATTCCATACCTGAGTTGTTCTATCATATTAGATGGAGATATGGAAGGTGAAGGATATTATTGTGTTTTTCCCTCTTCTAGCTTTCATTCATAGTCTTCTTGTCTTTTTAGTCTGATTTCCTCTATCTCCTTTTGCAGCTTTAAGTGTATCAGCTCTTATGTGTCATCTGTGATATCATTGGACTCTTCTGGAGTTTCTATAATAGATGTATCTGAGAGATGATTTGGACGCCATTCATATTCATTTGAGTTAGTTTCTAATTCATCTACTTGTTGTCTACCAGTATATGTAACTGGAATTTTTAGTGGTGCAAACAATTCTCTGATTCTTTCTACCTCTTCTCTCATATCCTCTAAGATTTCTACTTCTTGTAGTGTTGTAGGTGATACCATCAGAACTTGAGTACTAGCTGCTTCCTCCCTCTTGATTGCTAGTTCTTCTTGTTCTTATTCAAAATATTCTTGAGTCTGTTGAGTGTTTACTTCTTGTGATGTCGAAGGCAGTATCTTTTTCCTCCACTTATATTGATGATGGGAAGTATTTTTCTGGTCTGATGTCTTTCCTGGATTGTGTCCCAGTCTGTCTTTATCATTGGTAGACTTAGTTTGTAGATGAATAGGTTAAATACTACCTTCTTGATTTTTTCCTAGAGGACCTATACCTGAATATCCCATGTGTTGAATCATTTTGTAGCCTGGACCATATTATGTCAGGGAAATCTCACAATGTTGCACTTCTTTATTTTCACTATCTTCTTTGAAAATCCATTTGAGAACAACATCCTCTTCTATTTCATCTGCAAGGGAAGTACAGGACTATACAAAAAGACCATCATAAATAACCTTTTGAGTGGAAGTCTATGGCCTCATAGCTTCTGATGGTTTTCTTGAGTGTCTTGGTGATGGAGGAAGAGAGATGAGTGAAATTACTAGTTCTAGCTTATATCCACCCATGCCAGTATCTGTGATTTTCATTTTCTTTTCTAAATCCTTCATCAAGGTTTATGAACTTTCAGCTATAGAGGTTGCACTATTATGAGGAACAAAGGTGTTGGCACCGTGATTTAATGCATTATAGGGGTAGTTTGTGTCAGTAGAACTACTGACCTCAACTCCATTATAAGAAAATTTTAAGCACTGATGGTATGTAGATGGACTGCCTTCATTTCATGAATCCATGGTCTGCCTAGTAAGATATTGTATGAAAGAGGGAGATCAAGTATCTGAAAAATAACATCTCTTTCTATAAGTTCTACCCTGATCAATAATAGTACCAGACCTTTAGAGGTTCTTTCTTCCTCATCATAGGCTTTGATTGTTATTTTCTTTGCTGGATCAATGACATTTTCAGAAAATCCTAGCCGTGTAAGCAAATTGTAGGTACAAATATTCAGCCCGGTGCCTCCATCTATCAAAACACGTTTAACTCAGTGTTTATGGATCATAGCTTCAATGTGCAATGGCTGGTTATGTGGGTGATTCAGTGAATTTTCATCTTCTTCAGAGAAAGTGAGATAATGAGGCGAAGTCAAGTGACCCACCATAGATTGAAACTGATCAATATCTAGATCTTTTGGGACATTAGTAGTGAGCAAGGCTTTGTCCAAGATCTCTTTATGAGCAAAAGAGATTTTGAGTAATTCAAAGATGGAGATTTGAGCGTTCATTCTTTTCAATTGTTTGACAATGATATAACTAGGAGAGAATGATGAAGCCAGCTATTTGGATTTAGCCATGGTTGCATCTGTTTGTCTGTTTGAAGAACTTGGTAGGTTTGATGTTGTTTGAGCAGGAGTTAAAGAACTATCTCCTTGGAGAGTGACTTTCTTTTGAGCATGGGTCACAGCATTTGCATTTTGTGATTCATTTTGTTTATCTTTGATTATGATCACATTGCAATATTTAGGTTGGGAAGACTCAATCATGTTTATCACATTGTCATTGTTGGTATAGGTGTAATTGACTTTGGCACCTCCTTTTAATTTTGAGGAATCGCCTTGTTCATAAATAGGTAAGGGATATTTAAAAGCTTTGTGATCAGAATTAGTTGTGTGATTTCGAACAACAATTTTACCAGTGTCGATGAGATCTTGAATCTCATGTTTGAGCTTCATGCAGTTGTTTGTGTCATGACCTATGTTTCGATGGTATTCACAATATTCATTTTCTTTCCATCATTTTGGTTTGACTTCTGGATCATATGGCCTAGAATTGTCTGGTAATGTTATCAGATCATTTGACAATAAAGTTTTAAAAGCGGATTCGTATGATTCTTCCAAAGGGGTAAAGTCATGTTTAGGCTTCGAAATCCAAGGTTTCTCTTTGAACCACTCTTTTACTTTCTTCGGTGGATTTTATGTTGCAGTTTCAGCTACTTTGAGTGCTTGTGTACCACTAGCCAAGTTAAATACCAGGGGTTTTGAATTTGTTTTAACAGTGTCTACCACTCTATCATTAACAATGTTTCTATTGTTGTCTTTTCCATATTTCCAATATTTGTTCTTTTCTTTGGAATTGGAACCTTGTTGTGTTTCTTTCCAAAGTGAGATATCTCCTTTCTTTATAAGTACATCTTCCATTCGGAGGGAACTATCTACCATTTTGTTGAATGATGGGTACACTTGTATTTGGATACTATATTTCAATTCAGGTATCAAGTTATTGATGAAGATATCCATCTTCATGGAATTTGGAATAGGTCGTGAATATTGAGAGAACATCTTTCTCTAACGTTGGAGAAAAGTCAGAAAGGGCTCTCTTGTTTTTTGTTTGGTATTGTAAAGCTCAATCATAGTGACTGGGTGACGAATATTATAGGAGTATTATTGTAAAAAAAATTGGATTAATTCTTTAAAAGTTATGATTCCCATAGGTAGGCTTGAGAACCATTCCATAGCTTTCCCTCCTAAACTTCTCGGGAAAAGGCGCATGAGATATGTTTGTTCGTGCATGAACTCCATACACAAAGCACAAAATTCTTTGACATGGTCTTGAGGATATGAGTTGCCATCATATTTGTCAAATTTTGGAATCTCCACTCGTGAAGGAAATGGAGGCATGTAAAGGTCTTTGTCAAATAGAAATGGGCATATTGTGTCTAGAGAATATTGTTTTGATGATTTATCCTTATTTTTCAGTTCTGTGATTTCAGTTTGTAATGCTTGCAATTGTATGTTTACCATTGCTAAGGGTGTCTCTTCCTCTTTAGTGATGAGGGTCTCAATGTTATAACCAGTAGGAAGTTTAGCGCCTTGTTTTGCTAGTTCTAGAAAATAGTCTTCTTTTGCTCTAGCCATGATAACCTTCATCATTTTTTGGAAATCTTTATCCTTTTGACGTTTATGTATATCAATTTCTAGAGGTTCAGAGGCTTCAGATTCACCTAATGAGGAATCACTGTCAGTATTATGGATATTGAGATTGTCATGAGCATCGTGTTTAGCAACTTGTTTTTTTTTGTTCTGTTCCAGATATGGTGGGAGACCAGGGTTGATCATAAACTGGTATACTTGATGATGAAGGTTTATTACTGACAAGGTCCTTTACGTAAAATGGATTATCTTGATATGAAAAGGATGGTCCTTTTCCTCTGTCGGCTTTCTTACGAGAACTTCTAGTTTGAGTAAGCATTTTTACTGACTGATGTGACCTAGAGCTATTTGTAATGTAGAAGTCAAGATCAAGTTTGGAGCTAGTTTTATTTTCGTTTAATATATTGTTTTAGAGAGACAACTAAGATTTAGTTTGGTTTCAGGAAAGATCTATCATGTGTAATATGTTATCTAAGTAACTTAAGTTTGATAAATGGTTGATTGAACTAGTTGAAAGATGATTGACAAAATCATGCAACACAATGACATAATTACATTGTTTTGATTGTTTATGCTTAGGATGATGATAACCAGTTTTATGCTCAATGTAGACTTTTTTAGGCAGATTTTGATTGTTCTGGACTCACAAAATCAAGAATTTGTACGATAGGTTTTAAATAACCAGATGACAGTTTGATAGCTTCAGGACGATGAAAATAGTATTTCATACGAGTTGCTGCCTAGTTTCACACGACATGTGGATATACCTCAGACGATAAACTGATGAATGTGATTATTTTTGTACGACACAAGAAGTGGGATCAGATGACAGTTCCCTAAGCAGGAGGATAGATGATCAGATTTCGTATGACACATAATAGAGCCTCAGACAACAAACTGTGAGGCTTGATGAAAATTCATATGAAAACAGTTATGTAGCAAGATGATAAATTAGAAGACTCGTACGCCAGTTTATTGGACAAGATGACATTCTGATTGACAAAGCTTTCAATGATTGACGATGACCAACTTTGAGATGAATTGAGTTTTTGATAGCTGATGTAGACTAGTTTGTGATACGAACAGAGTTTTGACCACTAAGATAGACTAGTTTTTTATATGGATAGAGTTTTGACCACTAAGATAGACTAGTTTTTGATACGGATAGAGTTTTGACCACTAAGATAGACTAGTTTTTGATACGGACAGAGTTTTGATCACTGAGTTGTTTATTGTTTTTTCCAGTTTTGGTATTCCAGTTTCAATTTCAGGGATGAAAACATAGTAAACATGTAATATGTATAATGACTTCAATCACAGCATGCTAACCCTATGGAAATTGGTGAGAGAAGAAAACCTTTGCTTTTAGACTCAACTACACAACCAATAGCTAATTAGAATACGGTCGTTGAGTCTCACATAATGGATTCTCAACATTGTATTAGCCGACTCCAAATGCTAATGGGGGCATGAAATGGCAAGTATCTTGGGAGAGTTACTATCTCTCTTGCACAAAGATTATCCCCCTTTTCGAAGGTGAACCAGGTAGCCTCTATCTTATAGTTCTTAGTCAGGAATTTCATTCAAAATTACCCCTTGAAGTCATGCAAGCATGATAGAGGCCTATAGCCTGAAAAGGTACCGAAACAAGTTGTAGTCACATAAACATGATTGAGACTGCGAGGCCCTAAAAAATGTATGATATGATAGATCTCAAAGAGAAAACTCAAATAATCTCTTCCTCTTAGACTTTAATCAACCAGAGGCTTATTTATTATAGTGAGTTGGAATGCCCAGGTTTGGCTGTACTCACTTGGGTCATTCTCACAGGGTGATTACTTTTTCCCACTATGACAAGCCCGCTAAAGGTACACAAATATCAAACTTAGAAAAAGCCTCAAGGGTCTAGATTTCTGATTATCTATGCAGACAAGAGCATACTCTCCTACCTCTCAGAATTTTCTTAAAACATGAAAGATAAATTTTTTCATTAACCAGATAGCAATTTAGGAGCCTAAAAATGAATTTAAAAAAAATACACAATGTTTACTTGAATCTCCTCGGGCAACCTGCAAAGACAGCAAATCAGTAGTCATATTGTCTTTGTTTGACAAACATATTCTTCGACAAGCATTCTGGAAAAATTGATTAGGCTGTGAAAATTCTTCAGATAGACAAACACCAAGCCAGGGTCAACGTTAGTATGATCAAAATTGAATAAAAATCCTGAAGAATGAAGTTTTCTCTTAACCCAAAAATACAAAATACCATACGAAAATTCTCACTGAGTCATATGAGATCGTACGATACCTGCAGTTTGTCATTCGGGACTGTGGGAAAATTCATACGATATTTTGCAGTAACTATATGGACCAAAATCCGAAAAAATAAAAATCTAAAAAATAAGAAAAAAGTTAGTCTTGGAGGCTGGAAGATGTAGTCTTTTGCCCCACTGTGGGTGCTAGAAATGTGTGTGTGAAAAGTGGAATAAGTATCTGCAAGCTGCAAGACACAACACTTGAATTAAATCATTACATGTATGGTTAGACAAATATAAGGATGAATAATAAAACCATAACAAATCGACCAATTGCCTTCTAAAAGATGTGAGTATAGACTTGCTCTCAGATTTGTATAAGCAATACCAGTGACTAGACTATACCAAGACGAAGGATTTAATCTATATGAGCATGATATTAAGCTAAATGGATGCAAGAAGGATGCAAGATTTAAGCTAGATGGATGAATAGTAAGCTATATGAATTCAAGCAATAATAATTAAACTAAATATGCAAAAAGATAAACTAAGATGCAATAATCCCAAAAAGGCACAATATCTTCAATGACTCCAGATCAAAAATTGTATAATAACAATAAATCTCCAGGGTGTTTTGAATGAGAGATGAAGGTTGAATTTATAGAGAATCAAAAGAGAGACCAATAGTCAAGATATATTAGCAACGAGTGGTTGAGATTATTCAAGAAAAAGCACAATTTAGGTTAATTGAAATAATTGAGAGATCATATTCAATTAACCTTGAGATAGATTCCAATTATAGTTTGATTGAAATGCATTTAGATTATAGGTTTGAGTTTGCATTGGAGATAAAATTCAATTAATTTCATGCACTTGAGATAAAAATAGGTGATTCCATACGATTTCTTTAATTTATTCAAGAAAAAAAAGTCTTTTCAATGCAACTGAACTTCTTTTCTCAAAAGCTTTGAGTTCCAATTTTAGAGAATGATTAATAATCAATTTAATTGGTTTTCTGATTTCAAGTTCCCAATTTAGAAGAAGAAATAATATCTTAAGTTTTATTTTCTCTCTCAATTCAATTCTTTTATTTTATTTTCAATTTAACTCTTTCTTTGTGATTAATTCTTCTTTTGTAATAAATTAATTCATTTTTTATGATTAAATGGAAAATTTATTAATTAATTAAATATGCTAGGATATTTAATAAATTAAATAGGATAATTGATCAAAATGATTTTCTTGGAATGATTTAATTAATTAAATAAATATTTAATTGATATAGAATAATTCACTTGTCATGTGATATTTAATGATTAAAGAATCAATTAATTAAGTGTTCAAGATTGATTTAATTGCCTTTGGTTAGGATCTTGGTGATGTTGTCAAGATTAGGGGTCCATGGTTTAGGTGACCATTTTTAGGGTATTACAGGTTTCATTCGAGTGGTCACAATCAGCAGTGTTTTACACTCCGTTGACGGAGGTCTCGCAGTCTATAGAGGTTACGCTCTACAGATTTTAACACACCATATAGGCATTGAGGGAGGCATAACGTCATTGTGACAACATGTAACACTCGTCACACATGATTTTCATCACATACACATTTGATTATAGTGGCTTGGATTACTTGGCTTTAGCCATTGGCCACTTAGGTCGTTCCCCTCTCACTGGCCTTAATGGCGCCCTAAGGGCAACTCGGGAGGGCAGGCCTTCTAAAGGATTTAATTGCATAAAATAAAGGAAAACATGAAAGAAGAGAGTTTGGTTTTCTAACCACCCATTGAAGGGGAGAGCATAATACATATCCCTTAGAAGACACAAAAGACAAGGCTCTTTTTATCCCTTCATTGCAATGATTTTTCTATTCTAAGTGGAGATGTTGCTCCACACAGACATGGTGTTCATTTTAACCAGCATAGCAATGATGAAAGTTGTTTTGTTCTTTATTAAAGCACCATAAAGAAGTGTTTCTAAGCTACTCCTATAGAAAAATAATAATGTTAGTCAACACACAGTGGGCTATCCAACCTAATTTTTCAGGTTACAGAGTTTTGTCTTTTCATAGACAGAAAGGTCTTCTAGTAAAAACCAAAACTATAATAAAACAAAAAACAAAAAACTAAATCTATCAAATGTGAATAACCTACTAATAAAATGCAAAATGGCATCATATCAAATGCGACATGATGAACCATCAATTATGAATTACTGTGTAAGCAATTGCGATATGGTGACTGATCAATTGCGACTTCTTCTTTTTTTTTTTAATTTTGAAATTTTATTTTTTTATTTTTTATTTTTAGAACTTTTAATAGAAAAACAAAAGGAAAAGACAGAATATAGAAGAGTTATTCTGCAATGATATTGTTCCACACTACGCAAGCCAATACATTGATTTCATCAAAGAACTTGCACTTGGTTAAAAAGTGATTGATGGTTTTGTGATAATGAGTGATGTCCTATCTTTCTTCGATCTCACGGAGCTCCCTTTCAGCCTTTACAAGTCTTTGATAATCTTTTTGTTGTCTCCTATTTTGATTTGCCTTCCTTGCACCTAAAATTCAGAATGTCACCTTTCCTACCATTGAATTAGATACATTTTATATACAGAAATCAAATTTTCCAGAATTCAAGGTTAGATGCGCAATACAAAATCATGCAAAAACGACACAAGAAATTTTTAATTATCAATATTTTAGGGAAATTGTGATCTATTTAGGCAATTGTGACATCCTATTTGATCAATTATGACATGATGTCAGGGCGATTGCGATATGATATGAGCAATTGCGGATTTCTGCGTATGCAATTGCAACGTCCAATTTCTTGTGTCTGTACGGATCTGCAAAACATGTCAAAAAAAATTAAAGGTCAGAGTGTTTCACGTCGGGTTCACCAAATGTCATCATGCTTGAAATCATTAGGAACCTGAGGCTAATTAGACTAAAAGGATGAATCACAAGAATCCTTAACTAATTAAATCGATTCTACCACAATTCAATGAAATAAATGAAGGAAATAAGAAGATTAAACTAATTAAAACTCCCTATTCTCCACTTGTGCTTCCATTGTTCTTCTCTGTTGTTGTTGATGTAGGTGGCTCTCAGGTATTACACTTGATTTCTTGCATAAGATAAACAACACTATTGAAGACTGTGATTCTAGACTTAATTGAGAAAAGAGGTTGAATTTATAGATTTTCAACACAAAGGAGATGAGAAATAGAACTCAAGTGTTGATTGATAGATAACTAAAATTGATTGATTAGTGAACTCAATTGATTGATTTGTTAACTCATTTGATTGAGTAGTCAACTGGATTGATTGAAGAGCGAACTGGATAGATGGATTAGTCAACTCACTTGATTGATTACTAAACTGAATAGATTGAGGAGATGACTCACTTGATTGATTAGAAGATTGAATAGATGGATTAGTCATAAAAAGGTGATTGAGAGTTAAAAAGGATGATTGATGAGTTAACTGATTAGACAATTGATTTGATCAGTCAGTTCTAATTTAGCATGTGTTGTAGGAATTTGAAATTGAATTTGATTTCCATTTTAAATTTGGATTTGAATTTGGTCATTCGAATGCTGAAATGCACATGAAATTAACTAAAAAGAAGATTTGGGGAAATGTGAATTTGAAAATATGAAATTAAATGAAATGATATGAAATTCAAATTTGGGAGAAATGAGATGAAATTAGATGGAATTATGTGAAATTATAATTTGGGGAAATGGAGGAATAATTAATTAATTTAAATAATTTAAATGAAATTATTTAAACTTAGGAGATTGAATTAATTAAATAATAAAGATTATTTAACTAAGGAAAATGTCATAATTAATTAAATAATTGATATTTAATTAATAATTGAGATAGGGTTAACTGATTAAAATGATTTGAGAACAAAAATAGAATAATTAGAAGTGTTGAAGGGCGATGATTAGAAGAAATAGTTAGCTTAATCAAATAATTAAAGAAGTACTTATTTAATTAAATAGATGAATAATTATTGTAGAATTAATGAGACATTTTTAGGTGTCTACAATTAGTATCCTAAGATCCTAATTTCTAACACAATCTCCCAATGGGATAAGGCACTGATCTAGGCTAAATATTTCTCTTGTTATCAGTATTTTGTCTGAGGCATCTTTAGCTAATTTCTAACACAATCTCCCAATGGGATAAGGCACTGATCTAGGCTAAATATTTCTCTTGTTATCAGTATTTTGTCTGAGGCATCTTTAGCTTGATATTTCTTGATAAATTATGAGTGTCTTTACATTTTATATATGATTGTTGTCATCTCATCCTCCAATTGGTTGAGGATCAACGCAGAATTAGCCATTCCTACAACATTCTCCCTTTATGTTGAGCCTTATTATATGAGACTACCTGCTTTGTTGTAGTGTTATTTGTAATTATGGTGCAGAGGTTGTAAATTTGCTAAGGGAGCACCCTCTTGGGTTTTGCAGAGCCCAATGTGCAGAAGGATGTGTTAGGATCCTTGTCAGTTGGTCCAACTCTTGGAGATTATTAAGTATTGGAGTTGGCTCCTCCATAGATAATTGAAAGAGAAACTTGGTTTCTACATCAGATAGTGTAAAACCTATTTGAAAATCAACAAAATGGCAACTCTATTGGGGATGTTGTGAGATTACTCAGTGTTGTTATCCATTGTGCATTTGAATAGAGTTTTCAGCATGTTTTTGTAGTTTGAAGGTTGAGTCTATTAATAAGTATTTGTTGTTCACATTTTCTATCATTTAGAGTGTTTCTTGTCATTTGTGAGAATGCATTGTTATCCATAAATGAGATTTGCAAATATCCTTTGAATGTTGCCAAATGTTTGTAGATATTTTGGTATCCCGATTATTTTGGTGGCGACTCTAAAGTTTTTGTGCCAGTGTGTGTGTATATTTGAAGAACTTCAAAAAAATTCAAAGGATCTTTCATTATGAGTAAAGAAAAGAATACCAAAAGTCACATGAAGCAGCATCTAGAAGACAAATTGGCGGTGAGCTTCCAAAAACTCAAAAGAAGAGTTGGACATGAAGAGATGCAGAAACTAGCAATATTCCCTCATCATGGATACCAAAGCATATGAATCTAGGTAAGTCTTGTTTATATCATGTTCCTAAAAGTTTTGAAGTGTCCTCTAAAGGTTTTGAATCAGATAGTATGGGATTTTTTGATTCATTATTTAAAACACATGTTCAAGAGGAAATGCAACAACAGACTAAGGAAGTAACACAAGTACAATACTCTGAAAAGAGAAGAGGTTGGAGTAGAAGTCAAATTCACCAAAGAGAAAGCACCATTGGTGTACCTCCTCCTTCGAGCATTACAAGAGAGACTCCTTGATCATTTGAAAGAGTCCAGGAGAAAGGAGATATGAATCTGATAGATCTAGATGACTCCTCTTGATCTGAAATAACTTTACCAAACCCTGAAGAAGTTTTTGGAGAGGTATATTCTTTGAGAAAGGAAATCCAAAAACAAATCATGTTAAGAAAAGAGAAAGAAAAGGAGGAGGAGTTGAAGTTGTCAATGTTGTGATTGAAAGAGATGTGTTATTAAAAAAATTAGCCACACTTAAGGCCTTGAATTACGAAGAACCAAAACCAAGTGTTGAGGGAAATGTCTTGAGAGAAAACCTTGATCGAAAAAATAGAACAAATTCTTAGAGAAAAACCTAAAGACCAAATTGATCCTAAATAAAATTCATTAGACCCTATTAAGCCTCAAGCCCATAAGAGTGAATTGGATAAAGGTAAACACAAGTTATCTGGAATAAAGATCAATGATTAGAAGACTGTTTGTGCCCCAAATCTAAGTCAACCATCACATGGATTTTCCTAGGATGATATGAAACTAGAAAAGGCAAAAAGTGAAAGTGGAGCTCTTAAAAAGGAGTTAGAGAAACTAGAGATGGAAGTTGCCATAGGAGAAATGAAGAGAAAGATCAATTTCCTAAAATCATCTACACAAAATAATGCCTCATCTGCTACTGGCCCATCCAATATTCAAGGTGTTTCTAGTTTAGGCCCACAGGCACAACAAATTGATAATGTACCTAGCCAAAATGTCCAAGGTATCAGTTCTACAGGAATTGCCAACAAAGGGCAAGAGGGTCAAAATACTCCTCAAAACATAACTCAATCCCAAGTTCCTAAGGTGCAAAGCAATCAAACAAATACTGGTAGCCAAAATGTCAGAGGGCAATTTCAGAGAAGGCCTATCCATCTAGAGAGATACTAATAGTTGCATTTCGATGGAATCCCTAGTTACTCTAACCAAATTCTAGATGAGTTGAGAGACAAAATAAGCAAGTTTGCAGGAAATAATTCTATAACAGCAGAGTAGCATATAAAATCCTTCACTGATAAATTAAATGACTATGAGGTGGAACATGAGGATGTAGTAATGAAGCTATTTGTGCAATCTTTGATAGAAGATGCTAGAGACTGGTATAGGGGATTACCTACTGCAAGTATTAGTTCTTGGGCAGAATTTGAAAATTGTTTTAAGGAACAATATAGTGATAATATTCATCCAAGTATTATATTGAATGAGTTTAATAACATAAATAAGTTACCTAATGAAGTTGTAAATGATTTCCACACAAGGTTTCAAAAGGCTATGTATAAATTATTTCAGGTTTTAAGGTTGGAATAAAATGTTTGTCCAACAACTTATTTCAATGCATTTGATGGTAAGATGGCATACCTTCTTAGAGATAAGGATCCTCAAACTTTGAGAGATGCATTCAGGATGGCAGTTAACATTGAGAGCAATAGAAGAGCTTATGGTAAGCTTGGAAGAAGAGATGATCCTAAATTGTTTAAGAGTTATAAGGAGAAAATAGAAGTCTTTAAGCTCAAAATCTAAGGATGAAGACAAATTAGATAAGGTACTTAGTACCTTGAAAGATATCAAGTATATCATTGCAAAGAATGAGAAAGGTAGTGGATAGGAAAAGCAGTAGTTTAACAGAGTTAACAGACCTCCAAGACTGTAGAATTACCCTTATAATGCTAACTGGAAGGATGGTAAGCTAGTTCAACAAAATTAGAAGAATGAGAAGGAGCAACGACCTCTTGACCCTTTGCAAAAGTGTACAACAAATATAATTGAGGATACTCCATGGTGTATTTCTTGTCAATCTCCACATTCATCTGAGCATTGTGCAGTTGCACAATTGATTGTTGCCAATGAAGGATCATAGGAGGGTGAAGAGAATGAAGTGTTTCAAGACAATAACGTGGATTGTTTTATGATTACTTCTTATTTGGAAGAGGTAGATTTCTCTTCAAATAATGAGTCTCAAGATTTGGATGTGGATGATCAGAAGCAAAGGACAGAATAATAAAACCAACAAGTGTTTTCTGATGAAGAATGTGATGTTGATGACCAGAGGTGCAATACTCAACAGGGTGAAGATATAGTGTTATTAAGAAGACCTTCTGATGAGGAAATTTCCAAATTAACAATTTCTATGGTTGCCCAGGTAAAAACCAATTACCATTTGAGAAATAGGACAATAGAGGAGGATCAAGGAAAACCTTCTAGTCTTTTCGTTAAAGATTCCAAACATAAGGGTAAAGAAGTGAAAGAAGATAATAAAAAAGATGCAGTCAAGATAAAGGAGGTTAGAAATAAAGCATTGGTTAAGAAGGTTGAGGTCTCAAAACCTAAGGAGGAAACCACTTCACTAAAGGTGAAGACCAAAGTGAGTGAGAGGTATACTAAGCCTGCTAGAGAGGACCTAAAGTAGAAACAAATCAATGAAAGAAACAAATTAAAGGAGAGTGAAGAAAATCCAAGTAAGTCTTATGTTTTACCATATTACACACTTGTAGATATGTTGCATTTTCTTTCTCAAATTACTATTAAAGTCCCTTTGTTAGAGTCAAGGATCACTGGGAGGGGGGGTGAATAAATGGTCTACCAGATTCTAAATCCACAAACTTATTCTCTATCCACCGGTTAGAAATGGATAGCAGAAAGGAACCTAAACATGCAAAAAAGAATCCACAACACTAGAATTTTTATGTAGAAACTTGGAAAGGGAAAAACCACGGTGGGGCTAGAACCCACAATATTCATATACTATGGCCAGGAGTACATAAATATTACATAGATGGGGAATGCACTTGCATTCAGGCTCACTACTCAATTACAATTGCCCAGAAGGCTACAACCTTCAAGGAAGTCTCACTGACTTACAATTTGATTACAATGATGAAATACAATGAAATGAACTCTCAAGTAGCATCTAATAATACAAAAATGAGTTACGATTAAGCATTGAATCTATGATTGTCTTCGCTCTACAAATACTTTGTCTTTGTCTCTATCAGCTATCGGATTGAATGCACATGTAAAATTGCACTCAATCGCACCAAAACTAATTGCCACACCACTAACATATCCAAAATCAATTGCCAATTTAATCTTATATATCCAATCTCAACACAAAATTAATCTCCTTTAAGTTGGCTTCAATAAGTGTAACGTGTAGATCCAAGTCAACTTCAATCTATAACACAACATAGCATCGAACCAAAAAAGTGTTTTCACATGTTTCCTAGAGATCTTCCCATTCACCAAGAACATGAATTCAACCACAAAAATTACCGCAATCATCAAAAATTATTCCGAATCAAAACATTAAAAAAATACCATGTTTTACCATTTAACTGCCTATCAGTTACCTCCTTCTTTCGAATAAGATGAACCATGACTGTCGGATCAAATAATCAAGAAGAGTTGCCATCAATGACAACCCTAAACAAATAAGCAACTACCGGAAGTCACCTAAAATCACTAGATGAGTGTCAATTGCCAACAATCTCCCCCTTTGGCATTGATGGCAACACTTGTGAAAAATGGCTAAGTATTGAAGCCTGTGAAACCTATACACTGGATGAAAGAATAAAATAATAAAGAATTCTAAAGCTCACCCTTAGATCAACAATCCAAAAATATTCATTACATCAGACTGTACACTCTATACATACAATCAGTCCATACTTTTTTCACCTTATCTCTCCCCCTTTGACAACAGTGCCAAAGATGGGGTGCTGCCCAAAATTGATATACAGATGACATATATTTTACAAATACTTGAATATGTCAGCATAAGTAGTCTTCAAAAATCCCAAGTGAGTATCCCACCCACTCTTCAGGTTATCCAAAACTATGATAAATGTATTAAATATAGTAGCATGAATTTCTAATTCTCTCAAATCTGATGGTACAGGTTGGGCCATTTCCTTCATATAGTCCACCTTATTACTTAGGATAGTATATAACCGGATGGCAATCAGGTTCCAGAGTTCACCCACTTTCCTCAAAACTTTCTCCTTATATGCTTGAAGGCTTGAGATCTAATCATTTAAGGTTATAATTTGTCCTTCAATATTTTCGGTTAATGTTACATTGGGGTCAAAAGATTGAGAAATACTAGCAAGCTTCCCCTAGTTGACTCCTATCTAATTATCAATATCAATAGTGAACTTAGGCAAAATAAGACAAGATTTATGCAATCTACCGGCTTCTAACAATGTGTCAGAAATATTCTACAATCTCTTATTCAATGTTGCCTTATCATCTTCAATCATTTTTAGGAAAGTGTGTTTTCTAACTTCCTTAAACCTATCCAAAACTTTCTGAGTAGTTGTCTTCTCCAAAGAATCAAAATTGGTACTTACACTATTAATCAACTATAATAATTTACCGGAGGGGCTGTTATTCAAACCTAACTGTACATTGGAAGCCATCTTCTGCAAAACATCTATAGACATCAAAATTAGCTTTTTGTCTTCATTCTCTGATTTCACAAGATCTTGACTAGCTTGTTCTTGAAGAGCAGCATCAACAATCATCCTTTCTACTGAAGAGATCTTATTGAAGGGTTTATCAAAACTGATATTGAACTGCAGAAAACTCCCTTGGCTTTGAATTTTGGCTATGTCAATTGCCACAAGTATTGGAGTCTTCATTTCCTTACCCTTTCCTCTATCTGGATCTTTCTATTTCTCCTCTTCCCTCTTCTTAGTCTCAACCGGTTTGGATTTGAATTCTTTAGGTTCCTCCTGTGCACTAGTGTCACCACCTGGTGCACCATCCTCTGCCTCTGTCAATTTGTCATTTTCTTTAGCAGGCTCAACTTCGACAGTATCCAAAACTTGTTGCTCTACAACATCTTGAGTATCCTCCTTATTTACATCATCTGTCGAAGGATTCTCTGACTGAGATGGCTTAAGTGCATCTTTGTATAGAGGATCATTCTAAATAATTTTTCTCCATATTTCTTATGTCTCTTTCCTCACCTCCTCTACATTTCAAATCATTAATCTGTTGATCCAATTTTTACTTCTAAATTCCTTTTTATTTGCTTCTTCAATTAACCTATTAAGTTCACTATGAGTAATATAGATACATACATTTGCAAGCTCTCTTTCCTTCATTTCTCTATCAATTTTTCTTGCATAGATTCTTCTAGAATCTATTAAACTATACAAGTCCTTTGGAATGGACTTTTCTAATTCAATCAATGTTTTACTAAAATTGTGTAAATAAAGTACAACTGCTTCCTCTACTTTTCTCTTGTCCCCATCATCGAAATTTACATAACAAAATTCAACATTTTTCAAATTGTCATCTACTTTTATTTCATCTATTAATTGATTTGTTGTCAATGAGAGAATAGATTTAGATTTACCTTTTTGATAACCAGACTCCGATTGAGTCTTAACCCACCTTCCTCTTGTAGACTTCCCAGTAGGGTCTGATTTAGCCTTCTTCTCCTTTTCCCCTTTCTTCTCACCACCGAATTGGGATTTCCAAATAACTCTAGCAAATTTTCATTTCTTTGGTGCCTTGGGAATTCCTATATCTAATTCAATCTCAGATTGGACCAAAGAAACTGCCACATATTATCTTTGAGTCTTCTTCTTCTTCCTCAGAACACCTTTCCCCTTAGATGCACTAGAGAGTTTTTCTTCAGAGGGAGGTGTCTTCACCAAAGCAAGAGAAGGTCTTGTCACCTTCACCTTAACTAGAGTATGTGCAGTCTTTTGTTTCTTTGCTTTCTCAACTACATCCCTTGCAGCTCTAGCCACTCTGACTTTCTCCCGAGGATGTCCTTCTTCAACAATAATGTCTTCTATAATCTTTGCAACTTTCCTCTTCCTTGCCAGTTCGGTGAACTTGGAGTGCAACTCCATTAATTTCTCCTTGTAGGTTCTGAACCTTTCCTCCTTGGTATCTACCGAAGCATTTAGCAAGTGTTGTGCATAGGCATCCAAGGTGGCTTCATCAACCACATACCCCATAGGAATTATCCATACTGTCTAGGGTTGAATTGCTTCCATAAGACATTCATTTATGTTCACCATAAAGTAGACTGTCCCCTCATATTTTTTACAATTTCTTTAGGGATTATGAATCTCTATTTTATTTTGTCTTGAAAAATTTAAAGAAATCCCACAAAGCAGCATTTTGATTATCTTGGTTACCAAGTTTGTCAAGTCCCTGCTTTATTTGTTGAGAAACCAGTTTGTCATAAGCCCATTGTACTCTATCAGTTTCGAGGATCTGATTCATGAAATAGACTGCCAGAGAGATAATCAAAGAACCAAATTTAAAGACATGATTTTTATCTTGCTTGATTTTCTTCAAATTTATCATTAACTCCTTTAATAGCACACTACACAGGTCATAGTGACCATCTTCTTTAACCATATTGTAAGTTGCATGGATAGCAGTGTCGGATATAGAATTTAGTCTGTTAGATTGATATACCTTGTAGCCAATTACCATTGCAGAAAATTTGACATCATCCTCCTTTATTGTGCTAATCTTAATTGATCACCAATCAAACTCTGCACCGATTAATTTGTTCACAGTAGGGTTTGTGACCTTTCACAACCTTGGTTTTTCACTAGTTTGATTCATACAGGTTACTTCCCTAATTGCATCGACAATGATCTTGTATGGTTGGTCTAGCCACATAAATTTAGCATGGGTCCTTCTTAGCACATACCTCACCTATTCCTTCTCAACGAATGTTGGAAAGTTTACAAATTGTGTGAAACCCTTTCTCTGCAGTTGCAAAAATTTTGGAATTGTCGATATCATCCATGATGTTGTCAGTATACAAGTCTAGGATATCCTCAAAGCCGGTTTCCTCAATTTCATAGTGAATGTAAGCTCAAACATCATCAACGTGCAAAACTCCATGTAAAATGAAAGAAAAAGCTCCAACGAGGTTGACTTCCACGGATTTGTAGGGGTGTTTCTTGAATACAAAATGGGTCTTGTCCTTGACCTCAACTACTAGTGGAGTAGCAATGGAAGATGCAGATGCCATTCTCAAGAAATCGAACTCAAAAAACACTCTTCGAAAAGTACCTCAACCAATTGACGAATGCCCTAGATCGCTCGTCGGATCGCTTTTTCTCTCAGATCGCCTGAAAACCTTGATCGCCTTGTTTTTTAGCTCAAAAACACGATTCACAAAGTGAAGAATGATTCTCGTATTTCCCCTTTTAACTTTGCAAACCCTAATTTTACTTTGAAATAAATGCATCTCAAATATTCAATAGGATGCCTTATTCCACTATAGGATGTCAAAATCTGTCATCTGAATTCTAGATATCAATTGAAGCTCAATTCATACCATCTGTAATCCATCGATTACATATCTCATCAAGGGGTATTGCAAGATTTGCATTGGTTTTCCTCCCACTAAGGCCAAAAGTCGTAGTTACTGGATGAAGATTTTGCATCGGATTCAAGTTTAGATCTATTATCTACCTTAGATTCATCCTTCTTTACCCACATCTTCTTATGTTGATCTTTATGTTGGCATAGCTAATGGTGTTGGCACAACTGGTTCATCGATTAGTATTATCATTGATGACTAACACTTACTAATGAACAAGGCCAAGCTCATAGGTAAGAAGATGTCGTAAACCTCAATGGTTTACTCATGTCAACAAATAGTATGGAGGATTCAGTGCTTCCCAAATATGCATTATTGACACACTTAAGCAGTATGTTGGTAGAAGACTAATTGGTTGAAGAATAAACAGAGTAGTTGATCGGTCAATCAAGCATCCGATAGATGTTGACATTAGTTTCTTAAACTGACAATTGAAATGATGATGTTGTCACAAGAGATGACTCAGATTGCATTCTAGTAGTCTTATACACGATCGGAATACTCTAGACAAATAAGTGATTAGTCTGATTGATGATGAGTGACTGGTGGAAAGAGTTGAAGAGTTACACCGATGAACCGGTGATACAAGTTGAAGGATGATATCCACCGAGAATCTCCAAGCAGTGATTGGTAAGTTGGATGTGATGACCAAAGGTGAATCAGTCATGGCAAGATATCATCAAACAAATAGATAGTGAAGTCTGCAGCAATTAACAACCAGTTAAGGTAAGATTTGTGTGGATTTTCCAATTCGCATTAAAAAGACAGAACACGACCCGGAGGTTGGTAAAATTATGAGTTGCAGAGGTAGTCAAGGATGAGTTGCTGGTGAGATTAATGGAGAGCACATAGAGAGAGTGCAAGAATATTTGGAAATATTTGAATTTCAAATCTACCAAGTGTTAGGTGTAAACTGATTGAAGAATCAGCAGGTATGTGTTGGCAAAATATGGTCTAAAGGTTTTTGGCGAAAACCAAAATGATTGATCGTAAAAATTGCATAGTGCAATTTTGAGAAGAGGTGATCCAACAAGGTGAGAAAAGGGCAGAAGTGGTAAGTGAATAGCAGAGTGGTGAAGAGAGTGTGCAGAGCTCGGATAGTGTGAAGAATAGAGAAAGAATGTAGAACACTAGTGTTGGCATTACAATAGAAAGGAGATTGTTGGCATTTCAATAAGGATATTGAGAAGGTTGTTGGAGATTATTGATATAACTAAAGAAGGATGATTATTGTCTTAATAATATTATTTTGTCATTGATGTCAAGAAATTAATTTTTTGATTCAGTATGATGTTGCCATATCTTGAGAAGATTCATTTGAAGAGAATTAAGATGTCGGTAAGTGACACAGAAAGAATGTGATAATGAAGGAGAATAATAAGTTCTTCAATGGGCAACTATTACCGAGTTAGACAATGATGAGATCATGATGTTTAGATTGTTTTGATATCCTACATATGTTGTTGATTGTAAGGTTAATACTATACTATGTCACCGAGCAAAGAACCTAGTCGGTAAACCCTAAAGAACCTAGTCGGTAAACCCTAAGGTTATCGATATCAGTTAACGAAGGTAGAATGTCTACCGAGTAAAGTTTAGTATTTACTGAGTAACAACCGAGTTATAATAGATTGCATTGGATGGATGAAAGCATTATTTAATGAAGGATGCTGATGAGCTAGAGATGAATAAATGATTGGTGTGCCATGCATAAAGTTTGTTAAGGATCTATGGCAATGGAAAGTACAGAGGAAGATCTACAGCACAGATTGAACCGCAATAACCTAGCACAAGTTCCTAGGAAGGAATGCAAGTTCCAAGGCGAGGTAAAACATTTTCAAATCGAAGGATACATTGAACCTAGTCAAGATTGAAGATCTGATGGCTATGATTGATCATGGGAAATGTGATCAAGGAGATTCAGCGATTAGCAAATTGTTTATAAATAAGAAATTATTGATTAACAATGGAAGCAGGCAAGTGTAAGCACAAAGATGCTACATAGTGATTACCGAGCACAGAAGCTTGAAGCCCTATTTGAATAACAGTGTAGAGAGCCCAGCAGAGGGACAAGATAAGTCCTATGACTAGATTGTTTTGAGCAAATAAGAATCTGCTTTAGCATTTCAGATGTGAAGTTGCAGATATATTTTTATTACTGTTATTTTGTAAGTGACAGAAAATCTCTTAACCGAGTGGACTTAACAGTCTTATTTGTAAACCCTCTAGCAAGGTAACATTCTAAATGAGTGTTTGAAATCCTTTGACAAGGTCACTTCTAACAAAGTGTAAGACTTTAACAAGTCTGAGGGAAATCCCTTAACGAGGTCACATCTAGCAATGTGTTTGTAATCTTTAACAGGGTTTTCTTTTAACCGAGCATACTCTAGAAGAGTATATTTCTTAGTGGGTCTAAAATCCCACAGTGGTTTTTCCCTATTTGGGTTTCCACGTTAAATCTGGTGTTATATGTGTTATGATGATTATGTGTTTATGAGTTAGCATGTTTAGCAATTTTTGGTTATATTGCTAAAGTATAAGTTACCGAGGTTGGATCTGTTGATTTTATGGAAGATTAATTTTGTATGACTCTATTGGCATCCAAACTTTACAATTGGTATCAGAGCATTGGACTCCAGAAGAAAATTTTAAAGGTCCTTGAGGCAAAGATCCGAAGATGTATAAAAGGGATGCACCAAAGCTGAACAAGTCAAGTTTCACCACATGGCAGAAAAGGATGAAGCTGCACTTATCAAGAATTGGAGAATATGCAACATATTATTTGGAAAATGATTACATACCACCAAGCACCAACCCGATGACCTTGGAAGAGATAAAGGCAAAGCAAGAACATATTCAAGCTATGATTGAAATAACATCAGCATTGATCGACTCAGAGTTTAATGATCTAGAAGGTTGTAATGATGCAAAAGAAATGTGGACCAAGCTCATATCTATATATGGCGGTGATGAACATGTTCAAAAAGCAAAAGTAGATAGTCTAAGAGGACAACTTGAATCCATGAGAATGAATGAAGGTGACAACTGATAGGGAGATAGGGCAAGGGGTTTGTCCAATAGGCTTGTATGTTCACTAAGCAATAGGTCCTTGAAAGTTTCAAGGTGTAGTCACTAAAATCAGAGTGTAAAAGGTTTATAGACAACCTAGCAACTCTCCTTGATCCACCTCCCTAAGTCAAGCACTTCTTGGTTGCTCAAGGGCTCCAACTCCATAGTTTTTGGCTTGGTAATATAACACCTTACCCTCTCAATTGGAACTCATTTCCTCTATCCTTGACCTATTCTCAGACTCCATAAGGTCTCCTCTTGATGAATTATAAGTTTGTGTCAAGTTTTACCTCCTTGGGTGTCTTTGGTTTTCTACGTTTTGGAGTGTAGAAACCCTTCACAAGTGCTACAAACTGAGTTATGGAGTCTACCTCACCAAAAGTGTTAAATGCATTCAAGACCAACTTTTTTCAACTAGTATTGATGGGTTTTATGCTTTACAACCTTCCTTTGTGTACCCGATTTGACAAAAACCCAATTTTTAGGCCTAAAACAAGCTACAAGGAATTAGCCCTCTTTTTGGGGTTTTGTGCTCACCCTGCTCCAACGATGGACTTCCAGAAAAAAAGAACTTGATATTCAGATACCCTTTTGGAATTTCTTGAGGATTTTTTAAGTTTTAGGGTCCATTAGGCCTTCTCCATGACTATCCCAAAAATGGGTGCAAAAGGAAGGGTTTGCAAGGGTTTTGATGGCAAAAATTGACTTACAAGTTAGAGACCTTCAATGTGAACTATACAAACTTGGTTCTATGATTTCACATGCTAATTAGGCCACAATAAAGCAATTTACACCTCCAAAGGTTAGAGAACAAGGTTTTTACAAAAGTTGCTCATAGGTAGTGTGCAATATTGACAACTTTTCCATTCTTGCTTTCTACAAACACATCATTAGCCTGAGAACCAATTACATTCTAAAACATATGAACATGTCTATCATTAGAGACAAAAGAGAATCATATTAGCCCTACACAAAAGGCATTAGGAAATTACAAAACAATGAAACATTCACTGTCAAAACTTATTATCACTGCACTTTCCCTCTTTCACTGTTTTTCCACTTTAGACCTGCACTTTCCACTGTCAAAACTCTTTTCCAAAAGTCTGATTTATGATCTTTATCAATGCTCTATCTTTGGATGCTTGTTTTCCTTCATACCTACTTTTTTTAAGAGGAAGATTACATAAACAACTTCAACAAAAATGCAAAAATCAGTCATAATTGACTGTGACAGCCAGCTAGGCGTTACAACTTTGCCTCAAAGATCATTAGTTGATCTTGGAAATCTCAAAACCCATGGACAAGGTCAAATACCACTCCTTTTTCTTGTTTTCAAGCAAATAGAATAAGATACAAGGTTTTACAAGCACCAACATATGGTGGAGAGTTAGCAAATGAGTGCAAACCAACACCAAAACAGTAACTCACTGTTTTTTACACAATTTTCCCAAATTGAAAAAAAAATGCCACCATATTTATCAAGGCTTAGAAATCTTCTTTTCTTTCACATACAACATGACATCAAGACAAATCTTTCCACCTGATGAATGTATTTTCTATGGAAGAGCAAAGCATCAAACTTCTTCAAAGACCCTAGCAAAATGGCACACTTGCCTAGGGCTCCATGGCCACAAAACTTCTTGCACCTGCATTTTGGAAATAAAAACATGTATATACATATCTTACAAGTTGACCAAATAGTTCTTGGGAGTCCATGAACATTTAGGGCTTCAAGAAGCCAAGTTGGTCAAGCATCCTTGCCAATTTCCTAGACAAGGCAATGAAACTATCAAAACTAAATAATTTTGCCTAGAACTCAAAACTTAATGAAATTAAATGCCACCAAAGGGAAAAGCTTCAAGAAGCATAAGAGAACATGGAAATGCAAAAATAGTATGGCCACGTACAGCAGGTGTATGGACCATTGCTCACATGGAGCTAAAACATAAAGAAAAACAAGGTAAAATTGGTGCAAAGTTTTAAAATGCTTGATATCTCCGAATGATCAACCCTTACAATGGTTCAAACAAGAGAATAAATACCTCTACAAGTCAGTTATCCTCTTGTATGGACAGGTACATGTCCAAGAGCACTCAAATTTGACATTTTCATGTCTAAAATGACAACTTTTAATGCCTAGATGATGCAAGGTTGATCTCAAGGATTCCCAATCACCTAAGAACACTACTCACACCTAAAAACCAAACACCAAACATGTCTAAAAAATTTCAAAACAAAAACACATAGAAAACTCACTTTTTCCATCATTTTGCTAGGCAACTCCAAACTGGCAACTTTGAGCAAAAAGATGAAAACAGGAAACAAGACCACACAATGAGTTCAAAAATCATCCAAACAACTTAGAACAACACAAAAACATCTTAGACAAACTTTCCAACTCAAAACTAATAAAAATCAAAATTGTTCTCAAAACTATGATGAAAATGAAGCTAGGTGCTCCTGCACCAATAACATAACTCAATACAGTACAAGGTTAAAGGAGACTATCAATCGAATCAAAGGAGCAGGAGGAACTATTGAAGAAAAGGATGTAACAAGTAAGTTGCTTAGAACCCTTCTACCTGCTTATGCAATCTGAGTCTCTGCAATCAATGAACTAAGGTCTATACCAAATATGCCAGTTTCTTTGGATGCTACCATTGGTAAGCTACATGCATTTGAGTTAAGTAATTTTGATAACAGTGGGTCTTCAATAAATAAAGTGGAATCTGCATTCAGTTCTTTTCATATTGGTGAATCTGATGATTACAATGATAGAATGAGTAAGTATTTTGAAGGGAATCACAGTGGAGCAAGTGAAAGATTTTGCAAAAACATGGAAGAGGTACACAAACTATATGAAGAAATCAAAAAGCAAGAAGAGTTTGAAGCATTATTAGCCAGAAGGTTACCAAGAGGCAAAGATAAGTATAAGAAAGCTACCTTTAAAATGTTTCAATTGTGATAAAATAGGACATATGGCTTCTAACTGCCCTAACAAAGAATCTAGTGAAAAGAGAGAATACCGAGATAATAGGCAGAAAGACAACCAATACAGAGGACACTGAGACTTTAGAAGAAGAGACAGAAAGACATGCCTAGTAGCTGATGAGGAATCCGACAATTATAAATCTGATGAAACTGATACAGAGGAAGTTGTTTATGTGGCTATTAAAGATGGATCAGATGAAGAAAGGTATGAAGAAAAAGCCCTAATATCTCACATAAATAATTATGATTCTTGGATCATAGATAGTGGATGATCACATCACATGACAGGTGATAAACACAAGTTTGTTAAATTAGGAGACTATGATGGAGGATATGTAAGACTTGGTAATGATGCACCATGTCCGGTGAAAGGTAAAGGATCTATAACACTTCTTGACAATGCTAAATGTGATGGTGTATACTGGATTGAAAGTTTGAAATACAATTTGTTGAGTGTAGCACAGCTAAAGAATACAGGATATCGAATAGAATTCCAGAAGGGATGTGTCAAAGTTCATGACAAACATAGAAAGTTGGCTACTACCGGGACACAAACAAAAGGTAATACATTTCATCTTGACTCAACTCGGAACAAATATTTATATGCAAAAATAGAAGATACCTGGTTATGGCATAAAAGGGTTTGTCATGTAAATTTTGATAATCTGATCAAGATAAGTAAGAAGCATCGAGTAAGAGGTCTACCGAGCCTGGAAAAACCTGAGAATGCTATGTGTCGAGGATGCCAGATGGGTAAGATGACAAGATCAAGCTTTACAAGTAAGTCCTACACTTCTAAAGGAATTTTAGATCTAGTACACACTGATCTTTGTGGTCCTATGAAAGTTCAGAGTTATTATGGTGATAAATATTTCATATTATTTGTGGATGATTACTCAAGGATGATGTCAGTTATGTTTTTAAAAGAAAAATCATAAGCTTTTCAAATGTTTAAATGGTACAAGGAAAGAGTTGAAAATGAAACAGGAAGACAGCTGAAATGTCTTAGATCTGATAGAGGACTAGAATTCACTTTTGATGAATTTAACTTATTTTGTAATGATCATGGTATAAAAAGGCAAGTGTCTGCACCGAGAACACCTCAGCAAAATGGGATAGCTGAGAGAAGAAACAGATCAATTATAGATTGTGCCAAAACCCTAATGATAGAAAAGAGGGTACCTCAAACATTTTGGAGAGAAGCAATCAGCACTGCAGTTTACACCCTGGATCGAGTACAACTGAAGAAAGGAACTATGAAGACACCATATGAAATCTGGTATGACAAGAAACCTAATGTAAGTTATTTTAAAATCTTTGGAAGTAGATGTTATGTTCACAAAGATGACAGAAATGGAAAGTTTGATCAAAAAAGTGAGGAAGGAACATTTCTTGGTTATTCTTCTAGAAGTAAATTATTTAAATGTCTGATCAAATCATCTAACAAAATAGTAGAAAGTGCAAATGTGAAAATTGATGAATTTGCAGAAAGAAATGATGAAGGAAATTCCAAAGAACCAGAAAATTATGAAGAATTTGTTTATGTTCAACCGAGAAGTCCTATCGAGAAAGTTGCTGAAAAAAAGGACGAGAATATCCAGTTACCGAGTGATGAAGAAGATCATACCGAGCCTACTGATCCTATATTAGCCAAATATGTCAGAAGACATCATGCATCAAGTCTGATTATAGGAGATAAGGATGATCTAGTGATGACAAGGAACAAACTGAGATAGAACACATGTCTAATATCTGAATTTGAACTAAGAATAGTAAAAGAGGCATTTAACAGTGAAGATTGGGTAAATGCTATGACAGAAGAGATTGATCAAATCAAGAAGAATGAAACATGGACACTGGTCCCAAGACCAAAGGACAAAAATGTAATTGGTACAAAGTGGATTTTCAGAAACAAGCTAAATGAAAAAGGTGAAGTCATTCGGAACAAAGCAAGACTAGTTTGCAAAGGTTATGCTCAAGAAGAAGGAATAGATTATGGTGAGACTTTTGCACCTGTGGCTAGACTTGAGGGAGTAAGAACATTGTTGGCATATGCTGCTTTCAAAAATTTCAAGGTATATCAAATGGATGTTAAATCTGCATTTTTGAATGGTATACTAGAAGAAGAAGTTTATATTGAACAACCTGAAGGATTTGTCGAAGAGAGGAGTAAAGATCAGGTATGTAAATTGAACAAAGCTTTATATGGTCTGAAACAAGCACTTAGAGCATGGTATGAGCGACTGCACTCTTACTTGATTAAAATTGGATTTATAAGGACAAGTGAAAATAGCAATATGTACATGAAGAATGATGAGGACAATGGAATACTGATCTCAGCCATATTTGTTGATGATATTGGTTTTTATGGAAATGATTCTCTATGCAAGAACTTTGGAAATGAAATGTGCAAAGAATTTGAGATGCCATTAATCAGTGAGATAAAGTATTTTATAGGTTTACAGATACTGCAAATGAAAGATGAGATTTTCATTACTCAATCCAAGTACATTAAGGAAATCTTGAAGAAGTTTGGAATGGAGGATTCAAATCCAGTAAGTACTCCTATGACTACTAACTGTAAATTATCAAAGAATGATGAATCTGCATCTGTTGATGAGACACTTTACTGATCCATGATTGGAAAGTTACAATATGTTGTGCACAGTAGACCGGATATAGCACATGCAGTAGGTATTGTTGCAAGATTTTCTGCAGATCCCAAAGAAACCCATATGACAGCAATCAAGAGAATTTTCAGATACCTGAGAGGCACTGAAAACTATGGCTTAGTATATGAAAAGAGGAATGATTTTAATTTAAAAGTTTATACTGATGCTGATTGGGTAGGAAACATTGATCACAGGAAAAGCACAAGTGGTGGAGCTTTCTTCTTAGGAGATAGACTAGTAAGTTGGCTTAGCAAGAAACAAGGATGCATTTCACAATCAACAGCTAAAGCTGAATATGTCGATGTAGCATTGAATTGTACCAATATTGCATGGATCAAACAACTGTTGGAAGGTATAAATGAAAAAGGTACCAAGCCAGTAACTATATTCTGTAATAATACTAGTGCCATTAACATTTCAAAGAATCCAGTAATGCACTCTAAGACAAAACATATCTCTATAAAGTATCATTATCTCAGAGAAGAAGTTCAAGAGAAGAAAGTTGTGCTGGAATATATCAGTTCAAAGGAGCAAATAGTAGACATCTTCACAAAACCACTGCCAAGGGACACTTTTGAGTATCTCAGAAGCAAGTTAGGCATCCTACCCCTATCTTCTATTCACTGATAGAGTTTGGTGAAAGCATCAATTCGATGAATCTACAGAATATTATGTGTGGACTGATGTTGATTTACGCACTTTAGGAGGTTTTCTAAAGGTGTGCAGGAAATAGTATTGAAGGAAAGATTGCTCTGATCAAGTTTTAGATGTTACATTTGCATGTGTAACACAGCAAAGCAAGCACTTCACAGGAGAAGAGTTCATGATTTAGTTCTTTTACTTTTTGGCATTGTTGTCAAAGGGGGAGAAGACTAAATGGTACACTAAATGGTAAAGCCCTAAATGAAGAAGATAACAGAAGACTAATGACAGGGGGAGAAGATTACTGAAAAAGGGAGAAGATTAAAATGCAAGAAAACAGCTCAAGGATAACAGGAGAAGTCTCCATAGCAATATGAATCCGAATCAATTTGAATATCTTGTTGGTATTACCATTTTTAAAAGTTGGTATTGCCATCAATGCCAAAGGGGGAGATTGTTGGCATTTCAATAAGGATATTGAGAAGGTTGTTGGAGATTATTGATATAGCTGAAGAAGGATGATTATTGTCTTAATAATATTATTTTGTCATTGATGTCAAGAAATTGATTTTCTGACTTAGTATGATGTTGCCATATCTTGAGAAGATTAAATTGAAGAGAATTAAGATGTTGGTAAGTGACACGGAAAGAATGTGATAATGATGGGGAATAATAATTTATTCAATGGTCAACTATTACCGAGTTAGACAATGATGAGATCATGATGTGTAGATTGTTTTGATATCCTACATATGTTATTGATTGTAAGGTTAATACTATACTATATCACTGAGCAAAGAACCTAGTCAGTAAACCCTAAGGAACCTAGTCGGTAAACCCTAAGGTTATCGATATCGGTTAATGAAGGTAGAATGTCTACCGAGTAAAGTTTAGTATTTACCGAGTAACAACTGAGTTATAATAGATCGCATTGGATGGATGAAAGCATTATTTAATGAAGGATACTGATAAGTTGGAGATGAATAAATGATTGGTATGCCATGCATAAAGTTTGTTAAGGATCTACAGCAATGGAAAGTACAGAGGAAGATCTACAACACAGATTGAACCACAATAACCTAGCACAACTTTCTAGGAAGGAATGCAAGTTCCAAGGCGAGGTAAAATGTTTTCAAATCGAAGGATACATTGAACCCAGTCAAGATTGAAAATCTGATGGCTATGATTGATCATGGGAAATGTGATCAAGGAGATTCAGCGGTTAGCAAATTGTTTATAAATAAGAAATTATTGATGAACAATGGAAGCGGGCAAGTGTAAGCATAGGGATGCTACATAGTGATTACCGAGCACAGAAGCTTGAAGACCTGTTTGAATAACAGTGTAGGGAGCCCAGTAGAGGGACAAGATAAGTCCTATGACAAGATTGTTTTGAGCAAATAAGAATATGCTTTAGCATTTCAGATGTGAAGTTGCAGATATATTTTTATTACTGTTATTTTGTAAGTGAGAGAAAATCTCTTAATCGAGTGGACTTAACAGTCTTATTTGTAAACCCTCTAGCAAGGTAACATTCTAAATGAGTGTTTGAAATCCTTTGACAAGGTCACTTCTAGCAAAGTGTAAGACTTTAACAAGTCTGAGGAAAATCCCTTAACCGGGTCACATCTAGCAATGTGTTTGTAATCTTTAACAGGATTTGCTTTTAACCGAGCATACTCTAGAAGAGTATATTTCTTAGTGGGTCCAAAATCCTACAGTGGTTTTTCCCTATTTGGGTTTCCAAGTTAAATCTGGTGTTATATGTTTTATGATGATTATGTGTTTATGAGTTAGCATGTTTAGCAGTTTTGGGTTATATTGCTGAAGTATAAGTTACCGAGGTTGAATCTGTTGATTTTATTGAATATTAATTTTGTATGATTCACACCCCCCCCCCTCTCATCTTGTTAGCTATTGGCATCAAAACTTTACAACCAGTAGAGTGCAGAGAAAGTGTAACCGGTGGTCAAACCGGAGAGCTTCATTTGGATCTGATTAAGCTAAGATTAGCTATTATAGCAAATCATTCTCTTTGTTGTTTTCTAAAAACTACAACAGTAAAATCCCTTAACCAGGTGGACTTTAACAGGTCTCTTTGTAGAATCCATTAACTGGGTGACATCTTAAATGATGATCCTAAGTCCTTTGACAAGGATACCTCTAACAGGGTAAAGGTTCTAACGGGACTTCAATAAAATCCCCTAACTGGGTGGCACCTAATAGTGTCTTTTTAATCTCCTAATAGGGATGGCTCCTCACCGGGCATACTCCAGAAGAGTGCAGATTTTGTGAGTTTCTACTCACATCGTGGTTTTCTCCCTTTTGGGTTTCCATGTGATAAATCTTGGTAGTCATGTGTGTTTGATTTAATGTGTGCATGTTTCTGATTAATATTGCTTATACTGATAAGTGTTAAGTTTGAATAGAAGTTTTGATTAAGGTTAAATCTGGCAAAAACTGGTATAGTGTTGATTCACCCCTCCCCTCTCAGCACTGGTTAGGACTAACAATTGGTATCAGAGCCTTGGTCCTTAGATTCAGAAGAGCTTAACAACTTAAGGAAAGATCCAAGATGATGCGAAAGGAAGGCCCCAAGTTCTCTAGGGAGATTTACACCTTATGGTGTGGTAGAATGGAGCTCTACCTAAGAAACCTAGGAGATCAATATTGGAATCATGTAAGCATAGAGTACAATGAACCTACAGGAGTTCTCACTATAGATCAGATCAAAGAGAGGCAAGATAACACTGCAACTATGGATGTGATTGCTAGTACTCTATCTGATAACGAGTATGTTGAGGTTCAAGATCTAAAAATAGCCTATGAGATGTGGAATAAGCTAAAGACTGTTTATGGAGGAGATCCTCATGTACAAAAGGATAAGGTGGACAGTTTAAGAGGCAAATTTGATGAGATGAGGATGGAAGAAGGAGAAAATATAGAACAATATAGCAAAAGAATAAAGGATGTGGTAAATTCCATTAGAAGTGCTAGAAGAAAACTTGAAAAGATGATGTGGTCAGCAAAATCTTGAGAACCTTGCTACCACAATATTCCATAAAGGTTTCTACAATTCAGGAACTCAGATCTTTGGGAACAGTTAATGTTATTGTTGATGTGTCTTTTGTACACGGCCAAACACAGAATAAAATACCCAAAGGTATCTTATACTCTCTTGAATAAAGCTTCTTGAATGCTGAAGATTTTGTAGAAGGATCAATCGAAGAAACTCCAAGGTTCTGTTATGTAGGTTCTCTACTCGTGGATAACCACCAGTGGTTGTTGTGTTTGTTGTTTTACAAGGGACCTTATGTACTTTCTAAGAAAGCTTGTTCTTGCAACTACTTTTAAATGAGGGAACTGAATTCTCCTAATACTAACTAATGTTTCAAAAAAGGCAAAATATAAGGGTTTTAAGGAGGCGATATTAAACTAATCCTAGGAATGACTAAACGAGGACTAGTCTTGGTAAAATTGTACCAATTTCAGTATTGCGAAAAGATTACAACTCTATTGGAATTGGTGTGATCTTCTAAGGGGATTTAATGATTTTTGAATCATCAATGGAATAGATACTATCAATAAGATACATATCAATATCTCCAACAATGATTGAACTCTTAAATAGTCTTAATATCTCCAGTTAACCACACAAGGCATGCTTACAATCAGTAAGGAGCTACTGGTTTGGACTATGAGTTTTACCAAAGATCAAACACAACATTCGTCCTTCAATCTAATTCTAAAATTTAAGTACTATCTATACTAAGAGTAATTCAAGAAGATAAACAACCATGAAGATAGCCACAAGGATTGCAATAAAACACCATAACTTCAATATTTCATTGATCTCATAGCATAATAAAACAACAATTGTTCAACTTTCTCTCTTCACTACTTCTTTCTCTACTGCTAACAATCTTAGTCTTTTTATCTCTTTTTCTCTAACTTTGACCCTTTAGAATGAATTGAGTGAGGGTTTATATAGCACTCTCAAATACAATGAACAGCCTGGATCTAAACAAGATCAAAGGCTTAGATCTTGACACCTAAACCCTAATTAGGGTTTGCCACAAAAATCACCCTAATCGGATAAGCATTATCATTCTATAGCCAATAGAAATTGACACAAATAACGAGGAAACATAGCCTAATAGGAATTGAATTGCCACACCATTTCATAACAACTTTTCATCTAGAATTTTGTTCCCTTTTCTATGTTCTTTTCTGGCATATTCAATGAATCTGAACATAATCCCCTTGATCTTAGCAATGGGAATCTCATGTAGGTTCTTCATTTGTTCTTCCAAGTGAAGGACTTGATCAAAAGCTGTGAGAAGGGTCATCTCCCATCCAGGATCTAGCTCTTTTGTTTTCTTGATCAGGAACATAGAAGCATACATCTGATCTCGCTGCTTTTCTGTGATCCTGTTCTCTTTACAAAAAATAATCTTGATCCTGTCTTCCAATTCTTGGACGTCCACATCTGTTTTGATCTCTATCCTTCTATCAAGGATTGTACATAATACATCCAACACCTTGTCTTGAATAGGGTGGATAGTGCCTTCAACTCGGCTGCATCTATTATTGATGTCTTCGAAAAGAACTTCCTTCATTTGGAGCAAAGTTGACCATTGCAAAAGGTTATAGGTTCCTCCATCCATTATCTTCTCTTGTGCTAAAACTTGCCTTGGCATCCTTCTTATCACTTGTAAGACTGGGATGACAATGTCTCTAGTGTGAGTAAATGCATCCATAGTTATTAATAGATTATGAATGATCTCAAGGACTTGGATAGCCCTATGGACTGTCTTCATCATTCTTGTTAGTAATTCAATGGCTACCTTGTAAGATTCATCAATCCATGAAATCATGAGTTGGGCTAAGTTCTTCATCTTTTCTACCTCATTTATTGATTCAGGCGGAAGTGCATGCAAAGCTGATACTATTGGATCATATCGCCCTAATGGTTGATTAAGGTGGCTAATATAATTCCTCCAAGCACTAACCTCCCTTTCTAGCCTCTTACTCTTTTCCATTTCTTCCTTGAGTTTATCATTAAGTGCTCTCACTGAATCAATCGCTTCTTCCATAGCCTGCTCAGAGATAAGTGGACCAAGATCAAATACTTCTAAATCATATTCCTCTGCCATAATCTCATCCTCATACTTGTCCACTACTGGTGTGGCTACCTGTATCGTCCTAGATCCTGCATCATCTCTAATTAACTTTGACATCTTCATAGCCTTCTTCTTTTTTATTTCTTCTTGGGAATTGCCTATGAGACTTTCCAAATCAAATACTTGTTCTTCCTCTTCAACTACAACTACCCTTGTTAGTCTTTCTTTTAGCTAGTCTGAAATGGAAGACTTTCTTTCCTTTACTTATATTTCCTTGGGCAAAGGTCTTTCATCTCTAAAAGGAGATGTTGCTTCATCATCATTCTTTCCTTCTTGTTGTTCATTAGCACCAACTTGGAGAGGAAGAGATTGACTTGATGAGTGTTGAGGTGTTTGTTCTTTGCCTTGTTTATCATCATGTACCGTGGATTCCATAGACTCATCAACTTCATACACTATCTCTCTCTGATCTTCTCCTTGACTTATCTTCTTTTCATGTCTAGAAGAAGTACTTAGTGGACGATCAGGATTCACCTTTTGTTTCTTCTTGGAAGGTTCTCTCTTCTCAGGTCCTTCTTTTCTCTTTGACCCCTTGGAATGAGAAGTATTTTCACTCACACTTTCTTATCCTTCTTATGTTCTTGCTTCTAGGGTGATTGTCATGGCTATATTCTACTCATTCAATTTTTTATGTTGTACATCCACCCATCTGCGAGTGCAATTTAAAACAGGGTCAATCAATGCTCTCTGTATATGGTGAAAATGGATAACAATAATAACAATATTGAAAGACTAAATGAATTCAACCACAAAACCCTAGCCTAACAACAACAAAGATCCACCATAACATATGAAGATTACCTAAGACAATGCAAATCAAATGAAATCACAAAGATTATACCATCACATGTCCAATAGGGTTTTGATCTCCATTCTTCCTATCTCCATTGAACTTGCTTGATATATTTGCTCTCAGATTTTATGTGCACAAGAGCTCAACAAAGAACGGAATGTGGTTGCAAGTAGGATCGTAGTGTAGTCCAGTGAATGATTAGCCTGAGTGATTAGGGTTTGATAATGAAGGAAGCATCTCCTTATATAGAAGACACTATATGAAATGGAGGGATAAGATAGAGAGGTGTAAAAGGAGGTCGGCTATGATTAGAGGGTAGGTAAAAGAAATAATAAAATAATGAAAGGGGTAGGTAGTGTAGGAATTAAGAGATGAATGACATGTGTCATGGGTAGAAAAGGCTAATGAATTAATTAAATAAATAAAGATTTATTTAATTAACAGAAGAAGTAGGATAATTAAATAAATAAGAATATTTATTTAATTTAGGAAAAAGATAATTTAAATAAATAAATGTATTTATTTAAATGAGAAATAAGGCTAGAAGAGGATAAATGAATTAATTAAACAAATAAAGATTTATTTAATTAATAGAAGAATTAAGCTAAAGTAATTAAATAAATAAAATATTTATTTAATTAGACATGACAATTTTAGGTGTCTACATTTTGCCCCTCTTTGAGACAATGCGGCTTGTCGCGTTGTTTCAAAGAAGATAAGATGAACTGATACAGAGTTGCCCCAAGATGGGAATGATATGCCCCCTCGAGAGATTGGATGAAAATGTCTGAAAAGATTGCAGACAATCTCTCGATAAGAAAGAGAGGCTAGAATGGACGGACCAGATAAAGTGACAAAGTCACGGGATAATGAAGACTGACTCGGGAAATGAAGGCGAGGGCTAGGGTGGGCTATAAGATAGACCACGGGGGAAAATACATCCTCATTGTCATCTACACATCCACAAGAGCATATTGTAGAGTGAGAATAGAGCAGGACCAGTCAACAGCAATGGCTTTCACTCACAGATTCAACCGCATTCACCAATTTCAGAGGCCAGTAGAGGCAGGAGAGCCGGTAAGTACCACCAAACCTCCTCGTACTTTGACGCATTTAATTTTGTCATTAATGCATGCTAGGTAGGGTCATAAATGTGCTTAGACTAGGGTCCAAAAAGTGTCAAAAACGTCCAGGCGGGTCTGCGTTGGTGCCAGGTGCGTCTGTGTTTGTGCCAGGCACGTCTACATTGGAACCCGTGTCTGTGTCAAATGCGGCCACGTCTGTGATGCGTAGGTGCGTTTGTGCCAAGAAGGCACGTCTATTTCGCCCAGGCATGTCTATGCAGAGCATAGGCACATCTGTGTCAAGCAGGTGCATCTGTGTTTTTCAGGCGCGTCTATGTAGTCTTTGAGCGCGTTTATGTCATGTAAGCGCGTTTGCGTTAGAAAAGTATGAATTTGCATCTTCTAGGTCAAATCAGCAGTTCTGTGATGAACATACGCTATCGATTGGATAAGCTGCTGAGAGGATACACTCAAGCAGGTCCTCTAGGGAAGACTAGGATAGATCAAGGCACTTTGTGATGAATAGTGAGTACCAAGATAGAGTACTTTGTGATGAACAGGGAGTAATAGAGTATGAGCAGCACTTTGTGATGAACAGTGAGTGCAAATGTGAGTAACACTTTGTGATGAACAGGGAGTACTACTAGGATAAAAGCAACACTTTGTGATGAACAGTGAGTGTCACTAGAGTAGATATCCAGATGCATTTAGATAAAAAGTAGCATTTTGTGATAAACAGGGAATGCCACGATGACTGACATGATTGATTTGCTTGACTGCAGGAGTACTTGTCGATGCTAGAGTCACGGGAGAGATTCCCGTCGACACAGAGGTTGCGACCTGAGTTGTCGCTCGAGGACAGAGCTGCCATCAAGGAGATGGGTTTGAGACATGTGCTGTCTGTGCCTGAGTTTCAGGCAAACATGGGTTTGTTGACTGCACTGGCTGAGAGATGGCACTCTGAGACGTGCACGTTTCATTTGCTGATGGGTGAGATGACAGTCACCCTAGAGGATGTCTACAGGATATTGCGGATACCGATCGATGGGGAGTTGATCCCATACGATCGAGATGGAGACAGAGAGGCCTTGAGACGGGTGTTCCAGGAACCTGGATTGGAGATGAGGGCAGGACACATGGCATGGGACACCATGATAGCCACAGGACTAGCGCTGCCTGCAGTGATAGGAGGAGCTGTCAGTGGGTTCCTATGTTCGGATAGGGCGACACGAGGTTTGGCTGTGGGCTGGGGAGGAGCACTGGAGACACTGGTGACACAGCACACCAGATATGCCTGGGGACCATGTGTGCTGGCCCATTTGTATTATGAGCTTCATCAGTTTGTCTACCATGGATCAGTAGGATTGGGCTGCGGAGTTACATTGCTGCAGCTATGGGCCTACGAGCATCTGTCGGTTACCCGACCGATACACTTCAGGGGCAGAGGTCATGGATGCAGCTTTGTACATTTGTATGATATGATCACATCACAGCCACGGATTGGCAGGCTAAAGCATTGGCGACGGGTGATTGATGACATTGACGAGGTCATATGGTGACCATATCTGGGTTGCGAGCAGTGGGAGGATGACGCAGTTGAGTTGTCTTACACCTTCTGGAGCAGGTACCTGATTGGGCAGACGCCCTATGTACTAGAGAGACAGCTTGTAGACAGGATTGGCTGGCAGTTTAGCAGGATTCAGAGGATGCCCCGGGGCTCAGGCTGGTATGCACGCACAGTTAGAGATCAGGCACAGTTTGGGCCCTTGCTGTCGTATGATCAAGCAGTGACTCAGCTAGTGGAGATGATACCCCTACCCTAGGACATGTGGCCAGAGATCGAGGATGTCGGCATGGATGCCGAGTATACAACTTATTGGGCAGAGCATCCGTTCCCACGGTTGACAGATCCAGGAGAGGCATTGGAGGGAGATGGGGGGCAAGATGATGAGGAGGGTGGAGGTGATGGGGGCAGAGGCCGATGGAGGAGGAGGGGAGTAGTTGGAGAGAGGCGGGTTGCACCTCGGAGGGAGGGTGGAGAGGAGAGGCAGGCTCGGGTGGTGCGGGGTCGCGGTGGATTGCCTTTACAGGTGCCAGCAACACAAGGTCCCAGGCAGGTATAGATACAGGGACAGGGACAGAGACAGGTACCAGTACAGGTATAGGTATAGGTACAGGGGCAGGCACCCGCAGAGGGGGAGCCATAGGCAGAGGCAGAGGGGGTTGACCCAGTGGAGGAGGAGCTACTAGATCTGAGGGAGATCTGCTAGGGCCAGGCAGATGAGATCCAGGAGCTAGAGAGGGAGAGGGATCGGCTCAGGATGAGGCTCTGAGCTGAGGCTCAGGGATACTAAGCGAGAGCAATATCAGGCTATCTAGCACTACACAGAGGCTAAGACAGCACTAAGGGCAGGGAGACAGGCAGCTGAGGATACAGGGGCAGTATACGCTTATGTCCTGCGGGCAAGAGAGGAGATAGCCTACTGGAGGGACCTCTACTATGGTGCAGTGCCAGCAGATTAGCGGGCAAGGAGCTTCCATAGACCGTCGCGTACAGCAATAGCTATGGGAGGGAGTCGGAGGAGACAGGCATCTAGTGGTGGGGTTATGGGTCCTCCACCACCACTAGATAGGGGGGACAGGCAGGATGATCTTGGGTCGGGTCCTTCAGGGGCTCAGATTCCACCGAGGCTAGGCGGCTCTGAGGGAGGGAGTTCATCATAGCCTTAGAGGGCTCCCTTTGTATCAGTTTTGTACCATTTTTGTATTGTAGACACCTGCGGGTGCTTTTTGTAGCCATATGATTTTGACATCATTGTATCATGACACTTTATTTATATACATATGAGATGATTCATCTTTGCGGTAGCTATATGCATGTGTACCTATGTGATGAGATGTTCTTATGTGATGTTTGTTTATGAGATGGATGCAAATATGTATATGATGCAATGCAGTATTTTTGTTCTTTTATGTTTTAAAATGTTATGCATGATGCAAATGTAAATGTATGTAATGCAGATGAATATGATAATGCAAATGTAAATTGTGCTAACAGGTGTTGTGTGCAAGATGTGATGCAGTTGTGATATATATATGTATGTATGAAATGTTTATATGTGGTAATGCAGGTGAAACTACATGAAATGCAAATGTTTTTGGTGTGTCATTATACTCAGTCATGTGATAGCAGGCTACGCGGACTTGAGAAGGACGATGGAAGTCAATCAAGAAAGGGGGATGAAAGACAGAAGATATGAAAGTGAAAGAGATTCTTGTGCGTTATCATTATTGAGCTTTATTATGGCAAGTAGGTTATGACAATCGAGGCATATGTTTGACCCAGAAAGTCATTGTACCTGTTTGCATGGAGACAAGACAGTCACAAACAAGGAATGCCCCAGTTCACACTAGACTCACAGTGTCCTCATATCCTTGGACAAGTCATAGCATTACTAAAAGACAATCCACAGATAGAAAATACAAATAGGTGACGATACCCCATCCTTGCCTTTCTAGTCAAAGACATCCTGGAGATAGAATCTCTAGTCAGAGACATCCTGGAAAAGCTAAAAGACATGTCACCAAAGATAAAATCAAAAGAAAACCAAGACTCGACACCAACATCCACTGTAGTCCTCAAGTTTAGTGTCTCTTGTCACTTGAATAAGTCTTATTTGATTGTGGTCACAATGTTTACTTTCACAAAAAGGATAAATAGCACTGAACCATATGTTGTCTGAGTCTGTTGAAAGATTTGATTTGTTGAAGCCCATTGTTGCTGCTGTGTCTCATCTGAAACTGACTGAATCCATGAAATTGATACTTTATTGCGGAGAAGATGAAACTTTATTGCGGATCTGTGATGCAGATGTTGCTTTATTGCAGATTGTGCACGGATAGACTGAAGGAAGCTGGAAGAAATTGTACTCCTTGAAACATGTGATGTTCTCAATTCCACACCCATCACTAGACATAGGATTTTCCTTAGCCACAGATAGGATCTGATTTATTATGGATGGAAAGGGATGAAAAGGGTGGTTTATTATGAATGGCTAACCAATCTTAGTGACATCAATAACAAGCCATGATGGGAATGGGTAAGTTTATTATGGACGAATTGGTCGTGAGTGTGTGCAAAGTGAAAGGATGAAAGTGAATCCTGAAGGAGGGAGGAGCAATGTCTCTACGCATGGTGCTGGTGACCCAGTTTTCACCATGGTACTTTCCCAGGGTGCCACCGAAGTGGTTTTCACCGTTGGACAAAATTATTTCTCTTTACTTTTTTCGATTTTTCAATGTTTTTTGTGTCACAAGGCGCCTATTTGCCAGGTTTTCACCAAGTAACGATTTTTTTGTTTGATAATTTTTTTGTATTTTTGAATTTTTGAATTAGGATATTCTGAAGAGCTATGTGTAGAACTGGCGAAGGTGCATGCTGTTGATAGGATCCTCGAAAGGTTAACCTTCTGTAGTTGAGAGCTGATATGCACCAGATCCATATGCTGCTGTAATAATGTAGGGACCAAGCCAGTTTGGTTCGAACTTGCCCTTCTTCTCTCTGTCTTGTTGATTTTTAGGATTTTCTTTGAGGACTAAGTCACCTACCTCAAATGTGCGAGGCTTGACCTTGTGATTGTAGCTGCAACTCATTCGTTGTTGGTAAGCCTTGAGATGACTAAAAGCAGTTTGTCTTCGTTCATCTAGTAGTTCCAGCTCTTATAAGCGAGAGACCCTATAGTCTTCGTCACTGATGATGTTTTGCAAAGAATCCCGTAAAGAGGGTAGCTCGACCTCAATAGGCAAGATAGCTTCAGCGCCATAGACAAGTGAATAGGGTGTAGCTCCTGTAGGTGTGCAGACACTTGTGCGGTAGGCCCAAAGTGCAGGATTAAGTTGAATATGACAATTACGACCAGCATCGTCGACTGTCTTCTTTAGGATTTTAAGGATTGTTTTGTTAGATGCCTCAGCTTGGCCATTACCTTGGGGGTAATATGGTGTGGAGAAATGATGAGAGATATGGAAGCGGTCACAGAGTTCACGAACATCCTGATTTTTGAAGGGATGCCCGTTATCAGTGATAATGGAAACAGGAATACCGTATCGGCAAATAATATAGTTGAGGATGAATGTAGCAATCTGTTTTCTAGTAACTTGTGTGAGAGGCATGGCTTCAATCCATTTTGTAAAATACTCTGTGGCAGTGATAATGAATTTATGACCATTGGAAGAATGAGGGTGAATCTTGCCTATGAGATCGAGTCCCCATTGACAAAAGGGCCAAGGAGACGCTAGTGGTTGAAGTTCTTGTGCTGGCGTATGTATGAGGTCTCCATGAATTTGGCATTGCATACATTTATTGACAAACTGATATGAGTCTTTCTCCATATTGGGCCAGTAATATCCCATCCTGATGAGTTTCTTGGCCAAGGTAGGACCACTAGCATGTGGACCACATATCCCTTCATGCACTTCTCGTAACGCAATCTGAGCTTCGTCGCTTTCTAAACATCTAAGAAGAGTGTCATCTAGACCTCGTTGGTATAGGATATCAGCTAAAATGACATATCGAGAGGATTGACGAATGAAAGTGCGACGTTGGTTATTTGATAGATCAGGAGGTAAAGTATTGTCACGTAGGTATGTGAAAATGGAACCATATAACTAGGATTCGGGACCGACAACACATATAGTTTCAGTAGGCATGATCTCATATGAAGGGACCAAAAGGTTATCCACCAAGAACTCATAGCGGGTCTCGTTTGGAGGTAGATCGATCAATGAAGCAATTGTAGCCATGGCATCTGTGGCGCGATTCTGTTCTCTTGGTATCTGCTCAAAGTCTATCTTTGTGAAGTGTTGTTTCAGATCATCCACCAGTTGTTTATAAGGAATTAACTTTTCATCTTTTTTTTGGTAATCATTAGTTGCTTGACGGATGACAAGTTGGGAATCCCCAAAAACACGAAGTTCTTGGATCTTCCATTGAACTGCAATTCATAATCTTGTTGTTAATGCCTCATACTCCGCTATATTGTTAGTGCAAGGAAATGATAAGCGGTATGATTTTGGTATAGAATCCCCTTGAGGAGTTATAAAGAGGATGCCAGCTCCTACCTCATGTTGTGTGTATGAGCCGTCAAAGTACAGTTGCCATGGCTTCGCATGTGACATTGTCAAAATGGATTCATCTGGAAATTCAGAACTTAGAGGAACATCATCTATCATGGGAGCATCTGCTAATTGATCTGTGATGGCTTGTCCTTTTATTGCTTTTCTGTCCACATACTCGATGTCGAATTCACTCAGTATCATTACCCATTTGGCTAGTCGCCCAGTAAGTGTCGCTTTGTTAAGAAGCTATTTCAATGGGTCTATCCTTGCAACTAACTTAGTCTTATGAGAGAGCATGTAATGTCATAATTTCTGCAAGGCAAAGACTACGGCGAGACATGCACGCTCAATTGGTGTGTAATTTAGCTCGTATCCCACCAATGTGCGACTGATATAGTATACTACTTTTTCCTTGCCTTCAGCAATTTGTTGTGCTAAGAGTGCCCCCAGTGCGGTTGGAGTAGCTGATATGTATAGTAACAGAGGCTAATCTGGAACTGATGGCATCAGAACTGGCGGATTTAGAAGATAATCTTTGAGCGTTTGGAAAGCCTGTTGACAGTTATCATCCCATTTGAATTTGATGTTTTTATGCAGCAGGTGCTGAAAAGGATTACACTTATCTGCCAGTTGTGCTATGAATCGTCGGATGGACTAGAGTCTGTCTTGTAAGGATCGAAGTTGACCGATATTCCTTGGAGGTTGCATTTCCAAGATGGCTTTGACTTTTGCTGGATCAGCTTCAATTCCTCTTTTGGATACAATGAATCCTAGGAGCTTCCTGGAGGTTACTCCAAAGACACATTTCTTGGGGTTTAATCTTACTTTGTATTTTTCCAACCAATCAAAGACGACTAAAAGTATGTCCAAATGTGTATTTCTGTCTATTGATTTTCCCAAGAGGTCATCAACATAATCTTCCACGGTTATGTGCATGAGATCATGAAAAATAGTAGTCATGGCTCTTTGATATGTAGCACCTGCATTCTTCAGCCCGAAAGGCATGACATTCCAGCAGAAAGTTCCCCACAGACAAGTAAATGTTGTTTTATGTTGATCCTCGGGTGCGATCCTTATTTGATTATAACCAGAGAATCCATCCATCAATGATAACATTTCATGACCTGCTGTGAGATCAACAATCAAGTCAATATTTGGTAATGGGAAGTCATCCTTTGGACAAGCTTTGTTGATATCTCTAAGATCTGTGCAAATTCTGATGCTGCGATCCGGTTTACTAACAGGTACCAAGTTGGAGATCCATTTAGGATAATCAATTGGGCGTATGAATCCGACATCGAGTAATTTCTCAAGTTCTGCCTTGACTAATAATGCCACTTGTGGATGCATTTTTCTTAGTTTCTGTTTTACCGGTTTTGCCCCCGGTTTGACTGTCAAATGATGCATTACCAATTCCGGATCTAATCCAGGCATATCAGCGTATGACCAGGAGAAGTTGATTTGTCGTTCCTTGAAGAAACTTATGAATTTTGACCTTTCGGACTCTGTCAGTGATTGAGCTAGGAATATGTTGTGTGGAACCTCTTCTGTACCAATGTTTGTTTTAATAGTTTCCTCTACCAACATGGGTGACTTTTCCTCATATGATGCTGGGAGAATGTCGAGCCTTCCATCTTCAAGTGCCTCGGAGAGGTTTTCACCCTCAGATACATCCTTTCTTTTTACTTTTTTGGGGTCAAACAGCGCCACAGTGTGGTTTTCACCATAAGACCCTTGATTTGTTCTTATTTTCACATTTTTGCGACTGGAAGGTCCGACACCCTCACCAAAATATGCCAAGCTATTGAGTTCTATAGTGTATCCCGCTTTATGGTCTCTAGGGGGAAGATCATCTCGTATGCCCAGATAGCCAATAAAAGCTTCATCGTTTTGGAATGTATCAAACTGTGCAGGCCCTTCATGATCCCAGTCAATGAGTTGGTGGTGAATAAGGGGAAGGCCGTTAATGTCTTTGAAGTTAGCGGGGCTAAGAGTGAAGATGTGGTTATATTCGGTTATGTCAAGGTAATTATCGAGGTCATCGATGGCACTCTCCTCATCAGTCTCGATCGCGAGCGAATCCAAATTATCATCACTAGTAGCGCATTCTGGGACAGGTGTTCTCATCCTATGTGATTTCAACCTAGAACCTTGAGACAAGGACTGTGTAGAATCCTCATGGGTTGTTTCTTGACCAACTCTGAACTTGTTATAAAACTCCTCTTCTTCCGTGGGTTCATCTAGCTCTCTGAATGTCTTGGTGAGCTTGTAGTCACTAGCAGACTTGTCTGAACCCCATTCCCATTCGTTGGAATCTGTGGAATAGAGATTCTCTTGTTGAATTTTGGCAGCTTTAATTTGTAAGGCTTCTTATGTCCTTTGGGTGTGGACCTTTAAGAAACCAAGTCCTTTCGAGCGTTCCCTTTTGAGGGTCAATTCAGGTTGTAAAGGTTCCATGATGCCTTCCTTTCGTAACCCCAGAGGGCTTTTTCCATCATACCCAATTTTTTGTAAAATTTTGAAGCCTTTGCCATATTTCTCACATGGTATATTGATGTGGTCTTGTGTTTCCTCTTCATTGTCCCTAAAAAGCATTTTGTATAAATCTTCCTCTTCTAGTTCACCCCATCTTTGAAAGGTAGTAGGGTCCCATTTGAGCATCATGATGGATACTTGCTTGTTAGGATGTGGTCTTCCATATTCTTTTGGGGAACTCATGACTTGTCGTAAGTACATGGTTTGATTGAAAGTATATTCCCCCATGCCTTTGTCCTGAAACTTGCCTTTAAGCTCACCTTGTTTTGAGGTGGAGGGTTTTAATGATTCAAGATCAATGTATGCCGATGAAGGAACAACCTCACGATTACTGGGAATGATGGTCTCAGTCTTTGATTTCAGGTTATTGCAATATATGAATGGATTAGGATCCCCGTTAACTGTTACTTCCACTCCATTATGAGGAAACTTAATGCATTAGTGATATGTGGATGGGACTGCCCTCATTTCATGGATCCAAGGGCGTCCTAGCAATATGTTATAAGTGAGATTTAAATCCAGGACTTGACATACCACATCCTTTGTAACTGGCCCAACTCTGAGAGGTAAGATGACTGTACCCTTGGATGAACGCTCTTCATCATCATATGCTTTAATGGTGATTTTGTTTGTGGAATTCACAGCTTTATCAGAATATCCCAATTGTGTGATAGTGATTAATGTGCAAATGTTTAGACCTGCTCCTCCATCTATCAGGACTCTTTTTATTTGATGTTTGTGTATGAAGGCTTCAATGTGTAATGGTGCATTATGTGGCTGACTTACGGAGGCGTCATCTACTTCTGTGAATGTAAGGGAGTGTGGAATGGAGAGGTATCCCACCATGGCTTGAAACTGGTCCACGTTTAGATCAGTAGGGACGGTGGTATCTCTCAAGATTTTGTCAAGAATGGCTTTATGTGCGGGAGATATGCGTGTAGCGTCCTAAAATTGCAACACTTGCAATTTCGACTGCATTTGGGTCTTCACGATGGTGATGCAACATGGAACCTGAATGGAGACCCCGAAACTTGTTCATGACATCAAAAACTGCATTTTTCAGCACCCTGGCTTGATCCTCCTTGCACCCTGCTGTCCCTGGAGGTGGGACTAGGGCGCCCAGCGCCCTGGTCCCCCAGGACCATGGCGCCCAGCGCCCTGGTCCCTGGCCCTATTTTTGGGCCCGATCTCTTTTGGGTCTCGGGTCTTTATGTTTGCAAATTGGAAAATAATGTTTCCTGGTTGGCCTAAGGTCGGGAAAATCAGTCTATCAGCCCTAATTGACAAGTATATAAACTAGATTTCCTCTCCCATTTTGGTAGATGGAAAAAAAGGGGCGGAAACGATATTCAAGCATTCAAGCATTCAAGCATTCCTTCAAGCAATTGAGCATTCTAAGTCTCCATTCAAGGCGAAGTGTTGCATTCAAGACAAGGATTCAACCATTGAAGAGGAGATCACATACAACATACAACATACTACATACATCACACCTTCGCATGTAAGAATACAAACATTCTTACAACAAGGTATCAGTACTTGTTTACATTACAAACCTTTACATTTACAACATTCTCATTTCTTGGTTAATTCCAAAACCAGGGTTTGACCTAAAGGCAAACCCCTCATCCCTAACCCCCCAATCGTCCTCTCTTTTCTATGTGTAGGTTGCAGGTACGTGGCTGTAATTGAAGATCTGGAATCCTTGTGTAGAGACGAACAAATCCCCCTTCGTTTCGTGGATTTTTCGGAGGACCGTGTGCACGTCGGGTGCCATCGTCCCGTCAACTTTCGCTCAAATTTGCAGAACAGCACCGTCTCGACATTTTACTGCTAATTCCAGGTCCGCAGCTTCATCCCATATCCCTATCTCTGTTTATAAGCGAATCTTTCCTACTTTACATGCATTCCTAGTTCAATCTTTCTATCTACATTCTTTACAAAAGAGGGTATCCTTGATGTCTTAACCCTTGAAACTCACTTAGAATCCAATCTTGCATTGCGTGGGATTGGATCTTGTGGGTTTCAACCCCTCTTTTGAATGTAAAGTCTCCCCTAAGTGAAAAACCATCAACCCTAGTGACTCTCCCTTCTCTCTCCTTGGAGTTGGGGAGGGGAGAACAACTAGGGTTCAATTTTTCCGCTTTACAATGCGTAATAGCTCAAGGATTGAAATGAGCGCAAGTGTCTTCCCTAATTGTTCTACAAGGTCATACTCAGGTTTGGTTGATGAAGAAGCGGTGTTTTTAGTTGGAGCACCTTGCAAAGTGAATTTACTTCGGCGAGTTGTAACATGAAATTCAGAGGTAGGTTCAGAAAAAGATCTAACACCTTTTAGGACAATCTTGGGTCTCTGAGTAGAATTCTCAAACGCTTTGTCCTTAATGATAATAGTAGAGATGTAATTGTCCATCGATATGTGATTGATAGTTGAATCATAGTTGTAGGATGCTCTGGTATAGTTGGTTTGATCATCTGTGGCTTTAGCTTTTCCTTTGTCATGTTTTGGGAATGGTTCCTTAAACATCTCATGTTCTTGATTAGACGAATGTCCCTCAATCTCAATGTCACCTCTATCAATGAGATCTTGTATGATGTTCTTCAGTCGATGACAATTTCCTGTCTTATGACCCTTGCTCTTATGAAATTCACAATACTCATCATCATTCCACCAATTTGGTTTAACCTTTGGTTCATATGGAGGAAAATCTGGAACTGTGATTACCTTGTTTGCCACAAGCTTCTTGAAAACTGACTCAATTGGTTCTCCCAATGGAGTGTATTTCCTTCATGATCTGGAAGTTGTTTGAGTATTCACTTGATTGTTTGTAGAACTTGATCCTAAAAAGATGAATTTGGGTCGCACTGTGTTGGCATCAACAACACCATCATTGACTGTGTTCTTGTTTTTATTCCAAAATCTTGGCTTGTCTTTTCCTTTAAAGTCATCTTTGTTTTCCTTGAATATCTTAATGACTCCTTGTTCAATTAGGACCTTTTCTGTCGCTAAGCCTTTTTCAATGACATCCTTGAAGGTGGACAAACAAGCTTTCCTTAGATCATAGCCAATGTCTTTGTTAACATTCTGGGTGAACATCTCTACCATTTGTTTTTGTGGAATTTCACAAGAGCATCTGCTGGCTAGATTTCTCCATCTTTGTAAGAATGAGGCAAAAGATTCTCCCTCTTTTTGCTTAGTGTTGCACAAAGTAGTGACTGATATGTCTATCTCTATGTTGTAGGAGAAATGTTGAATAAATGCCTCTGCTAGATCACCACATGACTTAATACCAGGCGGTAGTTGGGAGAACCATTCCATATCTTGATCACCTAAGCTTTGTGGGAATAATCTCATCAAATATGTCTCTTCTGCTGCTACCTCAATGCAAGCTGTGAAAAATTGTCTTATGTGTGCCTTAGGATCCCCTTTTCCTCTATACTTATCAAATTTAGGCATCACAAAGTGTGTAGGAAAAGGAGGCATTCGAATGCTCTTGTCAAATGGATAAGGACATATGTCTCTCATTGTGTATGTTGGCTTTGGTGCATTTATGTCCTCCATTTTCTTTTGTAATTCCCTGATTAGTTGCTCCAAATTGCTCTTAGGTGGAGATCGACTTCTTGGACCATATCCTATGTTTGAGGTACCCATTGGAGGAGGAGCATGTTGCATATATGGATGATATTGATCATACACATGTTCATATGGAGGAGGTCTATAATGATGTTGCGTACATGGACCATTTGGTATAGATTCATGTTGAGGAACACCATATCTATTTTGTGCATGTATACCATACTCTACAGGCATGTCATGTTCTATTGTATTGACCCAAAATTTGACACGGGGTTTCCTTGTGTCCAAATTTTGAGCATGCCTTTGCATATCCCATTGCTTTGGTGGTTGATCCTTAGCATTGATATGTGATTGAGCATATTTTTCTCCATAAGATTTCCATAATGGTCTATGAAGGTGAGTATCATATGTTTGACCATGTGTATGTGGGACCTCTGGTTTTTGAAGCAAAGCTGATGGTGATTCAGGTACCATATGTGGTCCTCCATTTCCTCCACTATTAGGTCTCCTTTGATCCATATTGGAGTGAGATTGTTGCAAAGGTCTATGTTCCATTATTTGAGACATGTCAAAATCATGAGGTATCTTGGCTCCACTTTGTGCAATCATTTGTAAGAAGTATTGTCTATCCCTCCTCATTATTTCCTCAACCAATCAATTGAAATGGGGATTCATAATGGATTCTTCCACATCTGTTGAATGTACGGAAAATTTGTCCATATTGTCATTGTGTGTAGCATTGTTGTTTGTAGTGTCCATGTTCTCAACATTTGGAATGTTTCTATAGGCATCCATGTCAGGTAATGTAGTATGATCAAAATTGAAAAAGATCCCATTGTCATACTCATAAGAACTCATGTTTGCGGACTCTTGAGCCTCTTTAGTTTCTCTCCTAGATTTTTGAAGACGGGTTTCAACCATGAACTAGGTATTGACCAAGATGTGTGAGACTAGATGAAAATGGAAAACGTATGGAAGACCAAGAGTTGGATGAAATGTACATGAATCTGAAGTGTACTTACAATGTCCAAAGTGTAAGACCAAGTATGTATGTAGTAGAGTAGGTGTGACTTCCAAAGAGAGGATAGTTTCTCTTGATGAGGTAAGTTGACCTCGACTCTAAGTAAGACCAAATGAGACCCAAAGGTAAGAAACCTTGATGAGGGACCACTTAGCAAAGTGTTGTTGTATGTAGTGTGTTGACAAAGTATGATGAGGACAAGCAAGTGACCTTTTGACTCAAGTTTAGACAATTGTGAATGTAAAGTGAGATGTGGAGCAATGATGGACTTTGTGAGACCCAAAGACAGGTTGAATGCTAAATGAAACCCTGGAGAAATGACCTAGGAAGCTCAAGAATTCTGAAACTGACTGTGTTCGTTTGCTGGACTGTAACAGTTTTTCAATTCTGGACACAGACGCGCCTGTATGCTTCACAGATGCGGTTTCCTGACACAGACGCGGCTCTATTTAACGCAGACACGCTTCTGAGATTTTTTTGTTTGCCAAATGTAATGTTGACTGTTGGAACACATACGTGATTCTGCCCTTCACAGACGCGGCTAGACAACACAGATGCTATTATGCTCGACACAGACGTGTTTCTGTAAAATTTATGCAATTTTTTCCAATCTGTGAAGTCATTTTGTTGTGACCAAATCTGACTGTTTGACTATTTTTCATGACAAGAGGACACAGTGTTGATAAGGACTCAATGTTTGCAAGTGTCTAGACTCAAAAATGACTCCAATGCTGTTTGATGTAAAAATGTTCTGCATACACTTGAAGACACAAAAGACACAATGTTTTGCTGTTTGGTCTTGAATGTTTTGAATGTTTAACATAAGTCAAGCACAATTCTTATGGCTGGCCAAGATAATAGTTGTTGATCCCACATGGGGTTTTACCCCCGAGGCTATGCTATTCAAAGCGGATACTTAGATGCTTGACCTCACTGGCTCCACCCTTAGCACTCACTTCTCGGGTCAGCCAAGCATCAATCCCCATGAAAACTCCCCGTGGCGAACTTTGTATCTCTACTAAGAACCGTATGTGTGTGGGCCGCTACCAGAGGTCCGACCTCCTACCCCAACAACTAGAAGGATTTGGGCCTCTAAAACAAAATGGTGCTAGTAAGGGCATCCACTCGTGTGGCCATACATGCGGCACTTTCAACTCTATAAATACAGAAGGCTCCCAGTCGGTAGGGGTTACGCCCTACAACTGATCAAATAAATTTGATCAAACGGGTTTATGGGGAGACATAGTGTCAGTATGAACTAATCAGCACACGTTATTCATAGTTTTCACCATGAATACATTTGTTTATAGTGGTTCGGATGAGGTGGGTTTTCCTCGCTACCACTTGGGTCGTTCTCTTCTCACTAGTAGTCCTAATGACCACACGGGAAGACAGGCCCTCTAAAGATTAAACAAAAAGAGCCTATTGCTCAAGACACAAAAGACAATAATTCAATTTTAGTGCACCAATGGAAGTGTTTGCTAGTCTATGAAAACAAGGCACACAATAAAAATCCAAAAACCCTTGCCAAGGACCTGCAACAAAGAGTTGTTAGTAGTTTGGATTGTTTCAAATAATCACCCCTTCCTGCAAGCACACAAGTTAGGTAAATTTTAAACCCAAAAGACTTTGTGAAAATAGGGGCCTTCAACTAAACGATTTAGCCTTCAAGACAAACTGCACCAATTTCGTTAGCTAGATCTGAAAATGTTAGCTCAAAATAAACCAGATCTGAAACCCTAGATGCGAAATCCGAAAAACTGAATCAATGAAAATCAAAAAATTTGAAACTGATAAACACAGATGTGGTTACCCTCAACACAGACGTGACTGGGTAACACAGATGTGGTTCTGTGAGACACAGACGCGTCTATAGAACACAAACGCGTCTTATGGACACAGACGCGGCCAAAACCAGCGCAGACGTGACTTTACAACACAGACACATTTTCCTGAAACCTACAAAATAAAATAATGCCAGAACACAGACGCGGTTCAAGATGTCGCAGATGTGCCAGAAAATCAAAAACGCGATCTGAAAGTACGCAGACGCGGAAATAACAAAATGCTACCGAAAACATCGGATCTGCAACTTCACATCACAAAATCTGCAACAAGGATGTTAAATGCAAAAGGGACAAGAGTCCCACCGGGCATGCCAAAATGTATATGGTGAAAATGGATAACAATAATAACAATATTGAAAGACTAAATGAATTCAACCACAAAACCCTAGCCTAACAACAACAAAGATCCACCATAACATATGAAGATTACCTAAGACAATGCAAATCAAATGAAATCACAAAGATTATACCATCACATGTCCAATAGAGTTTTGATCTCCATTCTTCCTATCTCCATTGATCTTGCTTGATATATTTGCTCTCAGATTTTATGTGCACAAGAGCTCAACAAAGAACGGAATGTGGTTGCACGTAGGATCGTAGTGTAGTCCAGTGAATGATTAGCCTGAGTGATTAGGGTTTGATAATGAAGGAAGCATCTCCTTATATAGAAGACACTATATGAAATGGAGGGATAAGATAGAGAGGTGTAAAAGGAGGTCGGCTATGATTAGAGGGTAGGTAAAAGAAATAATAAAATAATGAAAGGGGTAGGTAGTGTAGGAATTAAGAGATGAATGTCATGTGTCATGGGTAGAAAAGGCTAATGAATTAATTAAATAAATAAATAAAGATTTATTTAATTAATAGAATAAGTAGGATAATTAAATAAATAAGAATATTTATTTAATTTAGGAAAAGGATAATTTAAATAAATAAATGTATTTATTTAAATGAGAAATAAGGCTAGAAGAGGATAAATGAATTAATTAAATAAATAAAGATTTATTTAATTAATAGAAGAATTAAGCTAAAGTAATTAAATAAATAAAATATTTATTTAATTAGACATGACAATTTTAGGTGTCTACACTCTCAGGTCTGCAACTTCTTGCTCATTCCAATCTATCTTCACTTCTTTATCTTCCTTCTCATAGGATTATTGGAGATATCTACCATTGTCCTAGGCTTGATCGGCTACTCTATAAAATTTACATTTCCTGATAAGATCCAAGGGTAATCTAGAATGCATCTTTCTTTTCACCTCTACATCATCTTGAACATTCATCCAGAAGTCCTCTACTTGAAACTCATGTTTGTACTTCTTCCCAACTGTCTCTTCCATATAACCATGAGGATCAAAACTCTCTCTTGAGACAAAGGATGTGAATGAATACAGAGATAATTCCTTTTCTACATCTTCGGCGGCTTGAGAATTAGGACACACTTCAATTGAATTCCCCAGTAAAATAGGTATGGGGATACCATTTCCATGCTTATGTCTTGATGCTTTAGCATAAGATGCCAACTATCTAGTCACTTCAAGTAATATTATTCTATTTGTAGGATACCTTGGTAACATATAGGGAGGTGAAGGACATCCATGGACCCTGATCTAGGTGAATTTTGGAAATTGAATGAACCATGCACCATGTTTCTTCACTAGCTCCTATGCCTCCGAAGATAGTCGATGGTGAATCCCTCCTTGCAATGTCCTAGTGATATACATTGTGAAGGTTTCATTGAATAGCTTGTATTCATGCTTAGGCGAATGATGCAATTGAGCATAAGAATCACATGCTCTTATCTCTCATGTCCCTCTCCCAACAACTCCACTATGTGGAAGCCATGCATACTCAAAACTTCTGACTAAAGAATATGTAACATATGAACTCATGTGGAATGACTTAGTAGGGACTAGCCTCCTCAAATGCACATCTAGGTTGTTGCTAATGATTCTATCCCAATTGAGAATTCCTTTTCCTTGGATGATCACTTGAATAAAGAAGAACATCCACTTGTCGAAGAAGAAGGCCTGAGAGGTACCTATAACCCGATTGAGCATGGTTATCAAGTCTTTGAATTCCTCTTGGAAATCAATTCTGTGTGGCATATTAGGTATCTTATTCAAATGAGGCCTACTCTTGAGTAACCAATTCTTATTGATAAAATTCAGACAGGTATCAGGATCATCTTCGTAGATAGACCTAGCTCCTTCCAAGCTCTTATAAATCATATCTCTCGGCTCCAAGAGATGAAAGGCTTCACTTATAGCCTCTTCTGAAAGATAGGCTAGGATAGTTCCATCCGCGGCTATGATTGTCCTTGAATGTGAATCATAATGCCCAACACATTTAATCATTAGCTCGTGACATGTAACTGTGGGAGGGAAGCCTGCGGCCTTGATTATGCCACTCTCAATTATCTTCTTGGCTATGGGTGATGGCTTTCTGATGTAGGGTGCTTCTCAAAACTTCTTCACATTGAAGTTCCCTAAGTTGGTGTCTCCAATATTGCTCCATTTGGACATGATCCTGGTCTCCAAATCATCATTCTTTTGATCTTCTTTCATGAGAGCCTATCGAGTAGCAGATCCACTCACCTTGGGGGTCGCCATTTGCTACCTACAAAAAGAGGCTTAAGCTAGGTTTAAGTGTACTTGAGATTCCTTAAAAGATGAAACCTTTAAAAATTGTAATTTTTAAATTAGGCATCACCTAGAAATTAAAGAAGACCTAACCTTAAGAAAATTTAAAAATAGAAACTTTGAATCAGATCTACAATACTTTGCCCAAAAAATTAGATTATACACTTTACCTTCGAATTCTACTTATCAATTTGAAAAGAGGGATAAAAAATAGAGATTTATGTTGGATTCGCCCTCCTTCCAAGTGGTATTGCAAGGGTTTGAAAAGTCTTTGATCTACACTTCAGGTTTGCCTTTGTTGATCCAGCCCTTAATCAGCCTTTATGGATCAGAAATTTGCCTTCTTATTGCAATCTGCTCTTCTATTTCTACTCCTAAAATTCGCTTTAGGAAAAACACAAATGAATGAATGATTAGAATTTCACAAACATCCTTCCCTTTATATGGCGATTTCCACATTTCCTCAAGAGGCCGACCTCTTAGATAAACAAATAAAATTTAAAAAATCATTCTCAAGGTGGCCGACCTATCCAAGGCTTTGAAAAAAATATAATTGGGCGGCAAAGGATGAAATTTTGATTTTAAGGCTTAAAAAATCATTTCACACATTTAACAAGTGTCCAATTTAAGCGGATTTGCATTACTTATCCAAATGAGATTTGATTAGCAATTAATGAGGGAAAAAATGAGTCTTGAATGAGGATTAATTTGTGAATTTCTTGAAGAGGCATAGACAAGCCTAGGAGATATTGATGTTTCTTTAGTGTTTGCCACCTTTCTCCATTTTATCATTATTCCATTATCTTGATCCTTCTTCTAATGTTTTTGTCATTATGAGCTTTTCTTTCAACCAAGGTGAAAAATGAGGATCACTAAGGACTCCGCCCTAGACCCTTTGGAAGGGTCAGGAGCAATTTCTATGATCAGGCCTAAGTTGTATCACTTTTTCACTTTGAATCACTCCTCAAGGTAAGTATATTCTAGTCTTAGCTCTTCCAAATCCTATGGATTCATTTTTCATCATCCATCATGAGTGAATTAGGTGATCTTGAGAATTTCACTATGGACCCTTTGGAAGGGTCAGGAGCAAAATTCATCCCTTAGCTCAAAATCCTTACTTCTTGAACTCATAACCTATTCAAATGCATGCTTATGGCAATCTTTAAGCCCAATTCAACTTGATCAATGTTTTGGCTTAACATAAACTTGAAGGAAAAAATAATATTTTGTGAATTTCACTCTGGACCCTTTGGAAGGGTCAGGAGCGAAATTCTTTCCTTGCTTGTTTTCTCTTACTTAGCTCCATTCTTCTCACTTTGTTCTTCTTTGACTCTCTCATTTGGATCCATCTCTCCACCTAACAACATTTGCTTGACCCCCAAAAATCCTGAAAAGGGAAATTCGCTCAAAATCATGGCCAGGGACAGGACCTATTTAGGATTTCACTCTGGACCCTGTTAAATTTATGGATCAGAATTAAAATTATCTTGTTCTATGTATTACTGATTAAAATATAAATGTGACTATCTTTTTTTGTATGGCAGGTGAGAGGAGCATTTATTTTTCTATGTCCTATCTCATGAATGCCACTCAATATAAGTATATAACAAATGGGACACAGTCAAGCAATGCCTTGATCGGTCATGACCGATCAAGACATTACTTGATCGTGCCCTTTTGTTTATACTAACAAATGCATGTTTCACCATAAATGCCAATCGGTGTGGGTTAGTATTATAACCGAAGTCTATCGGTATTTTCTCAATGCTAACAACCGATAGTTATTAGTGTGTTAGCCTTGACAACCGATAACTATCGGTGTAGACTAACACACCGATAACTATCGGTGACCTTTATATTGCCACACGATATATCGTATGCATCTCGATATAATAATATGTAGCCCGATATAATAATATGCAACCCGATATATATATTAATTAGTGTTATCATTATTTATGTTAATCGATATACATTTCAATGCAAGATTTATTAGATCGATTAACATGAGCAAAATACATAGTGTGATTTATCAAAAGGTTGCTTATATGCAAATGTAGAATGACTATCAAGGATGAATTAATTGCTTGAAGGTTTTTTTTTTAATCATAGTTATCGATATGATAAATGATTGAATGAGAGACTTCATTTATCTCTCATTCAATCATTTATCTTACCGAAGCTATCATGCATTAACAGACCCTTTGGGAGGGTCAGGAGCAAAATCCTTGTCCTAGCTCAAAATCTTCATTTTTGGTGGCCAAAATCCATTCAAGGGAAATCCTAGGGGCACCTCCCAACTCAAATTCATGCCTAAATACATCTCCAATCTTAATTCATCCTAGCCCACACTTGACGTGGCACAAAATTGAGAGAAGAGAGTGGTTATGGGGATTTTCGCTTTGGACCCTTTGGAAGGGTCAGGAGTGAAATCCATATTCTAGGCTTGACTCTTCATATTTTCAACTCCAATATTCTTTGCAAGGCAAAAATACATTACTCTTCACCCAAGGAATAAGGTTTGTAGCCTAAGCAGGGAAGCAAATGAGGTTTATAAAGAATTTCGCTCTAGACCCTTTGGAAGGGTTAGGAGCGAAATTCATCCTTTAGGAAAAGTCTTCATCTTTAAATGCTTTCAACTACTTCTCAAGTAAAGATCATGTCAATCCACTTTCCAATATGCCTTAGAAACCAACACTTTTCCAAAACAAGGAAGGAAATGAGAGCTATGGGGATTTTCGCTCTGGACACTTTGGAAGGGTCAAGAGCGAAATCATCATTCTTGGTTGATTTTCCACTTCATTTATCTAATTCTCTCTCAAACTTGAACAATTTCAAGGTCCTTTCATCATATCCAAGGCAATCCATCATCAAAATAGCTCAAGACAAGGCCAATCTAGGGCTTAAGGCAAAAAGAAGGTCAAATGGAGGATTTCACTCTGGACCCTTTGGAAGGGTCAGGAGCGAAATTCTCCTTCCAGGTTGATTTCCATCATTTTATTGCCTCAAACCTTCTCTCCAAGGAAAATATGCATCCAAGTCCTCCAAACCATTCCTTAGAAGCTCCAAACTTGGTCAAGCTAAAGAGAAAAGTAGAGGAAATGTGAATTTTGCTCTGGACCCTTTGGAAGGGTCAGGAGCGAAATTCTTGTCTTGGTCAAAACTCCTTCACTCTTTCACATTCTATCAATTGAAAAGGCAAAGATATGTCATTTACCCCCACCATGTCCAAGAAAAAATACTTTTAGTGCAAACAAAGAGGAAAAATGTCTCTTCTAAGAATTTTGCTCTCGACCCTTTGGAAGGAATAGGAGCAAAATTCTAGTTTTGTTTGATTTCCTACCTTTTTCATCCAATCCATCTTCAAAATTTGATCAAATTTGCTCTCCTCTTGCCACATCCAAGTCTATTTGTCATCCACTTGGCTCCAAAATCTTCATTTTCAATGCCTTAGGCCAAAATTGAGGGCCAAATGAGGATTTCGCTCTAGACCCTTTGGAAGGGTCAGGAGTGAAATCCTAGTTTTAGGCTAGTCTTTCACCTCTTTTCTCCTTTTTATGTCTTGGACACACTTTGTTAGGCTTCCTTCCATCATTATCATGCAAATTTTCTCTTCAAGTCGACATATAACTCAAGGTTTTTTGAAAAATAGGGTTTTACATGAATTTCGCTCTGGACCCTTTGGAAGGGTCGGGAGCAAAATTCACCCTTAGGCCATGATCCTGACTTCATTTTTCTCATTTCCTCATTCAAACAAGTGCTTTCACCTTCCTTCAAGCCTAGGAATGGGCTAGCTCAGAGTTTGGGTCAAGATGGAGTGTCTTGTGGAGGAAATCGCTCTGGACCCTTTGGAAGGGTCAGGAGCGAAATCCTAGACTTGTCATGATTTCCTCTAAGATTTACTTGACTTTACCTCCAGACTCATCCCTTGATGTATAACTTATCCATTTCCTTTCCAATTCGCTCAACAATTCTGAAAATTGCCTCCTGAATCTTTACTTTGCCACTGGCTCTGTTTAATCGACTCCGATTCGACAGAAGACAAGACTTTAACTCAAAAACCAACAACCCTGACCTATCTTGACTTATGAATTTTATTCCTTTCGCACACTTTATCCATTTTCCATCTCCTGAAAGGCAAGACCCTTCTAAGATAACACTAAGATTCAAGGCAGACAACATATGACTTTCCCAAGCCTAGGTTAAATTTAGCTCTGAAAGAAACCCTAGATGAGCTTTTCAAAGGAAACCCTAATCTACCCAGCCTAGGTGACCAATAACTCACTCAATACACCTAGCAAGCAGAGAAAAAACCTAGCTAAGAGAAAGCAAAACTAACAAAAAAAGAGGGGGTCCCCATCCTGATGGGGCGATGTGTGAAATGGTCACAACAATTACACTTGACTCCCCGATCGATAAGTTGATTGCCTTTGAATTGAGAAACTATGATAATAGTGTGCCTAAGATTGATGTTGCCTTCAAATCTTCCATGACACTTGTACCAGCAATGAGAAGAAAAGAAACGGGAAGTAGTTCTACTTCAAGAACCAGTCATTCTCATGAACATGACAACTTGTTATCCGAAGAAGAGGAACGAGATGAGCTTGAAGCTCTAATAGCAAGAAGGTTGCCAAGAGGAAAAGGGAAGTACAAAGGTAAACTACCCCAGAAGTATTTCTCATGCAATAAAATAGGTCATATTGCATCCAGATGTCCTAACAATGATAGGAAGGATAATTTTAGAAGATACAAAGAGAAGAGCAAGGAGTGTTATCTTGCAGAAGGAGTGACTAATGAAGAATCAGAAAGATATGATGGAGAAGGGATTTCTTTTGTAGTGGTAAAGGAAGCTAGCACAAGGGAAAGTGATATGGCACTGATTAATTGATAGTGGTTGCACTCACCACATGACTGGTGATAGGAACAAATTCGACAACATGGAGGACTGGTGAGATTTGGCAATGATGCTCCCTATGCGGTAAAAGGTAAGTGATCTATTGCCCTAAATGATAAAACCAATTGTGAAGACGTTTACTAGGTAGAAGGGCTAAAGTATAGTCTATTAAGTGTTCCACAACTTAACAATAAGGGTTACCAATTGGAGTTTAATGAAGGAATATGCAAAATAAGTGATAAATCGGGAGGTCTAATTGCTACTGGTAAACAAACTAAAGGTAATCCATTCTACCTAGACACCATTGTAGGAATTTTCCTAATGGAAAAGGTAGAAGATAGTTGGTTGTGGCACAAAAGATTATGTCATGTTAATTTTTATGGCATAGCAAAGGTTAGTAAAATGAAGTCTGTCAGAGGTATGCCTGACATTATGAAACCTGAGAATGCTATGTGTAAAGATTATCAGCTAGGAAAGTTGACCAGATCTAGTTTCTGTAGAAAATCTTATTCATCTGAGAATGTGTTGGACTTAGTACATACATATTTGTGTGGTCCTATGAGTACTAATATTTTCTATGGGAACCAATACTTCATGTTGTTTGTAGATGATTTCTCAAGAATGATGTGGGAAGTATTCTTGAAAGAAAAATCTGAAGCCTTTCACATGTTCAAGGTCTTCAAGGCTCGAGTGGAGACAAGAACTGGTAGGAGTTTGAAATTTTTGAGATCGGATATAGGAGGAGAGTTCACCTCTCAAGAGTTCATAAATTATCGTGAAGAACATGGGATTATGAGGCAGATGGATGCACCCCAAAACACCTCAACAAAATGGGGTTGCTGAAAGAAGAAACGAAACTCTAATTGATTGTCCAAGGACTCTAATGATTCAGAAGGATATTCCACATGTCTTCTAGAGAGAAGAAGTGAGTAGTGTTGTGTATACCTTGAACCAGATACAGGTGAAGAAGGGGACAAATAAGACTCCTTGTGAATTATGGTGTGGATACTCACCCAATGTGAGTTACTTTAAGGTATTTGGAAGTAGGTGCTACATCAAGAGGGATGAGTACTCTGGAAATTTCAATCCTAAGAGTGATGAAGGAACCTTCTTAGGTTACTCCACAAAGAGTAAAGCATACCGGTGTTTGAACAAAAGGATCGGTAAGATTATGGAGAGTGCAAATGTCAGAGTTGATGAGTTCTCTGAGAAAAATGAACAGGACCACAAGAGTGAACCAGAGGACTATCAAGGATTCAATTACACTATATTGGTCGAACATACTATAGAGAATCCTAATGTAGCTACAAATGAGGAAACATGTGAAGTAGAACCTACACAACTAGTAGAAGAAGCTCCAAGAAATTAACCGGTACAACCAAGGTATGTCAGAAACAATCATCCTGTTGATAATATTATTGGTGACAAAAATGTAGGAGTATTGACTAGAAGAAAAGCAATGGAGAGTAAATGTTTTCTCTCTAAAATTGAGTCCAAAACAATAAAGAAGGCTCTGAAAGATGAAGACTGGATCAAGGCTATGGATGAAGAACTGGAGTAGATTGAGAAAAATGAAACTTGGACTCTTGTGCCCAGACCGAAGAACAAAAATGTAATAGGCACCAAGTGGGTGTTTAGAAACAAAATGGATGAAACCAGTCTTTTAGTAAGAAACAAAGAAAGATTAGTTTGCAAAGGGTATGCACAGGAAGAAGGTTTGGACTATGGAGAGACCTTTGTAACAGTGGCTAAACTGGAAGGAGTCAGAATCTTCCTTGCTTATGCTACCTACAGGAAGTTCAAGGTCTACCAAATGGATGTCAAATCGGCATTCTTGAATGGTGTTCTAGAGGAAGAAATGTACATTGAGAAACTAGAAGGGTTTTCTTCAAAAGATGGAAGAGACATGGTATGTAAGCTGAAAAAGGATCTGTATGGGTTAAAACAAGCACCAAGAGCTTGGTCTGAGAGGTTGCACTCATACCTGATATGTATAGGGTTCATGAGAACTGATGACAATAGTAAATTGCATTTGAAGACTGGACAAGAAGGAAAACATCTGATTGTAGAGATTTTTGTAGATGACATCATCTTTGGAGGAGATGATGAAATGAGCAAAGGTTTTGCAGAAGAAATGAAGAAAGAATTTGAAATGTCCATGATCGGTGAAATAAAATTCTTTATCGGTCTGTAAGTATCTTAGCTAAAGAATGGTATATTCATTAGCTAGACAAAATATATAAGAGAAATATTGAAGACCTTTAGAATGGAAGATTCCAAACTTGTTGGAACCCTAATGGTTATAGGTTGCAAGCTCTCCAAAAATGATGAGGCTCATGAAGTGAATGAGACACTATACCAATCCATGATCGATAAGTTGTAGTATGCAGTGTACAGTTGACCAGATATAGCACAAGCAGTTGGCTTGGTTGCTAGATTTGCTACAAATCCAAAAGAGACTAATATGGTGGCGGTTAAGAGGATATTTAGATATCTTAAGGGGATTGATGAGTATGGTCTCTGATATCCACATAAGGGAAATTTCAACTTAAGCATTTTCACCGATGCAGATTGGGCAAGGAACATTGATGATAGGAAGAGCACTATTGGAGGTGTATTCTTTCTTGGTGATAGGATTGTGTCATGGACAAGCAAGAAATAGAATTTTATCTCTCAATCCATAGCTGAGGTGGAGTATCTGGCTGTTGCAATCAACTGTACATAGGTAGTATGGATTAAGAAAATATTGGAAGGTATCCAAGAAAAGGTGAGTGAACTGGTGGTGATACACTATGACAATACAAGTACTATCAATATATCAAAAAACCTGGTAATGCACTCTAAGACCAAGCATATTGCAATAAAATATCATTATCTTAGGGAACAGTTGCAGGACAAAGAAGTCAGACTGGAATATGTGCCAACCAAGGAATAGGTTGTAGACATATTCACCAAGACGCTACCTAAGGATATCTTTGAGTATCTCAAAGGTAAGTTAGGGATAATTCACCTACATACTCTAAGGTAGGTGAAGATCGGAATAACATTAATCCGGCATGATTTTCCCGAAAATTCTATGTATTTGGATTGATGATTATGGACTACTCTTGTTAGGGGGAGCATCCATTGCAACATGTGAAATAGGATGTCTAGACTACACCTTTGGCATTGCTTTCAAAGGGGGAGTGAAGTCAAATGGAACATGAAGGGAGATGAAGTCAAATGTGACATGAATGGAAGCCAGTGAAAGGAGGAGTAAGATCTTTACTCAAGATCAAATAGATTAGCTGATTAGTATAGCAGAAGCAGAAGTGACTGGTTGCTAAAAGAGAAGTTTTAAGTGTTGACATCAATGCCAAAGGGGGAGATTATTGTCATAACTAATGGTGTTGGCAAAACTGATTCATCAATTAGTATTGTCATTTATGACCAACACTTACCGGTGAACAACACCAAGCTCATAGGCAAGAACATGTGGTAAACCTCAATGGTTTACTCATGGCTACAAATAGTATGGAGGATTCAGTGGTTCCCAAATATGCATTATTGACACACTTAAGAAATATGTTGGTAGAAGACTATTCAGTTGAAGAATAAACAAAGCAGTTGACTAGTCAGTCAAGCATCTGATAGATGTTAAGATCAGTTTCTTAAACTAACAATTGAAATGATGATGCAATCACAAGAAGCTACTCAAATTATAGTCTAGTAGTCTTATGAATGACCGGAACAATGTGGACAGATAGGTGATTAGTCTAATTGATGATCAGTGATTGGTGGCAAAAGGTGAAGAGTTACACTGGTGAACCGGTGATACAGATTGAAGGATGATATCCACTGGGAATCTTAAAGAAGTGACCGGTAAGCTGGATGAGATAACCAAAGGTGAGTCAGTCATGGTGAGATATCATCAAAAAAATGGATAGTGAAGTCTGTAGCAGTTAACAACTAGTTAAGGTGAGATTTGTGCAGATTTTTTGGTTTGCATTAAAAACATAGAACACAACCTAGAGGCTGGTGAAATTATGAGTTGCAGAGGTAGTCAAGGATGAGTTGCTGGTGAGATTGATGGAGAGCACGCAGAGAGAGTGCAGGAAGATTTAGAAATATTTAAATTTCAAATCTACCAAGTGTTAGGTGTAAATTGATTGAGGAATCAGCGGGTATGTGTTGGCAAAATATGGTCTAAAGGTTTTTGGCAAAAACAAAAATGATTGATCATAAAAATTGCATAGTGCAATTTTGAGAACAGGCGATCCAGCAAGGTGAGAAAAGGGAAGAACTGCTAAGTGAATAGCAGAGTGGTGAAGAGAGTGTGCAGAGCTTGGATAGTGTGAAAATTAGAGAAAGAATGCAGAGCACCAGTAGAGTGCAGAGCAAGTGTGATGCAGAGCACCGGTAGAGTGCAAAGAAAGTATAATCGATGATCAACCCGAAGAGATTTATTTGGATCTAAATAAGCTAAGATTAGTTATTACAACAAATCATTCTCTTTGTTGTTTTATAATAACTACAACAGTAAAATCCCTTAACCAAGTGGACTTTAATAGGTCTCTTTCTAAAATCCATTAACTGGGTGACATCTTAAATGACGATCCTAAGTCCTTTGACAAGGTTACCTCTAATAGGGTAAAGGTTCTAATAGGACTTAAAGAAAATCCCTTAACTAGGTGGCACCTAATAGTGTCTTTGTAATCTCCTAACAGGGATGGCTCCTCACCAGGCGTACTCCAGAAGAGTGCTGATTTTGTGAGTTTCTACTCACACTGTGGTTTTCTCCCTTTTGGGTTTCCACGTGATAACTATTGGTAGTCATGTGTGTTTGATTTAATGTGTGCATGTTTCTTATTAATGTTGCTTATACTGATAAGTGTTAATTTTCAATAGAATTTTTTATTAAGGTTAAATCTAGCAAAAACTGGTATAGTGTTGATTCACCCCTCCCCTCTCAGCACCGGTTGGGACTAACACTCTGATCTCATCTACTTTTGCCTTTCCCTTTTCATTTAATTTTTTCTTGTCAACCGGAGCACTATTTTTGCTTCTGCATAATTTTACAATATGACCGATTTTGTTGCATGCTCAGCAAACAACATCATTCTTCATAGGTTTGAAGTTCATCTGATTCTTTCTTGTCTTGCATTGTTTAGAAATATGTCCAAAAATTCCACAAGCATAAAATTTCTTGCTTTGAAGGTTATTCACTACTTCTCTACACATATTTGACTTGTGTCCAAAGTTATTGCTTATGAAACACTAACCGGTAAAGGTAGGAACATTATTCATGTTGTTCATCATATTGTTATTGTTCATCATTCCATTATTCATCCTACTTCTGCACTGACTCACCATATGACCAAATTTGTTGCAAGTAAAACATCTACCATTAAATTTATGAGCATTAAGTTGTCTTACCAGAGGATTATTGCTCTTTTTCTGATCAGGTTTTGCATTTCCTTGTCCAGATCCAGAGGATTCACCTTTCTCAAATCCTAGGCCTCGCATATCCTTTCCATGTCTTTGACTTTCTAGCATCTCATCAATCCTTATTGAACTAGCTTTGAATTTGTTTATGTATTCATTTGCAATAGCAAATTCATCCCTCAAGGTAGAAATCTATCTTTCAAGCTCTTGACCATTATTTCCTTGATTGTGTTAACTCAAGCTTCAACTGATCATTCTCATAGGTAAGCCTAAAGCATTCGTCAACTCTTTCCTTTAGTGATTGTGCTAGATTTTCTTCATTCTTCTTCTATTCCTCAATCTCCTTAGTCAATCTCATCACAATGAATTGCATCTCATTCTTCAAATCAGCATTCTCTCTCTCAAGCTTGTTAACTTCATCGGCTTTGTCCTGGTATTCCATGATCTAATTTTATTTCTCCTTCAGCTTGTCCTTTAATTCCTTTCTCTTTTCTCTACAACTACTTGCTTGATCCTTCAGCTCACTAATGAATTCATTAGCATCATTCAGGTTCTTCTTCAAGGTACAGACCTCGCTTCTAGTTGCATCAAGATCCTCAAGTGCCACATTGAGTTGGCTCTGAAAACCAGAATCCATAGAATCAATCTCCCAAATCTTCCTCAAGCGGTTAAGCTTCCTCAGAGGAACTAGGATTTGATACCAATTGTTAGAGTTAGGGATCACTCAGAGGGGAGGTGAATCAATGATCTACCAGATTCTAATTCCACAAACTTATTCTTTATCCACCAGTTAGCAATGCATAGCAGAAAGGAACATACACATGCAACAAGGAATATACAAATCCACAACATCAAAAATTTTATGTGGAAACCCGGAAAGGGAAAAACCATGGTGGGGCTAGAACCCACAATATTAATATACTATGGCCAGGAGTACATAAATATTACATAGATGGGAAATGCACTTGCATTCAGGCTCACTACCTAGAGCTCACTGCTCAATTACAATTTCCCAGAAGGCTACAACCTTCAAGGAAGTCTCACTGATTTACAATTTGATTATAATGATGAAATAAAATGAAATGAACTCTCAATTAGCATCTAATAATGCAAAATGAGTTTCGGTTAAGCATTGAATCTCTGATTGTCTTCACTCTGCAAATACTCTATCTCTGTCTTAGTCAACTACTAGATTGAACGCACACGTGAAACTATGCTCAATTGCACCAAAACTGATCACCACACCACTAACATATCCAAAATCAATTGCTAATTCAATCTTATATATCCGGTCTCAACACAAAAGTAATCTCCTTTAAATCGGCTTCAATAAGTGTAACATGTAGATCCAAGTTCACTTCAATCTAGAACACAACATAGCACCAAACCAAAAAAGTGTTTTCACACATTTCCTAAAGATCTTCCCATTCACCAGAAACATGAATTCAACCACCAAAATTACCGCAATCGTCAGAAATTATTCTAGATCAAAACATTACAGAAATACCCTGTTTTACCGGTTAACTACCTACCGATTACCTCCTTCTTCTGGATAAGATGAATCACGACTGTCAGATCAAATCATCAAGAAGAGTTTCCATCAATGACAACCCTAAATAAATAAGCAACTACCGAAAATCACTTGAAATCATCAGATGAGTGTCAATTGCCAACACCCTTTATTAGAGATGATTAGAATTGACAACCACAAGGAGAAGGTCGTGGCCTGGGTCAAAAGTGCTTCATCAGTTAAGATTGAACATGTAAACAATTCTCATGACTTGAAGGGAGAAGGAAGTCAAACTGAAAAGAAAAATAAAGAGTTAGAGGGAATTGTGTCATAAATTCCCCAAATGTATCTTGAGAATACAGTAAATGAGTGCTTAGAAAATGTTCATCCTTTCTTTTTAAGTGTTGTTATTAATGGAAAGAAGTTAAAAAACTGTATGACTGAATTTGGGGCCTCAAACATTGTTATGCCAGTAAAAATTATGGAAGCTATGGGTATAGATGTTGACACTATTCAAGGAAAATGTTTTTCTATGGATGCAAGGGAGGTACCTGTAAGAGGGACTATTAGAGAATTTCCTTATAGACTTGCAGCATTCCCTAAAAAGGAATTGACAAGGGATGTCTAGTTTTAGATATTCCACCTCAGTATGGGATGTTGTTATCAATAAAGTGGAGTGCTTCTATGGGAGGGAGTTTGCAGTGTGACTTGTCTTATGCAACTTTTTGTATTGATGGAAAGAATGTGAAGATTTATAGAGAGCCTATAGTACCACATATGATTGAGCATGACCCAGATCAGATTATGACTTGTTTAATTGACAATAGCATAAATGCTTTCAGAGTTGAGGATATTCTTGTTGTCATGGGTGTTTCCACCTGATGCAAGTATGAAATTCCTACAATCCTATCAAACATGGGACTACTCTCAGGCTATGGGTATCCTATAGGGAGAGTAGACCTCTAGATTATAGGTTGGCTTCCTATTTGATCACCTAAAATTAACTGAAAAATGACTGGAAAAGAAATAGAAATATATGCATAAAATTAAAAATTAACTATTTTTAGGTGATCCACCAATGATTGAAAATGACTTGCAAATGCTTACAAACCTCACAAAATACTCAGATAATGAAGCTATTTCTGACACACAACTTGAATACAAATGCTTGCAAAAATGATTTTCATGAAAGGTCAATTTTGTGATGTTCACAAAAGGAGAACAATGATGTTCTCACAATTCTGATGCAAAAAAAACACTTACACAATTAGAAACTTGCACTATAACATGTACCTTTTACACTAAGCATCTAAAGAAACTAAGATAAAATGAAGGATTCTATGGAAGAATCACAATATTTTTAATCAAAAATCTTACAAACATAACACTTAGACAAAAGGTATCAAGAAGGAACTCAACTTCAATATTGAAAATAAGGAGATTTCTACATTACAAATCTAGAAAAAACTCATAAGAAATGAGTTACAAGAGAATGAATATCTACTGCTACACAAGTACAAACTCTAGAGCTGAGAAAAAAGAGTGACAAAAAATTCACTTATATAAACATGCTTTTCGAAATTCAAATTTGAATTTTGGCTCCAAACTAATGAGTTGTCAACAACCTCCAAGTCCCTCCACAAAATCAAGTACTTAATTGAAAGAGAACTCTCTTCAAACCACAAAAAGAGTTGTCAAAATGACAAAAACCTCCTTGGGCAGATTCAACTAAAAATACCTCAAAATTAGGGATGAAACTGCAAGAATCAAGCGGTTAGTCCCCTAAAATCCTTCCTTGACTGAAAGACTAACCCCAAGGACTCTTAAACTAAAGGGGGACTCCTAATTAGGTGACAAATCACCTAATTTTGCTCTGCATGCTGGCAACTCACCTCTCTTATCCTCTAGAAACATGCTACAACTCTAAAATGACTAAGCCTTTAATATGACTAATGCTTTTGAAAAGCACGTAGCATCTTATTTGCATTGACTAATAACTTTTACTAAAGTGATTCATCTCATCACTTTAATAAAACAATTACCATTTTAAAATCCAATGCATAAAATAAGGAAGCGTTTAAGAAGGTAACCCTAAAAAGGCTTATGACTACCACCCTATTAAACACTTAAAATATAACAATAAAGTAGACCCATGGCACAAAGATGAAGATAAAGCCCTTTGTAAAAGAAAGAAAAAACCCTTCTCTCTCACGGGTTACATTAGGGTTACAAACCCTAAAGCAACAACACAAAGGTCAAAACATTAATTTATTATTCTTTTTGCATACTGTTGTTTGAGTGTTGTTGATGATAAGCAAGTTTTAGATTGCATAATATTGTCTTTGACAAATGATGATTGCTCTGAGACCTGCTTCACCGTTTGGACTGTGGTTTGGTCCTTTGGAATGCAAATCTCTTTATTCTCTGTCATTATATTAGACAGTGACCTTCACCACCATTCTAGGTCTACAACCAGTTTGTCTCGAGTTACTATGACTATTCTTTTAGCCTTAGCAAACATCATGACTACATTTTTGTTCTAAATTGATCTTAATTCACTGTTATTATAAAATTTCTAACCTCCAGCACTTGAGATTTAGCATTTATGTTGTCTGCATCATTGATGGTTGATACCTTTGACACCTCAGTCCTAGCAGTCCCTATGAGTAGCTGATGCAATATAACTCCTTCATGTTGTCTTGAAGGTTTTGACACCTCCTAGCAATATCCCAGTGAGGTTAAGGGTTGTTCTTAGCATTTGACTTTCCTTCATGCACTGTGTATTGTAACTACTCCATACTCTCACTATTTAGACCACTATGCTTTCACTATCTTTACTAGATGTGTTACTTTTGAACTGTGTTTCTTGATATAGGCCTTGTGCAGGAGGCTACTCCAATGCTTTTTGAGATATCTTGTATCATATTGTGGTCCAAATGTTGCTCCCTATAGCTTGGTTGCTCAAACTTTGATAGTGACGACTGTCTTTTCAGAGACTATCTCTTTTGTATGCTTTTCTTAAGGACTTCCCTTTAATTCATCTACTATTCTAGTATAGAAGTTTGTGATTGTGACCATTTCTCTAACTGGGATTGAGATTGAGATTACTCCTGTAGCTTTCATTGTGGCTTATGTGTTCATTGTTATTCATTGAATTGCACCACTAGTGCTGACTATAACTTGAAAATAGGTATGCTGAGAAGTGGTTTTCTTTGATTGAGGTATCGAGGTTTTTCTTTAGGACACTATAATTATTAGAGCATTATGATTTCTTTGGATAACTATCTATCCCAAAATAAAATCTCTATACCTCTTTGGGATATTACTGATTAGAAACCTTTATGAGTTGGGCTTAACCCTTGTGGGAGCCGCATTTTACACCACTCATAATCAGTTGATAAACAATCATCTTACCTTCATGTATTTGCACATGAAGCGAACAAGTTAGACATAACAATGCATATTTGATTTCCTGATGATGACTTGATCTATTTTTTGTCTCCTAAGTTTATATGATATCAGTTGTTGTGATGCACATGGGAAATAGATTACGTATTTGTAGATGCAGATGAGATATAGAATGATGGCCCTTTATTTCTCTAACATTACTTTCTCATATGCAGGTACAAGAAAGTAGGGAGGGACAACTGAAAACAAGATTAACGTAGGACTTAAGATGCTACAGGGCAACACAAAGAAGGCTCGTCATTTAGGCAATGATGAGTCACCCTTCTTTCTCTCCATTTTACATTATATTTGCATCTGCAAGTATTTAGTTTATTACTTATTTGCACCACCAGTTAGTCTCACGGCTTGTGTGAGACATTGTACATTCATTTTTAATAAAGATTACTCTTTTTCATAAAAAATGTGTACTCTCATATTGTTCTGAATTTGAAATCATGGAAATGTAATCTTCTCTTCTCTTTTCATGCACATGAATGTAATAACAACAGAATAAAATGTACCTTTGTGAATGTTAAAACACTAAATATCTACTTGATTGAGCTCATAGTGAAAATAGGTAACATTTCTAGCAACATTTGCTATATGTTTGCCTACTAAACATCTTGGCCAGCTGCCTTATACTTTCCATTGGGCACAGAGTCATTGAAACTTGTAGAAAACTAAAAAAGACATCTCATGACACAACAAGAACTCTAAAAACTCCTCAAACCTATCATAACCCATTGATTACAAGTATGTGGTTTGTGACAGTAAGCTGAAACAACTTGTCAGGAATGATATGGCTGTAATTAATGGACTATAGCGAGGCAACATCAAAACAACTCTGAAGAACATTGTTGTAGTACACTATAGCTATATAGAGGAAGTATTTGTTGTGTGTGGCAGTGAATACATAATTTCTCTACCTCATATGATGAAAATTTTCCTCTAATAACTATAGTGCATTACAGTAGTGAAGCAAAACTCCTTGTAACTCCTACAGAACTGTGCACTAGGCACTTAGGGGAAAAAACTACAACTAGCCTACTATGCAAAAGTGCTTATTAACAACTATAAATTGTTTAAATATGTACAGATTTTAGACATACCTCAAAAGCAATGCTTGAGGTGAATCCCATTCACTGGGATTGGTTCAACTTCACCATCCAATTTGGACTATTGTAAGGCATTGTGATGCTTTCTCTCAAAAATCATGTAAGGCCCACTCCAAAAAGCATCTAACTTTGTAGGCTTGTCTAGCCTGCTCTTGAATGCATCCCATTTTAGGATAATGTATCCTTCTTTGAATACTCTAGGAGCTTCTCTTTTGTCAAATGATCTCTTCATTTGATCTTGGTTATGTCCAATCCTTCCCATTTCCTCATTCCTAACTTCTTCTAGCTTAACCAGCTGAGCCAATCTTGTTGTCAAGGCCTCTTCTTCAATCATATCTAGTTGGTTATCTAGATCAAGGGCTGGAAGTTTAATTGAAATGAGCAACCTTGCTTATTTTCCATACACAAGCATGTATGGTGGCATTCTAGTGGGCCTCTTTGGCATGATTCTATCAGCCCATAACGCTAATTTCAGCTTGGTATGCCAAGCTCTCTGGTTTCCTTCCATGGTCCTTTTAATGATCCTGAGCAGGTTCTTATTTGTGGACTCAACTTTTCCATTACCCTAAGGGTAATAATTAGATAATTTTTTGAGATAAAACACCATTTTTAATAGCCCAATCAGATATTTTGGTCCCTACAAAAGCAAGAGCATTATCTAAAACTACAGACTCGGAACACCAAATCTGGTTATGAAGTCATCATAGAAGTTCAATACAACTATCTCATTTGCTTCTTTGAGTGCCACAACCTCAGTCCACTTGGTAAAATATTTAGTGGTTGTGAGCACCCACTTATGGCCAGCACTTGAAGGTGAGTTTATGACTCCAATGAAGTATAAACCCCACTTCATGAATGTTTGTTCTACTTGAATAGGTTGCAATGGCAAAGCTGCTAACTTTTCTTTTCCTACAAACATGGCACATTCTTTGCATTTCCTTACCCAAGAATGTGTATCTCTAAATAAATTAGGCCAGTAATAGCCTCCTTTCATAACCTTTAGAGTTGTAGCCCTTGCTAAGAAATATCCTCCTACTAATCCCTCATGAAATTCATGCAATACCTTATCTACTTGATCAACATCTATGCACCTCAAAAGAACACCATGAAAAAAAAAATTTAACACAAAATCATTCAAAGGCACATAGGGAATGGACTGAAGTCTGTAGTACCTTCTCTTTGACTTACTCAATCCAGGAAGACACTCACCAATGAGCAAGAAATGATCTTGATCTTGGAGGGATAAAATAGTCTTCTCTTCACTTCCTTCACTGTTGTTTTTCTGATCAGCAAGCTGCTCACATAGTCCTTTACCTCTTGCCAGCTTGGTGACTTTCATATCCACATCAAATTCCATCACTTTAGTCACCTAGCCAGCTCTCTTATCATTCAAATCTTTAGTCAGCAAGAAATCCTTGACTGCTGAGTGAGCAACCACCAACTTAATCTTGTTGTTAGACAACATATGCTTAAACTTTTTCAAACTCCTAACAACAAGAAGTACATTTTTTTCAACAAATGAGTATTTTTCTTCATAATCCTTAAGGCCTTGACTGAAAAAGTCTAAGGACTTCTCTAAGCCATGCTCATTCTCCTGAACCAGCATAGTGAAAATGTTGTCAATGCTGCCATAAGCATACAAAATGAAATCTTTTAAGAAATTTGGGTTCAACAAGGTAGCAGAAGTTGCAAGTGCTTCTTTTATCAGCTCAAAACTCCTCTTTCCATCCTTAGATCGGCTGAAAGGAACATTCTTTTTTAGCATATAAGTTAGAGGTTTTAATAATTATGCAATATCTAGAATAAACCTCCTAACAAAATTAATCCTACCCAAGAAGCTTTGTAATCTCTTCTTGTGTGTTGGTAGGGGAAGAGATAGAATAGCACTTACCCTCTCCAGATCAATTGTTATGCCTTCCTTTGAAACTACATAACCCAATAACTTACCCTCATGGACATCAAACATGTATTTCTTTAGATTGGGGGATATACCAAACTCCCTACACCTCTCAAAGATCTTCCTCAGATGAGCCAAGTGTTCATTTTGATTTCTTGAATAAACAGTTATATCATCCAAATAGACAACCATAAATTTATACATCAAACCTTGAAATGCCATATCCATGGCACACTTAAAAGTAGCTCCAGCATTAGACAAACCAAATGGCATTTTCTTATAAGCCATAGTTCCCCATGTGGTTGTGAATGTTGTCTTGAACTGACCCTCCTCCTTTACTAAAACCTGGTTATAACCTGAGAAGCCATCTAATAGAGAAAACCTCTTAGAACCATCAAGAACTTGCAGGATCTGTTCCATTGAGGGTAGCGGGTATCTATCCTTTAGAGAAGCCCTATTGAGGTCTCTGAAATCAACACAAAGTTTGATTTCACCATTCTTTTTTCTCACTGGAACAAGGTTTGATACCCAGGAAGTATGGTTGATAGGGAAAATAATGCTTCCCTCAATCAGTTTGTTAAGTTCTTTAACCATAAGGGGCTCAAACTTGGGGTTAAGAGGTCTATGTTTTTGCCTCACATGTTTAGCATTTGGCTCAAGCTCTATGGTATTCTAGGCAATTCTAGGATCAAATCCTTTCAAATCAGAATATTGCAAAGCAAAAATATCACTAAACTCTTGGCAAAGAAGTATAAAAGCATGTCTCTCTTCTAAGGTACATACCTTGCCAAGCTTCAACATTTGTCTTTGAAAATATCAACATTTTCATAATGCTCTTCTTTAATCTACAAGTTGGATTTTTCTTTTCTCAGTTGGTCATCCTCATTGAATATTGACTCCAAGGTGACCAATCCCTTGGGTAACTTATTGGTTTTCAGCTGTATGATTTGATCTTCATGATGTTGTTTGAACTTCTCTTGATTGACATTTGAGAACTCTGCTTCTTCCCTTAAAAAAATTATAATTTGTTGATCACTATCAAAAAACTACCAATGATCAGCATTGTTAGGAATGAAAGATCTAACAATTACTTTAACATACTGATGTTCTTTAGTATTGTTGATATCACTAGGAATATCATATTGTGCTCCTACTGCAGCTAGTCTATCAACATGCTTATTCAAATTTCTAGGAATGGACAATAAATTAAAAGCCTGTAAATCTTCTATGATATCTCATACCCTATTATTATAAGACTTCAAAATATCATTTTTTGTAGTATGGAGACCTCTTACCTAGTTCACGATCAGTTCATTGTTACCATATACCTGCAAACAGTCAATACCTCTCTTCTTTGCCCATTGTAGGCCATGAACTAAGGCTTCATACTTAGCTGTATTGTTAGTGTAGCTGAAGGAAAACCTAAAAGTTGCATAATACTTTTCATTATTAGGGGAAACCAACATACAACCACCACCAGCACCATTCTTACTTCTTGACCCATTAAAATAGAGCTTCCAAAGCTCATTTTGGTGTTGATTATCTTGTTGTCCTGCATCCTTTACCAAGTTTGGAAAATAGAACCTTGCTCATGAAACATATAGACTCCAAGGCTTACCTCCTCCATGTGCTTGAAGGGATCTTCTTCAATATTTTCAACTGCCCACTCATCTAGAATAATGTCAGGAATATCATCAATATGGGTATTTGGATCACGTGGGATAGATTGATCTTCTTGCACATGGATGGCAAAATTGGCATTAACAGTACTGGGGAGACATGGCTCTATATGATCATTAGCCAAGGATTCAAATTTGATGGTGAATGTAGTCCCATACCTTATCCTAAAGAACATATGTGACCAATTAGATGACAAATAACTCCTCGACTTGGCTATAAAGTCTCTTGACAAGAAGATTGCAAAGTAGGGTGGTAGATCTATCACATATACATATTGCGGAATTGCAAAACTGGGGAAAGCATGTAGGGTAAGACTCAAAAATTTTATGACCAAAACAATATTTACATCAGTCTAATCTAATTGAAATACACCCTTATTCAATGGCTCATAAATCAGTCCTAACTCGTCTACTAGTTGTTTTGGCATGATTGAACTACTTGCACCTAAATCTATCATGCAGTTATGTACTAGGTGTTGGCCAATGATTAAAGTAACATAGAAGCGGGGTAGCTTGATTACCTTGGACTGTTGTGACTACTTTTCACTCTTTTTTTGGTAAGAACAACCTTAGAAGCTTGTTGATTGGAAGGTTGAGCCATCAAAGAAAGGTTAAACAAAGCATCATGTAACAAATCCTTTTCCCCGGGTAGAGCTAGGGAATCCCACATTAACACACTGACATGATTTTTCTTCAACTGATAAAAAATATTAAAATTAGTCATACTAACCTTTTGTTGTCCTTTGATAACAACAGTGTCTTTTAGCACTTACATTGGTTGAGGTTGTCTTTTAGGTTGATCTTTAGTTACCATAGGTTGCGATCTCTAAAGAATCTGAGTATTCTGAGATGAAGTAGACCCCGCTTGAGCTTGATTATTTGTAGAAGGTTGATTATTTCCTTTTTCAGTATGTTGTCCCTTGTCAATAGCCCTCTTCTTTGATCTTGTTTTGGTTGCTAAAGGGGTATATGACTAACCTTGAGGTTGATTGACCCCACAAAACTCCTCACCTTGCCAATTCATCAAGGTGACATCGGGACTACCTTGTTCTGTGGGTGCAGATTGTTGTTCATTAACTTCCTGAGATGGATTTCTTGGAACAACAACACTATTTTGCACTATCAATGCCTGATTCAACATGTCATTAGAGCATGTGGACTGGTTATGTGGCTAGTTACAAGGAAAACACTACTCATAATTAGCTACCAAATTGTTCTGGACTGGAACAATGTCCCTTAAGGAGTTGGGTGTATTAGGATTATACTACTGAAAGGGCCTTTGGTTTACATTTCTCCTTTGAGGCTGAGGATTGGGTTGGTAAGGGGCTTGATAGGGAGCTTGGAAAAGGAATTTGCTAAGGTAGCTGACTTTGAGCTTTCTTGATATTAAAAAACTCATTACCAAAATTCTACAAAGTCTTCTGTAAATTAGCATTTTGCTCCTTAATACTTATCAGTTCATGCAAGTGATTAGGGACATCATATTCTTGAGCTGCAACTTGGGCATTATATGCTAGAAATGAAGGGACAATAGCTACAACGGGTGAAACTACACGGGTAATTAGTTGTATATCAACAAAAATTGGCATGGGAGGCCTAGGTGCTATCTTCCCTGCCTGAATAAGAATATTCTTAGCCCTAACAGCAACATCAAATGTTGTTGGTAAAGTATTTCCCCCATGGACTGAATCATGAGTGCAATGTCACTATTCAAAGCCTTTAGATAAAATAGAAAAGCATAATCATTAGAAGGCTTTACTGATGCTATAATTTGATTCCAAGTCCTTTCCGGTAGTTGAAGTCCATCATGTGCTCATGTGGATCTCTTTTGATGGTAGGGAGTTGCTCCGCCAATGAGAGATGATCTAACTTGTCCTCAAAATGTTGATTCAAACGTTGTCCCAGCTCATCCCACGTAGCTATTGAATTCACGGGTAGACCCCTGAACCATTGAAGGGCTTTACCATTGAAAGAAGTTGCCAAAAGCCTCAATGCAACATTTTCTACAACAATATGATGCACTCCACACAAGGAGGCAACATCTCTAATATGCTCAATACTTGTTGTATGATCCTCTCCAGTGAAAAATGGCAGACTCTTAAGTGCTACAGCTAGTATATCATCATGCTGAGCCAAATTTTATGGACTTCCTTGACTAAAAGGCACAAATGGATGGACCCTAGGAGGTTGATTATGAGCCATATTGTTGCTTGAAATATTGGCATTGTTGGAACTAGTGGTATTTAGTATTTTGATTGGAAGAACTTGCGAACAGTGGGTTATTGTATGTTGTTACAATAGGATGAAAATTTGGAATTGTTGGTGTAAATAATTATTCATCATGGATATTATTACACTTACTTAAGTTTACTTAGGATAATGCATTTCATAGTAGTTTGGATATGAGACACTTGGGTGTTTGTGCCACATTGGGATAGTGTGTGTAGGAGAAATTCCACCTTTTATGGTGTTGATCTTGTTATTACACTATCATATCCACTTATTGTGGAGTGATAATTCCACCTTCGGTGGGTGATCCACCTCATGTGGAATATTATATTATTTCTCCTACCTACCCACACCTATTTCCTACCTACCCTTGTTTCTTATTGAGCCACATGTCATATTTGTGTGCTCATACATATCCCTAGCCTTGCCTATATAAGCAGGCTCATCTACATTGTATGTAACAACTATTGAATCATATTATTGATCATTTTCTATTGATGAAAATATAGTTTATTCTTGTCCTATATTGTGTCTCTATTTTGTACATTTCATTGAGCTCTTGATCTTGGCAAAATCCAACATGGTATCAGAGCCATTGGGGCTTCATTGATTCATCTTGAAGAGGCATTATTACGACGTCAAGAGGCAGATCTGAGGATCGGCATCTTTTGGAGGCATCCTAGACCAGATCTGACCCCGCCATTGCGTCCAGAAGGTCGTTTCCATGAATTTTGGTTATAAAGTCAGCCTATTTTGGTGAGAAAAATTTTTTCTCCAATTTTGCTTGTATTGTACGGATTTTCATTTTTTTTATATAATTTTCGAAAAAAAAAAAAAATCATTTTCTGAAAATTTTCGAAAAAAAAAAAAATCAAAATTTTTTTGAAAAATTCCGAAAAATAAAATAAAATTGAAAAATCAATCAAAAAAAGAAAAAATCAAAATTTTGGGGGGTCCGCAGACCCCCCCCGTACCTGCGCGGTGCAGGTTTGCAGGTCTGACACGTACCTGCTGCAGCGCTGCCTGAGACCACGCGTTGCCGCCCGTACACTATGTCGGGCCCCCGCCGGCCCTCGGCACCGCTCGCTCGTCCTTGTTTCGCCCGCTACAGACACTGGCCCCGCCACCACCGGTCTCCGCCCAGCAGCTCCTGCGTGCACCTCCGGACACCACCACCGACACCGGCTCCTCCCGACCCGGTCCTCCGCGCCACGCCACCGGCCGCCACCTCCAGGCAGGGCCTCCCGGTGCCAACACCCAGTCCGGCGAATCACCTCCTCCGCCCGCCGGCTTCCGTGACCAGTCAACCAAACCGGCGAACCCGCGTCCGCCACGTGGCAGGCGGCCACTGGCCCGCGGGTACCTTCCGTACAATCCGTACACTGGACACATATGCACGAACGGCCACATCATCTGCCAAATCAGCCTGCCCAGTCATCTTTCCATACGGTACGGACACAGTCATTCGCACAGTCACCTGCCACATCATCCGTCCGTACAGTACGGACGCCCAGTCAGCAGAGGGTGAAGTTTTTGCGATGGTCATACGGCCATCAAATTTAACCTAGTGAATTGCTGATGTCGGCGCCACATTAGCAGGGTTTGAAAATTTTGGACCCCCCTCTCATTGAGCTTTTTGATTTTGCAGTTCAACTTCAAATGGCCATAACTTGCTCATTTTTGCTCCTTTTTGGGTGCAATTTTTTTTGAAATGGGCTATAATTTTGTGCTCTCTGCAGTGGTGAAGAAATTTTTTGATTTTGATGCACTGATTTTTCAGAAATTGCAGTTTTTGGTGACTATACCTGAGTAATCCCAGTTTTTGCAACTTCAGAGGCTTCGTTTGGGGTCATAAGACCTCCTTTTTAGGTGTCGTTTTTTTTTAAAGTGCGTATTTTTTTATCTACTTTCACATGATGCTATCAAATTGATGCCATTGTAAGTAGAAATTGTACTTTCAGATCTTGGCCATTTTTGGCTCTCTTGGTACTTGTATATTTGCTTGAATCTCAGTTAGATTCATTGCACTATTGATTGAAGTCTCTTGCATCTCATTTGAAAAGTTGTAAAATTTGCATCATAAGTCCACTTTGCCTTGTTTTGCAAGTGGCTCATTGTAATCGCACTAAGTATAAAGTGCCAAAATTATCACTTTAGGGGGGGTACTTTGATTGAGTGAATTTGGGGGGGTGTCTCTTGTGCTTTTGTGCTCTTGTGTTCCTTCCTTTTTGCTGCTATGGGTTCTTCTAAGTTTCCTCTCTTAACTCCACATAATTATGCTACTTGGAAAATTGATGCAAGGAGTAAACTTATGGAAAAAGGACTCACTCATTACATTGATGGAACTATTGTTGCTCTAGCTAATCCTAAGGCTGATCCAGTTGGTCACTTAGATTGGCTCACTAAAAATATCATGGCAATTGGTACCTTAAGAAAGTATGTATCAAAGGATCTCATTTTTCATATTGAGAAATGTACTCTAATCAAGGATGCTTGGCAAAAGTTTCTAGACTTGTATGGTCAAGTTGATGAGATTAGGGGATATCAAATTGATAGTGATCTCACCATGTTAGATCCCAAGAACTTTGATACTATACAAGATTATGTCACTAAGGCAAATGAGTTGAGGGCACAACTCAAAGATTGTGGCATTGATAAAAAGGATACTCAATTGATATTCAACTTGATAGGCAAGCTTCCACAAGAATATGCAGCATTTGTTTCTAGTTTCCAAACCCATAGGATGACAATGGGTTCAAGCTACAAAATGCCTACATTTGATGCTTTCAATGAAATGTTGATGATGGAACAAACTAAGTTGATAAGCATGGACATTCTTAAGGCTTCTAAGTCTCAAGCATTAGTGGCAAATCAAGGGAACAAAGGAAATCAAGGAAAGGACAACTCAAACAAGAAGAAATGGCAATCAAAGCCTAAGGAAAAAGCACCATCTTCTCCACAACAAGGAGATTCATCCTCTTCCAAGAGAGATAATTCACCAAAGAGAGAGAGAACTACTTGTGCTTATTGTAAAAAGATTGGTCATGAGGAGAATCGTTGCTATTCTAAGAAGATTGATGAGCTTACACATATCATCAAAAAGCATAACATTGATTTGCCTAAAGTCTACAAGAAGGATGATTCATCAACTTCCACTTCCTCACATTCAAAAGGAAAAGGGCAAGCATTCATGGCTTCTACAAGTGGTAAGACTCACTCTTTTGGAACAAGAAAAGGAAAAGCTCTATGTGCTACTATCAGTCATGATTCAGAGAGATGGCTTCTAGATTCAGGGGCTTCTCATCATATGGCATTTTCACAGTCTATGTTCTCTACATTTGAGCCTTGCACCATGCCACAGATTTTGATGGGCAATCATACATACATGGATGTAATTGGGAAAGGATCTATTGACATTGGGGATAACTCCTTCAATGATGTATTGTGTGTACCCCACTTGACAAACAATCTCCTTTCTATCTATCAAATCACACATGGCGCAACTAAGAAAGTTGTGGAGTTCACACCTGACTCAGTTTTCATTAGAGACATGGAGACTAGAGCTATTATTGCAACTGGGGTGGTTGATCATGCATCTCTATTATACTCCTTTTCAGATTTTGTTGATGATGATAATTTCACATTTGATGATTCTACACATGATGATCACACTTATTGTGATGGTTCAGACTTTGAGGAGAACTTTGGACACTTGAACATGGGGATTCACACTTGTGACCCCGTTCTTGAGTCTTGTATTTCATCTCCTCATATTGATATCACATCACCTATTGCACCTGATGATGCAGATAGTGCGACAGTTTTGCCTTCATGTGATTCAATGCAGCAGGATATTCATTGTCTTCCAGCTTTAGATTCATGGGATGATTACTTGACAGATATTGCAGGTTTGTTTGTGGAATCCTACATTGCAGATTTGGGAGACATCATTGATGACATTCATCTTCTCTTTGATGAAGGTGATCCTTCTTCGATTGTTGTGAGGGCACACTCTAACCCTCTTGTTCATTCTCTACATGATCATTCTTTCGAGGTTGACATGATTGTGGATACTTATGTACAGCAGTTGGAGGAGGTCTCTTTATTTTTTGAGGAGACATGTGAGTCTTTGGGACATGTTCTACATCCATCTCCACTAGATCTTGGAGTGCCTTTTTCAGTAGTGTGGCACAGTTTACCACCTTTGGAAGGAGTATCTTTCAACATCGACATGGGGACACTTGAGCAGTTTTCAGAGATTCCTTTCATCATGAGTTTTCTTCATACATCTTCCCTTCATGATTGGGGAGACTTCATGGATACACCTTTGGTTTTGTTTCTTCCTAAGGGGAGGAATGTTGTTTGACATTCGTGGAGCAGTTTCTTCATACATCGAGCTTCTATCATTGGTGCAGATTCTTCATTGAGGGAGGATCACAGTTTGACTTCTCTTCTTCTCTCATATGGGGGGGACTTTTTCCTCACATGGGGTTTTGTTCCTCACATTCTTCTATGAGAGTTCTCTAGTATGTTTTTCATCTCTCTTTTGGGGGAGGGTTTTTTCCCATTGGGTTTTTCTCTCTTTCCCCACTTTGTGAGAGATTTCATTGCATTGGTTTGCATGCATTTGCATTTGTACATGGGTACCTAACATGGCCTCATAGCCGGGACCCATCTTGCATTGCTTAGTTGCATTGTAGACTTAAGTGCATTCCCCTAAGTTGCACTTAAGGGGGGGTGTTGGTGTAAATAATTATTCATCATGGATATTATTACACTTACTTAAGTTTACTTAGGATAATGCATTCATAGTAGTTTGGATATGAGACACTTGGGTGTTTGTGCCACATTGAGATAGTGTGTGTAGGAGAAATTCCACCTTTTATGGTGTTGATCTTGTTATTACACTATCATATCCACTTATTGTGGAGTGATAATTCCACCTTTAGTGGGTGATCCACCTCATGTGGAATATTATATTATTTCTCCTACCTACCCACACCTATTTCCTACCTACCCTTGTTTCTTATTGAGCCACATGTCATATTTGTGTGCTCATACATATCCCTAGCCTTGCCTATATAAGCAGGCTCATCTACATTGTATGTAACAACTATTGAATTATGTTATTGATCATTTTCTATTGATGAGAATACAGTTTATTCTTGTCCTATATTGTGTCTCTATTTTGTACATTTCATTGAGCTCTTGATCTTGGCAAAATCCAACAGGATTAACTAGGAAAACACCTACTGCTGGATTTGAAACTTTGTTAACTACCCTAGCCTTCCTTTTTGGGGGTGATAGTTGGGTATGATTGACTGGGGCAGTACTTTGCCTAGTCTAATATTTTTTCATAAGCTAGGATGGTTGGACTACTAAAAACCAAAGATTAAGAGTCACTAGGTGTGAAAAATATTATGTTGTTGCACACACCAAGACAATGTATGGTGGCCTTCTATGAATTGTAAAGTCCAACAGTCCCACCAAGTGTGCCAAAAACTGGTGTCACAGGGATTTGCACCCGATGAAAATATGAAATTCGTGCAATCTCGTGAAACATGGGACTACTCTCAGGCTGTGGGTATCCTATAGGGAGAGTAGACCTCCGGATTATAGGTCGGCTTCGTATTTGATCACCTAAAATTAACTGTAAAATGACTGGAAAAGGGATAGAAAGATATGCATAAAACTGAAAAATTAACTACTGTTAGGTGATCCACCAATGATTGAAAATGACTTGCAAATGCTTACAAACCTCACAAAATACTTAGATAATGAAGCTATTTCTGACACAACTTGAATACACATGCTTGCAAAAATGATTTTCATGAAAGGTCAATTTTTTGATGTTCACAAAAGGAGAACAATGATGTTATCACAATTCTTATGCAAAAGAAACACTTACACAATCAGAAACCTACACTATAACATGTACCTTTTACACTAAGCATCTCAAGAAACTAAGATAAAATGAAGAATTCTATGGAAGAACGACAATATTTTTAATCAAAATGCTTACAAACATAACACTTAGACAAAAGGTATCAAGAAGGAACTCAGCTTCAATATTGAAAGTAAGGAGTTTTCTACATTACAAATCTAGAAAAATGCATAAGAAATGAGTAACAAGAGAAAGAATATATGCTGCTACACAAGTACAAACTCTGGAACTGAGAAAAAAGAGTTACAAAAAGTCACTTATACAAACATGCTTTCTCCAAACTGATGAGTTGTCAACAACCTCCAAGTCGCTCCACAAAATCAAGTACATAACTGAAAGAGAACTCTCTTCAAACTGGAAAAAGAGTTGTCAAAATGACAACAACCTCCTTGGGTGGGTTCAACTAAAAATCCCTCAAAATTAGGGATGAAACTGCAAGAGTCAAGTAGCTAGCCCCTAAAATCCCTCCTTGACTAGAAGACTAACCCCAATGACTCTTAAATTCAAGTGGGACTCCTAATTAGGTGACAAATCACCTAATTTTTCTCTACATGTTCGCAACTCACCTCACTTATCCCCTAGAAACATGCTAGAACTCCAAAATGACTAAGCCTTTACTATGACTAATACTTTTGAAAAGCACATAGCATCTTATTTGCATTGACTAGTAACTTTTACTAAAGTGATTCATCTCATCACTTTAATAAAAAAATTATAATTTTGAAATCTAATGCATAAAATAAGGAAGCTTTTAAGAAGGTAACCCTAAAAAGGCTTATGACTACCACCCTATTAAACACTTAAAATATAACAATAAAGTAGACCCATGGCACAAAGATGAAGATAAAGCCTTTTGTACAAGAAAGAAAAAACCCTTCTCTCTCACGGGTTACATTAGGGTTACAAACCCTAAAGCAACAACACAAAGGTCAAAACATTAATTTATTATTCTTTTTGCATACTATTGTTTGAGTGTTGTTGATGATAAGCAAGTTTTAGATTGCATAATATTGTCTTTGACAAATGATGATTGCTCTGAGACCTGCTTTATTATTGGGACTGTGGTTTGGTCCTTTGGACTACAAATCTCTTTATTCTCTATCATTACATTAGACACTGACCTTCACCACCATTCTAAGTCTACAACTAGTCTGTCTCAAGCTATTGTGATTGTTCTTTTAGCCTTAGCAAATATCATGATTGTATTTTTGTTCTAAATTGATCTTAATTTACTGTTATTATAAAATTTCTAACCTCCAACACTTTGGATTTAACATTTGTGTTGTCTGCATCATTGATAACAAATACCTTTGACACCTTTGTCCTAGCAGTCCCTGTGAGTAGCTGATGCAATATAACTCCTTCATGCAGTCTTGAAGGTTTTGACACCTTCTAACAATATCCCAGTGAGGCTAAGGGTTGTTCTTAGCATCTAAATTTCTTTCATGCACTATGTATTGTAACTGCTCCATACTCTCACAATTTAGACCATTGTGCTTTCATTGTCTTTGTTGGATGTGTTACTTTTGAACTGTGTTTCTTGATATAGGCCTTGTGCAGGAGGCTACTCCAATGCTTTTTGAGATATATTATATCATAGTGTGGTCCAAATGCTGCTCCCTATAGCTTGGTTGCTCAAACTTTGATAGTGATGATTGTCTTTTTAGAGACTGTCTCTTTTGCATGCTTTGCTTGAGGGCTGCCCTTTAATTCATCTGCTATGCTATGTATAGAAGTTTGTGATTGTTACCATGTCTTTGACTGGAATTGAGATTGAGATTACTCCTATAGCTTTCATTGTGGCTTATGTGGTCACTGTTATTCATTGAATTGCACCACTAGTGCTGACTATAACTGCAAAATAGGTATGTTGAGAAGTGGTTTTCTTTGATTGAGGTATCGAGGTTTTTCTTTAGGACACAGTAGTTATCAGAGCATTATGATTTCTCTGGATAACTATCTGTCCCAAAACAAAATCTCAATACCTCTTTAGGACATTACTGATCAAAAACCTTTATGAGCTAGGCTCAACCCTTGTGGGGGTCGCATTTAACACCACTCCTAATCAGTTGATAAACAATCATGTTACCTTTCTATATCTGCACATGAAGAAAACAAGTTAGACAAAATAATGCCTGTCTAATTTCTTGATGATGACTTGATCTAATTTTTTTCTCTTGAGTTTATATGATACTAGTTAATGTGATACACATGGGGAATAGATTATGTATGTGTAGATGCAGATGCAAATATAGAATGATGGCCCTTCGTTTCTCTAACAAAACTTTCTCAACTGTAGGTACAAGATGAACGTGGGACTAAAGATGCTATAGGGCAACACAAAGAAGGCTCATCATTCATGCAATGATGAGTCATCCTTCTTTCTCTGCATTTTACATTATATTTGCATCTGCAAGTATTTAGTTTATTACTTATTTGCACCACCAGTTACTCTCACAACTTGTGTGAGACATTGTACATTCCTTTTTAATAAAGATTACTCTTTTTCACAAAAATGTGTACTCTCATACTATTTTGAAATTGAAATCATGGAAATGTAATCTTCTCTTCTCTTTTCATGCACATGAATGTAATAACAACAGAATAAAATATACCTTTCTGAATGTTAAAACACTAAAGCTCTACCTGATTGAGCTCAGAGTGAAAAAATGTAACAATTCCAAGAAAGGATGAGGAAAGACCTTCACCACTTGATAAAGAAGTTGAGAAGTCGTGAGAGGATGGGGACATTTGGACTATGTACCTTGATGGAGCTAGTTCAAAAGAAGGTTCAAGTGCAAGAGTTTTGTTAGTGTCACCTCATGGAAAAATATTTAAATTTATTCATGTTGTCTTTCACATGCACAAATAATTTGGCAAAATATGAAGCATTTTTGTTCGATTTGAGACTTACAGAGAAACATAGGATAAAGAAGATTAAAGTTGTTGGAGATTCAGAGTTAGTCATATCCTAGGTTAGATCCAAATATGCATCAAAGAATAAGCAATTGAAGCAGTGTAGAAATGTTGTATGGGACAAATTAGAAAAAATATTATGCATTCGGTATTGATTGGATACAAAGAAGTCACAATGGAGTGGTAGACCTACTGGCTAACATAGCATTGAGGCCAACTGATATAACTTTTTCAGGAATATAAAAGGTTGAGGCTCTGACCAGACCATCGGTTCCTGATAATATTGAAAATTGGAAAAAATTTAATGATGATGAAGATATCTTTAGGTTTATAAACTGTATAGATAAGTATGAAGGTCAAGAAATTGATTTCAATGCTTTTGTAGAAACAATAGATGGAAAGGAAATGGTTCTTGGGAATGAAGTAATTCAGTTGAAGACTAACAAGATTCCAAAAGGTTTAGTTGCATTGGAAAGAGTGTTTGATCATCAAGATAAGGCAAAAGTCACAAATACTGCTCCACATCCTGAAGAGTTGGAAGAGATTAATCTTGGAACTGAAGGCGCACCAAGGAAAGTGTACATTGGTAGGAAAATGTCACCCAAAGTAAGGAAAATGCTAATTGACCTATTGAGGAAATACAAACATGTTTTTACATGGTCATATGATGACTTGAAGGCTTATCGAGAAGATTTATTCCAGCATGAGATTCCATTGAAGGAAGATGCCAAGCCTTTCAGACAAAAGCAAAGACCAATCAAACCTAATTTAGCACCCAATATGCAGGAAGAATTGATGAAGCTGAGGGATGTTGGTATTATCAATCCTATTAGACATTCATCATGGGTGTCTAATTTGGTGTCTTTAAGAAAGAAGAATTGAGATATCAAGTTATGTGTTGATTTCAAAAATTTAAATTTATCATTAAAAGATAATTATCCATTACCAAATATGGAAGAAATGTTACAAGAGTCATAGGATATGAGCTTATGTCAATGATGGATGGATTCTCAGGTTATAACCAAGTAGTGATTAAAGAATCAGAACAATACAAGACAACATTTACAACACCTTGGGGGACATATGTGTATGTAAGGATTCCATTTGGGCTTACCAATGCAGGAGAAACATTCCAAAGAGCAATGGATGTTGCATCTTTTAATTTCATTAATGTATTTATAGCAGTATACCAAGATGACTTGATAGCTTATTCCAAGAAGGAAGATGAACATTGTGATCATTTGGAGACAAAATTTAGCAAAGCTTTGGAATTGTATTTCTCTAAACCCAAAGAAGTGTGCATTTGGAGTTACTAAAGGCAAATTGTTGGGCCATATTGTATCAATAGATGGTGTAAGGATCGATCCAGAAAGGGTGGATGCAACTGATAAAGTACCTCAACCAAAAACTGTAAAAGGGATTCAATCATTCTTTGGGCAAGTTAATTTCCTGGGGTTTGTGACAAACTTTGCAGAGATAAATAGACCAATTTCCAAGATCCTGAAGAAAGGATCAAAATTGGATTGGGAAGAAGAACCAACCAAGGCATTCCAAGACATAAAACAAGCTATTATAGATGCTCCAATATTAAAGACTCCATATTATAACAAACCAATGCAAATATTTTTATTTGCATCTTTCCATACTATTGCAGTTGTGTTATTGCAAAAGAACTCGGAAGTTTTTTATCAACCAATTGCATTTTTTAGCAAGTCATTACAAGTTGTAGAACTGAAATATGAAATAAATGAGAAGAAAGCATATGCACTAGTGAAGGTTGTAAAGGCTTTTAGGAGCTATTTAATGGGAGAAAAAGTAATTGCTTATGTGCCTAGTGCTATAGTAAACGATATCTTCACACAACAAGAAGTATCAGGAAGAAGGTGTAGATGGATAAATAGGATTCAAGAGTTCAATATTGATATTCAGATCTCTAAGTTAGTGAGGGGTCAAGGATTGGCAAAATTAATGGCTCAAAGTAACTTGGATGCCAATCAGATAAATGTTGTAGAAGAATAACACAGAGCTTACCTTTATGATATGGATGGTTGTGAGTGGTATGATAATGTAATATACTACTTACAGAAAATGAAGTGTCCTGAAAATATGAATGAAAATGAGAAGAGGAAATTGAAATTACATGATATCAAGTGCATTATAGTAAATGGAAAGCTTTGGTGGAGAAATATAGAAGGTGTACTATTGAAGTGTGCGAATCAAGATCAGGCTAAGGAATTGTTGTCAAAAATGCATAGTGGGGTTTGTGGAGGATATTATATGGCCAAGATAGTTGCACACAAAGTTTTAAGAGCTGGGTTTTGGTGGCCAACAATGGTTAAAGATGCACACCAACTAGTAAAGAAATGTGATGCTTGCCAAAGGTTTTCTGGGAAGTTGAAGTTTTCAGGGAACCTGCCACTAAAACTAGTTGATGTAAAAGCTCCATTCCAGCAATGGGAGATTGATTTTATTAGGGAGATAACATGTAAATCAAGTGGTGGTCATTCTTGGATTTTGGTGGCCACTGATTATTTTACAAAGTGGGTTGAGGCAATTCCAACCAAGAAGGCAACAACCAGGGTTGTGATTGATTTTCTGATGAGTAATATGTTGACAAGGTTTGGATGCCCAGAAAGAATAGTATCAAACAATGCAATGTGTTTAAGGTTTGAACAATATACATATTTTTTATGAAAATAATGGGAATCAACTATCATATTCATCACCTTACCACCCACAAGACAATGGGCAAGCAAAATTGAGCAATAAAAGCTTGATGAAAATCATTAAGAGAATTATTTAAAAGAATAAAAAGGCTTTGGACTCAAAGCTAAGACTAGCAGTTTTGGTAGACAGGGTAACAGTGAAGAATGCAATAAGTTATTATCCCTTTGACTTAGTATATGGGATACATGCAAGGTTACCCCAAAATAACCTAATGGAAATGTACAAGTTTGTCCAAGCTTATGATGATGATATTGATAGTGAGATGTATTTGAGAGTTGATTCTCTAATTGAGTTTCATGAAACTAGAAGGGAAGCTCATGCCAAAAATGTTGTTACAAGTGCAAGTTAAGAACCTATATGATAAAAGAGCAACTACAAGGAGTTTCCAAGTAAATGATTTAGTCTTGATGTGGAATGCCAGATTGGAGGAAAAATGAAAGCATGGGAAGTTTGATGCTATCTGGTTAGGCCCTTATGTAATCTAGAGTAAGTGGGGAGAAGACTCTTATTTTCTCCAAGAGGCTAACAATGATATTCTTCAACTACCAGTTCATGGACAGTTCTTGAAGCATTACTTCACTTAAAAATGGTTTTTTCATGAACAGTTTTGGTAGGTCCTGTACATAGTTTAGAGTAAGTTACTTTTTTGTTGGGTTGTCTTGTCCGAACTTTTCCCTTTTTGGTCTACTATGTAAGTGGTTTGCTTCACCTGAGATTTTGGATCCTTGCTTCATTCTAAAGGAATGAGCGTCCCCAACTAGAGCCACTGATAAGACTTCAAAATATGTCCTGCAAAAAATTTTGGTCACCTGGTAAAGCTTGTTTATTTCTGGCTAAATTGGGTCTCTGTTGTACCTTTTATGGCTTAGGGTTTAGGGTTCTCTTTCATTTGTCAAGATTTTGTTTGTAAGCCCTAAGCATGTTTTATTTAGTCGTTACCTTTTTGGGTTTTAAAATGACTTTGGGTCATTGATTCATTAGCGAGGCCATGTTATGTCCTTAGGTTTTCTTTATGTACCTCGGTCCCTTTTAATATTCAATCTCTCCTAAGTCTTGGTTCACAACTTAGGCCTCTTGCAGTCGAAATTTTTAAAAGGATAAATTCAAGGTGTTATTTTCAGTCTTGGTTCACAACTTAGGCCTCTTGCGATCGAAATTTTTAAAAGGATAAATTGAAGGTGTTGTTTTCATTCCTAGGTCAAGCCCCCTTTACATTTTCTTACCGAGTGTTTTGTGTTCTTTGTTAAGTGTCCCCGCAATGTCATGAAGACTTTTGTTGACCATTCTATTCATTGTGGCATCACAGAGAACTGCCATATGTCCCAGAGCTGCCATGCATCACAAAATGGGTGGCCAAAACAAATGTTAAAAAAGGTTGTTAATATCTTATTTTGTCAAAGGTCAGCGGAAGTAAGTTAAGGCTTGACCAACTAAAGGGTGTATCTTTTTGCATGTACTGAAAATGGATGCAGATGTTTTAAAAGTTGATCAAATGGTGCTTGAGCGTTAGCGGCCTAAGCTAAATGGTTGCCAAGGCAGACATATTAAAGATTGTCTTGATCGGACGGTCCTCACGATCCCGCGATCAGTAGGTGCAAGGGCATTAACCATCACAACATCGTGGGATGATGTCATGTGTCCACACTAAGAGGTTAGATCTGAAGGTGGGGCCACAAGGATAAGTTGTAAGGAAGATTAACATGGAGTCTTCTTAATGGACGAAGGTGGGGTCATATGCCAACACAAATGTCAATGTCAAATTGGCTAATGAAGCCTGTTCAATTTGCCAGCATGGAGACAAACCTATGGTGAAGGTTCAAACTCATTTCAAAAATATTTGGAGTCGTTTCATCGCTCGTGCAAGAAGTAATCATGGACGAGATGTAGGTTTTCCAACACAGGGATATTAAAAGAGAAAATTCTGCCCATTTCCAATTACCGGAGGCATTCAAACAAGAGTAGAGAGTGCTTCAAGAGCTCAAGGAGATTATTGAAAGCTTTCAAAGCACAAAATTAGGGTTCATAGTATGAAAAAACTGTAAGTCAAAGCTATAGCTTTCTCTGGTGAATTTTAAATTTCCAAGCATACAGATTGCTTTCAATTTGTAGGGAAAGTGTTTTGATACGAACTAGGGTGGGGAATTTGAAGTAGAATATTAAAATCCTAGTTATTTTGTAGTAGCTGCAAGATTTTCAAAAAATCCTTAGTTTCTTGTAGAACTTAAATCAAGAACACTAGGTTTTCATAATGGCACCCCAAAGACCACACTCTGGTAATATTGAATATCAAAGGAGGAATTTCTATAATGACTTCTTGGACCAATTGAAGCCATTGTTAAATGATAAACACCAAGATATTTGCACATGGATAGACCCTAGGTGAGGGTTTAGTCGACAACGCTAATAAGATATCAGATGCAAGGGTGCCTATGTCAGGGCTAAGCATGTTCATGATGTGGTTTGGTCGGAGGGATCTACCAGTCCCATTTTCATAGGCATGGCAATATGATTTGGGGAAGTTAGTTGTACCTACTATATTCATGGATGTGGACTTATTGAAAGCAGTGGCAGATAAGTATGACCCAATCTCAAGGGTTGTGAAGGGAAGAAAAGGAGAAGTTTTGTCAAGCATCCGGAGGAAGGAGTTTTAGGAAGTTTTTGACTTATGTGAACCTTCTGCATCCCTAGAACCTATCGATTTGGAGGAACTGAAGAAATAATATGAGAAGACAAGGTATTTAGTTAGAGCAAGATTACTCCCATCTCACTTGGATAAGGTGGCAGATACTCAATGTTATACTAGCCCAAGTGATGAAGAGCCTTTTCCAATTAATGCCTTTGCACATCATTTCAGGGCCACCTTTTTCACATCGTGTCAGATTTTAGGTTTCCACCCAAGCATAGTAATCCCAAAAGCATATATGCAAATGGGGATTTAGATTCAACACCCCAATTTTGTAGTGATTTATGTCTTTGCTCCATACCTTGCAGACAAGATACATGAGGGGTTGGTACATATTAAAAAGGGTGACACTAGTACCTCATTGTACTAGTATTTCATGCTTATATACATGATCTTGTACAAAAAAGCAAATTTCTTTGCAGAAGAAATGGAGTTGAGAAGGGTGGTGGATGGAGAAAACATGCCAGTACAAGTTTAGATCATGGATATGTCATGGGATAGAAAGGATGCAAGCTATGTAAGATTTTACAATTTCTTTGCATCTAGGCTTAGGGCTTGGTTGACAGTAAATCCACCAAGGATTCTAGTAGAGTTGTATGAATTTTTGAGGCCAAAGGAAAGAAGGCCATAATTGAAACTTGAGCATAATTAGGGGGATATCATCAGTGTATGGCTTTTAGGGACAAACACATGTATTGCCTTTCAATGTTCCACTTAGACTAGGATTTGTAGAAGTTATGTGGCAATTGGGCTGCATACATGAAGATTAGTTGACAAAGAGAGGTAAAGGCACCTTTTTCCCTAATTATACTATCGTCCCATATTTTGTAATTATTAAAGCAGGATGGGTCCATTTTGAAAAGGTTCTTTCTCCTTATTGTTTGTGAGTCAGCACAAAGAGGCACGGTAACCTAGGGGGTTTTTATGCGATGTTTAGAAAAAGAATCAAAGGAACCTAGCTGCCTCATTGGTTCAATTTTCCAGAAGACTTGATCAAAAATGAATTTGATTTGGATAAACAAGAGGTCAGAAAAGAAAGATGGATGGCTTATATGAATTTGCTTGATAAAGTCCACAAATTGGATCCAAAGTATGATCTGTTGAAAGAATTCAATCCATTTTGTAAGAAAATTGATTATCTGATAGAAAAATTTGATGAAGTCATGTATGACCTAATGGATGAGGTGGAGAAATTTTGGAGATAACAAGCGGCCAAGAAATAAGAGAAGAACCTACAAAATTAGAAGCCCAACAAAGGCCACTATCAAAGCCTCCTTAGCAAAGGCCCCGAGTACTAAAATCAACATCAACACTAGAAGGGGAATCAAAGGAGGAGAGACCTATTTACATGCCTCTAAGAGGGAGGGTTATTTACAGAAGAGTAAGAGATGAAAGGGATAGTGAAGAGGAAGAGGAGATAAAGCGGAAGGGGACAATGAAACAAGAAAAACACCTTGAACCTCAGCATGGGCCTCTTAAGGGGTAATTATTATAGATGTTGAATCTTCACCTAAAAGAAGTCTTTCACCTCCTCCTTCACCTCCTCCATCTAAGAGGCAAAAGATTGACAAGCCTGAAGAACAGCCTGCACAAGAACCAGAGGAGGAGAATGTGATCATTCTTACTAATTAAGAGTTGCAGGTTGGAATCGCATCTCCACCAAGGTCATTAGATTGGGACCTTGCTCCATTGGACATGCAAGGATAATCCATCCAGGATATAAGGAAAGAAGCATGTGACAAATTCCTGGATGATGAGACATTTTTTCACAACCATGCATTTTCACAGCTGGTCTGGACAACTAAAATTGAGGAGTATAAAAATAGATGTGCTGAGAAGAAGGACCAAAATCCTAACAGAAATAATAAGGAAGTTGAAGAAGAAGTTAAAAGTTAAATGATGAAACAATTTAAATCCATCACTCTTATAGAGGGAAGAACAATTGTTGACCAAGAAGGGGTATTGATTCTTCCATAATGGGATATTGCAGATGTTGTAGCTTTTGATGTAATAAGGAAATCTCAGTAACCTTTGTATAATTTAGATGAGAAAGTTATATTGGCATTGCAAGGGTCTGCCTACAACCAAGAATATGCCACATTGGCAATATGGTTGTTAACTAAAGGGGAGAGGAAGCCTGACATAGCAGACATAAAGCCAAATTTGAGGGGAAGTCTGATATAAAAGAGCTTCAGAGACTTCATTGGTGGAAGAAACTGACCTAACATTGAATATGGCAAGGTTGGCACAAGAAACATCTAAGAGGGAAAAGGCAGATAGAGAGGAATAGCAAAGAAAATAGGAACACGTATTTGCAGAGTATATCAAAGTTCAACAAAAGAATACTAAACTGGAAACTACAGTTCAACTACTGTAGCAAAAGCAATTAGAAGCCCCTCCTGATTTGCCCTCAACATATAAAACACCTCCAGCCACCCCCATTAAGTCAAATTCTAATTCTCTAGTTTGAATTGGACCTTTTGTTTCCACATTAGAACTAATTATTGAGGAGCTTACATATTTAGTTGACCTGTCCAAGGCTCAGATGCTCGAGAAAATAAAGGAATTAGAGCGCCAAGTAAAAGACACAGAGGAAAGAGATGTCTTCGAAAATAAGGAGATAGTGAATACAGTTTTGAGCCATTTAATGAGAAGATTGATAGTAGGTTACACAGTTTTCATTCATTATATTCTTTATTGTCTGAAACCATAAAAAGAAATTGACAGGGATCAAGAGGTAGCTGCGCCATTATTTGGTAAGTGGGTGCATAGAGCTAATGAACTAAAATTGATGTTCATGGCTTCCAAATTTCATGTTGATAGACCTCAAGCACTTCAACCAACCTATTTATTGGTGAAGTCATTACAAGAATTTCAGACTCTTCCAAAGAATCTAGAGAAGAAAATTAGAGAATTGATGAAGGATTTCGATGAACTACAAGACACATTGTTGTCTGGGATTATAGAAGAGAATGGACATGTTAAACAAGATATGTTTGAGGATAGTATGAATAAGATCATCAATACAGGGACATATTTTGAAATTTTGAGAGGGAAGCCAACCAAGTAGCCATTAAATATACTCCATATAGGACGAAGGCAGACGAGGTTATGAATTTTGAATGGCCATCATAAGAGGAGTATAATAATTGGGTGAGAATGTACTTAAATGAAGAATAAGGTAGAAACAGACAGTTAGTTACTTATTGTAAGGAATAATAACTTGGTTCCCAATTTTGGCATCTTGCAACAGTTAGTACAATGGGAAGTGAATCTAGAGCATCATGAGCCAACACCAGTATCATCTTTGTTAAATATTAAGAAGGTCAAGCATGAAGAATGACTTAAGAGACAATTAGAATATTTTGCCACTAAGGAATATTGTTGTAACAACAATCACAAGTTGTCCAATTATCCTATGACGTGTGTTTTATCAGGCTTGAATCTTGTTTGCTCCCTTGTTTTATAAAAGGGAATTCAAGGCCGTGTATAAGGGTCTTTTTCTAGTTTCTAAAAATTTTGGTTCCAAATGAGTCCCAGTAGAAATTCATAGGTGAAGTTGAGAACAATTTGTTAGTATGATACAAAGCAAATAGATAGAAAGTTTAGTGTTATTTTTTGTGAAGTTGTTGAATCCTTGGAATGTATATTGTTTTTGGCAGAACTAGTAATTGAATTTAAAAGGACAAAATTCAGATCTATTTCTCTCCAATGTATGATTTTTTCATATTTTGAATTAAATAAATCAAGGGTTTCTTTTCATTCATCTCATTGTTGTAGTGTGTGTAATTTTTAATTCGTGCTTTAATCTAATAGATTAATTAAATGCTTGAATAGAATTACAAATTGATAGTACCTGTGCAGGGATTTCGATAATAATTTTTAGGTTTGGTTACAAAATGAGATTTATTGTAAGGAAATAATATCTTGGATCTATATACTAGGGTAACATTTTATCATATATCAATATGCAGTCTGTGAATCCAATCTCCGAATGGGATAAGGCACTGATCTAGGCTAAATACTGCTCTTGTTATCAGTATTTTGTCTGAGTCATCTTTGACTTGATATTTCTTGATAAATTACGAGTGTCTTTTCATTTTATATATGATTGTTGACATCTCATGCTCTAATTGGTTGAGAATCAATGCGAAATTAGCCTTTCCTATAACATTCTACCTTTATGTTGAGCCTTACTATATGAGACTATCTGCTTTTTTGTAATGTTATTTGCAATTGTGGTGCAGAGATTTTAAATTCACTAAGGGAGCACCCTCCCGGGTTTTGTAGAGCCCAAAGTGCAAAAGGATTTGTCAGGATCCTTGTCAGTTTGTCCAATTCCTAGAGATTATTGAGTATTGGAGTCATCTCCTCCATAGATAATTGAAATATAAACTTGGTTGCTACATCAGATAGCATAAATCATGTTTGGAAACCAACAATCATCAACATGTTCTAATAATTCACGTGGGTCATCTCCTTCATATAGTTGTCCTTGGAATCTTGTCAATACAACACCCTCATTATTTATAATTTTCCTTGACTCCATGTGTATCAAAATTTGGAGACACGATAATGAGTCAAAGATATTTGCATGTTGTTGAGCAATAATCTAAGACTCAACTTGATTTGAATTGGTAGAAACTATTTGTTGAAGGGTATTGAATTCATGTATATCTGAGAGAATTTATTTAAGAACATACATGTCTAATGACTGATCAGATACATTTGATGCTAAAATGTGAGATGTGGTTACTGATTGAAGGCACCTTTTTCCCTAATTACACTATAGTACCATATTTTCTAATTATTAAAGCAGGATGGGTCCATTTTGAAAAGGTTCTTTCTCCTTATTGTTTGCGAATCAGCACAAAGAGGCACAGTAACCCAGAGGGTTTTTATGTGATGTTTACAAAAAGAATCAAAGGAACCTAGCTGCCTCATCAGTTCAATTTTCTAGAAGAGTTGATCAAAAATGAATTTGATTTGGATAAACAAGATGTCAAACAAGAAAGATGGATGACTTATAAGAATTTGCTTGATAAAGTCCACAAATTGGATGCAAAGTATGATCTGTTGAAATAATTCAATCCATTTTGTAAGAAAATTGATTATCTGATAGAAAATTTTGATGAAGTCATGTATGACCTAATGGACGAGATGGAGAAATTGGAGATAACAAGTGGCCGAGAAATAAGAGAAGAACCTACAAAATTAGTAGCCCAACAAAGGCCACTATCAAAGCCTCCTCAGCAAAGGCCCCGAGTACTACAATCAGCATCACCACTAGAAGGGAGATCAAAGGAGGAGAGACCTATTTACATGCCTCTAAGAGGGAGGGTTATTTACAGAAGAGTAAGAGATGAAAGGGATAGTGAAGAGGAAGAGGAGATAAAGCGGAAGGGGACAATGAAACAAGAAAAACACCTTGAACCTCAGCATGGGCCTCTTAAGGGGTAATTATTATAGATGTTGAATCTTCACCTAAAAGAAGTCTTTCACCTCCTCCTTCACCTCCTCCATCTAAGAGGCAAAAGATTGACAAGCCTGAAGAACAGCCTGCACAAGAACCAGGGGAGGAGAATGTGATCATTCTTACTAATTAAGAGTTGTAGGTTGGAATCGCATCTCCACCAAGGTCATTAGATTGGGACCTTGCTCCACTCGACATACAAGGATAATCCATCCAGGATATGAGGAAAGAAGCATGTGACAAATTCCTGGATGATGAGACATTTTTTCACAACCATGCATTTTCACAGCTGGTCTGGACAACTAAAATTGAGGAGTATAAAAATAGATGTGCTGAGAAGAAGGACCAAAATCCTAACAGAAATAATAAGGAAGTTGAAGAAGAAGTTAAAAGTTAAATGATGAAACAATTTAAATCCATCACTCTTATAGAGGGAAGAACAATTGTTGACCAAGAAGGGGTATTGATTCTTCCATAATGGGATATTGTAGATGTTGTAGCTTTTGATGTAATAAGGAAATCTCAGCAACCTTTGTATAATTTAGATGAGAAAGTTAGATTGGCATTGCAAGGGTCTGCCTACAACCAAGAATATGCCACATTGGCAATATGGTTGTTAACTAAAGGGGAGAGGAAGCCTGACATAGCAGACATAAAGCCAAATTTGAGGGGAAGTCTGATATAAAAGAGCTTCAGAGACTTCATTGGTGGAAGAAACTGACCTAACATTGAATATGGCAAGGTTGGCACAAGAAACATCTAAGAGGGAAAAGGCAGATAGAGAGGAATAGCAAAGAAAATAGGAACACGTATTTGCAGAGTATAGTAAAGTTCAACAGAAGAATATTGAACTGGAAACTACAGTTCAACTACTGCAGCAAAAGCAATTAGAAACCCCTCCTGATTTTCCCTCAACATATAAAACACCTCCAGCCACCCCCATTAAGTCAAATTCTAAGTCTCCAGTTTGAATTGGGCCTTTTGTTTCCACATTGGAACTAATTATTGAGGAGCCTACATATTCAGTTGACATGTCCAAGGCTCAGATGCTTGAGAAAATAAAGGAATTAGAGCGCCAAGTAAAAGACACAGAGGAAAGAGATGTCTTAGAAAAGGAGATAGTGAATATAGTTTTGAGCCATTTAAATGAGAAGATTGACAGTAGGTTACATAGTATTCATTCATTATATTCTTTATTGTTTGAAGCCATAAAAAAAAATTGATAGGGATCAAGAGGTAGTTGCGCCATTATTTGGTAAGTGGGTGCATAGAGCTAATGAACTAAAAATGATGATCATGGATTCCAAATTTCATGTTGATAGACCTCAAGCACTTCAACCAACCTATTTATTGGTGAAGTCATTACAATAATTTCAGACTCTTCCAAAGAATCTAGAGAAGAAAATTAGATAATTGATGAAGGGTTTCAATGAACTACAAGACACATTGTTGTCTGGGATCATGGAAGAGAATGGACATGTTAAACAAGATATGTTTGAGGATAGTATCGATATGATCTTCAATACAGGCACATATGTTGAAATTTTGAGAGGGAAGCCAACCAAGTAGCCATTAAAATATACTCCATATAGGATGAAGGCAGACGAGGTTATGAATTTTGAATGGCCATCATAAGAGGAGTATAATAATTGGGTGAGAATGTACTTAAATGAAGAATAAGGTAGAAACATATAGTTAGTTACTTACTGTTAGGAATAATAACTTGGTTCCCAATTTTGGCATCTTGCAACAGTTAGTACCTCGGGAAGTGAATCTAGAGCGTCATGAGCCAACACCAACATCATCTTTGTTAAATATTAAGATGGTCAAGCATGAAGAATGTCTTAAGAGACAGTTAGAATATTTTGCAACTAAGGAATATTGTTGTAAAAAGAATCACAAGTTGTCCAATTATCTTGTGATGTGTGTTTTGTCAGGCCTGAATCTTGTTTGCTCCCTTGTTTTATAAAAGGGAATTCAAGGCCGTGTATAAGGGTCTTTTTCTATTTTCTAAAATTTTTGGTTCCAAATGAGTCCCAGTAGAAATTCATATGTGAATTTGAGAACAATTCATTAGTATGATACAGAGCAAATGGATAGAAAGTTTAGTGTTATTTTCTGTGAAGTTGTTGAATCCTTGGAATGTATATTGTTTTTGGCAGAACTAGTAATTGAATTTAAAAGGACAAAATTCAGATCTATTTCTCTCCAATGTATGATTTTTTCATATTTTGAATTAAATAAATCAAGGGTTTCTTTTCATTCATCTCATTGTTGTAGTGTGTGTAATTTTTAATTCATGCTTTAATATAATAGATTAATTAAATGCTTGAATAGAAGTACAGATTGATAGTACTTGTGCAGGGATTTCGATAATAATTTTTAGGTTTGGTTACAAAATAAGATTTATTGTAAGGAAATAATATCTTAGATCTATATACTAGGGTAACATTCTATCATATATCAATATGCACTCCGTAAATCCAATCTCCCAATGGGATAAGGCACTGATCTAGGCTAAATATTGCTCCTGTTATCAGTATTTTGTCTAAGTCATCTTTGACTTGATATTTCTTGATAAATTATGAGTGTCTTTTCAATTTATATATGATTTTTGTCATCTCATGCTCTAATTAGTTGAGGATCAATGCAAAATTAGCCTTTCCTATAACATTCTCCCTTTATGTTGAGCCTTATTATGAGACTATCTGCTTTTTTGTAGTGTTATTTGCAATTGTGGTGCAGAGATTTTAAATTCACTAAGGGATCACCCTCCCGGGTTTTGTAGAGCCCAAAGTGCAGAAGGATTTGTCAGGATCCTTGTCAGTTTGTCCAAGTGCTAGAGATTATTGATTATTGGAGTCATCTCCTCCATAGATAATTGAAATATAAACTTGGTTGCTACATCAGATAGCATAAATCCTGTTTGGAAACCAACAGTCATCAGCATGTTCCAATTCTTTACATGGGTCATCTCCTTCATATAGTTGTCCTTGGAATCTTGTCAATACAACACCCTCATTATTTATAATTTTCCTTGACTCCATGTGTATCAAACTTTAAAGACATGATAATGAGTCAAAGATATTTGTATGTTGTTGAGTAATAATCGAAGACTCAACTTGATTTGAATTGGTAGAAACTATTTGTTTAAGGGTATTGAATTCATGTATATCTGAGAGAATTTATTTAAGAACATACATGTCTAATGACTGATCAGATACATTTGATGCTGAAACGTGAGATGTGGTTACTGATTAAAGAATGTTTACTTTATTCAGGTTTACTTTACCTCTTTTTGATTCAAACACCACCTCAAGTTAAGTATTACCAACAATTTGACTTGTGTTAAAATTTGGAGCAATAAACTAGTAATTAGTTTGATAGCTATTTGCAACTTCTAATCCTCTACCTTCAATCTCACATACAGGTATATGAGAACTAGTAGCCTCATAATCATGGAATTTTACCAATCCATATTTCATCACTCCTTCAATGACCATTGTCATTTGAAATGCTTGATGCAACTTTTTGGGTTTTTTGTTTCTTAGCCGATAACTCATTTTCTTATCAAATGCACCCAAATATGCTATTAATGTCATTGCATCGTGAGGTCTACAATTATCAACAATCCTTTTTAACATCGTTATGAATCTGAGGTTAAAATCAGGGACTAATTTTTCATCTCTAATATGAATATTTATGAAATCGCTAAACATTGTGGACACACACATTCTCTCACCAAATTGCTCACTAATTGATAATTGAAACTCTCTCCAAGAAATGATAGAATCTGGAAACAAATTTGACAACCAATCTCTAGCCCCTTCGTTCAAAGATTGCACAAACAACCTCATGATCTATTTCATAATCATCCATCAAGTCATTGAATCTCTACAAGTGTTTCTTAGTTGATTCATGCTTCTAGCCACTAAACCTCAGTATCTAAATTTTAATCTATGCTCGTATAATATTTGGGAAGCCATGGATTTTACTGAAATTGAGGGCTCTATACCTCTTAGAAGTAAAATTATTTCTCATACTATACAATTAAGGCTAATTATCAATCATGGTCACACTTGAAACTGTGTTGGGATACACACACTAAAGTAACATGACATACTCTTAGGCTATACTCTAACTCAAAGATCTCAAAACCCTCATGCAACATGACTTACAACAATTTTGACTAAGATTTCTATCCAATGAGTATGTGTCTAAAATATAAAGATACTCCCTCATGCAACACAAGGAATGACGAGAATAATCAAGAAGTATGTAGAATTTTTTTACTGTTCTTTCCCTAACTTAGTGCTTTCCCTCACCTAATAAAGAACTTTGCTATTTCATGAAAATTCAAAGAATATCTAGAAATAATTTGCAGCATCTGTCCACCTTTCATGACTGGGAATATTATGGATTTGATATATTCCGTCACATTGTTTTAGGTTCTTTCAAATAGAGATTTGTCACCTCGTTTGTAGAGGGAAAATTTAAACAACTAAAAGTCATTCAAAGCACATCTTCATTCTGGGTTTCTTTCATCAGCAAAGCCACGCATTCTCCTTCAAAATAAATGCAATTAAACCTTCATCCAAGTATGAACACTCTGAATCTGAAATAGACTCTCAAATTCAATACATTTTTTACTCCATGTCATATGGATAATTCAAATGGTTTTTCCCCAGTAGAGTCACCAGTTTTGTTGATGATTTTTCTTGCTACCTCCAGTCCTAAGGGGAAATAAAACCTTTAGGTTGTGGGACTTAGAACTTAGAGCATAAAACTTACACAATCAACAGACTGGAGACAAGAAAACACAACACAACAAGACTTTCATAGCATTCTTCACTTTGAGCTCCACCAGACTCAGGAGGGTGTTCCTATTTTCAGATCTTATGGAAAATTGCCCATGCATTTCTAGACAAGGCCACAAGTTGCTTAATAGTGGATGATTATCAAACTCACCAATAATGGGTGCTTAAAATTCAGAAGTTATTCAATATTTATCTCATTACTATTCAGAATAACAACAAAAAACATTATCATTACATGTTCATTTATTAACACACTACTTTGGAAATTTGAATGAAAAACAACATAAACAAGAAATTTGGAGGAAGGAAAGGGAAAATGAGGCTGAATATTCTAAAAATTCTTTGAATCTGATCATGAAATTTCAGCAGACCAGTTTATAATCCATGGAACAGAGTCAGGACCGTTTCAAATGCAAATGTCTAACAATAAACCGTCAAAATTAGTGGATCTTAATGACATTGATCACTTACAATAGTGTAACCCCTTTTGTTACTACACAAATCATTCTTCAATTAATCTAGATAATATTTCTAAGATTATTGCAACATGAATAAAGGACATTAATTTATTCCTTAAAGAAAACCTACAAAGATTATCACACATTCACAAAATCTTGTGAAGACAAATAACAAAAACCCTTGGTATTGCTATTCATGTAAAATAAGAAATACACCATATAGACAATTTATGTATAATATTCATGGAAAACCATAAACTAATTCATGTTACCTCTTAGGAAATTTACATTCTCCTTGTTCCAAACTATTCTCATGATATAGACCTCGTTAGTACTTTTCAATTGCTTTTAAAATGACTTACTAGAATCCCCTTCTCATAGCCTTGGAATTCTTTTTATAACAGTAAGGAATGCAACAAGCTTCGGGCTGTTTACAAATGGCTCTTTCTCCTTTTGACATGTTTTAGAAAAGAAACCCTATTATGAACTCTAAACAAGACAAAATTGGACTTTGTGTACTAGAAACCACCTGAGTGGAGAATAAAAAACTTGTTGAAGTCCAACTACTTTGAGTCGTTCCACCATCGCAGTGTAGATGTCTTAGAAGAGGCAAGTTTCACACCATACTAGCTAGAAGATAAGCTCCACAAACTACAATAGGAGCTCCATAAACTAGAAGACGAGATCTACAAACTAGAAGAGGAGCTTCACAACAATAAAACATAAGCATCCTCAAAACTAGAGGAGAGGCTCACCGAACAAGAAGAAAAGCTAGTAAAGTGGAAAGAGGATCTCAAAGAGCAATGTTGTAATTAGAATATGGGTTGCAACTCCAACTCTCAATTTGAATTTCATAGGCTCTACAGCTAAGCCATCCACCACCTTTCCTCATTGTTCTCCTCTCTTCTCCTCTTGCCTCTCAGTTGTTTGATGGTGAAGGGATGATTACGGGTAGCTCTTGAAAGATTCTTTGCAACAAAGGCATCCTTTCAATATCCCTTTATCTACCCCTCATATTTTCAATATCCCTTTAGCTATAAAGGAAATCTATTGAAATATTCTCCATCCAGTATCACAGAATTTGTACCTTATAAACACACAATCCTTCTCTACATATGATTGCTCCATTTTTGAAATTGTTCTCAAATAAACACAGAGGGTCACTTTTGTAATCACATTTGGCCAATGCACCAATTGTTAGCTTAAAAATATTAGAGGCTCTAAAAATAGCCAAACTTCATAGCACCACACACACAAGCAATCTTTTATGCTTTATGTCCTTTTAGAAGACTAAACTTCATTATTAATCTCACAACTACAAATTCAGTTATTCTTTGAAAAGAATTGTCACTCGTAGCCATGCAACCTATTTCGTTGCCGCTTTGAATCCCTCGCATGTAAGGATTTATAACTATATTATCTAGAGTTGATCTTGTGTGAGCAATTTGTCATGATTTTCCTATCCTTTGATCATGAAACTCATGTTTCCAGTTTCATGCTTTCTAATCTTCCTTGTATCAATCTTCTCAATTCGTACACGTCGATTCGAGCAACGTCTATGGAGGCCCGCAAAGGCTTGACCTATCACTTACTCTTGACACATATTGACCTTTAGAGTTTCCTTTGAGTCCATATGTATCTCTGACATTTCTTTCTTCTACTCAAAACTTGTTGAACTCATCCTATGTGCTTTGTTGCATGCCGAGCTGACACGTCAAACGCTCTTTTCATTCAACTGGCAAGGCATTCCATCCCCACTTACTTAGGAACTCATTGAAAGAATAGACACCTCCCAACGAGTGACAAGTTAATTTTTCATGACAACTCTTGCACTCCTATAACTCAAACTCAGAACTCGACACTCAACCAAATATTTAAAATAATCTGTCAAGAACCTGATCTATATAGTTGGAAACCTTAAAACTAATAATTATCACTCACAACTCACTGAAGTGTACTTCCTTCCCTCATCGAGTCCTGAGTTATCTTGCAGACCGCATGCCAAGATGCCACGTCAGACTCAGAGCCTTAACAAGGCATGTAAATCATTCAACACACATCGATAACCTTTAAACTATGGCCCACTTGAAAATAACTTTGAAGCACATGTACATAACCTGTGTCCCTAATACATTGAATAAGTAGGACAAAGGTATTTAGGGTAATTTGAATCCTAAGGTTACCAGTTGAAACAAAAGGACTAAGAATTAGGGGTCAGTTTCAAATGATAAGTAACCCATGAGAAAGAAACTTAAATCATAAGTGACCAAAATAGGAGGTCATTGATAAAAAAGATAAGCTCGCCAAAGGAACATTTGAATTCTTGCTAGATCATAATTTCAATTTCCTCAAATTTTGAGGGTGCTAACAGGTTCCAATGGTATATATGAGCTTGTTGATGTTAATAATGTGTTAGCACATATTTTTACAAAAAAAATTGTGCTATATGGAGGCCTTTTCTTTCATCATATGAGCATTTATTATTGGTGTGCATGTGCAGGAACCTTATTAGCACGAGTAAAGTTCTCTAAGGATCAGTTGTTTCAAGAATGTCAAGGTATCACTTGGGCACACTAAGGGCATGCACTAAGTATAGACTGCACAAGGAACCCAACGGAGAAGTCATTATGGTATAACCTAAGATTGTTTTCTAGTGTGTATTAGACCCTGTGGGATAGTTGGGATCACTGATATTCAAGGTGGATGGCTCATTTGTTTAAAATTGCAAAATTTCAATTATCGGCATCAGTAGTCTCGATGAAACAACATTGGCAAGCAAAAGAAGGATTAGCGGCATGACATATACCGATAAATCATAGGGTAGATTCATTGGAGCACTTACAAAATATTCAGCATGATGCGCGCTCTTGGAAAGGCATACCATCAGGATAGCTTGTTCGGATGAGGCAGAAGGTGGGTATTGTCTATCGGCATGTATCGGCTTATCAGAAATAATGAAAAAACACTATCCCAATACATTATGACTAAAGGGAATTGAAGGCGGGTCCATCGGAGAAAAAACCATATCAGGATAGCGCAAAAATAGTTAGGTCGATCCCCAATAACATGGAGAATCAGAAGGCGGAACCATCGGTATTACCTATATCGATAAAACATACTCAAAGGTATAAAGCATAAAAGTACATCGGAGACTCATCGGGACTGCGGGAGGAATAGAAAAAGGCTATTCTAACTCCTGATGAAGATAAAAGTGCATGCAGGAATATCGGTGTAAATTATATTGATAAAGTAAACATTAAGTGAGGGCTCATCGGGACATCGGAAGAAGAAATTTTATGCTATGCCGAATCCCGATAGGACTGTTAGGGCAGATAGTGAGTTGCAAGGAGTTTTTCAGGGTAAGTTGTCTCAATAACGTAGGGAGCTTGGTCAGAATGCAAATTGATATGTTAAGGTCATCGAGACATCGAAGTGACATAAAATGAACTATGTCGATACCCGATGGGTAAAGTAAAGGAAAACCAAAGGTGGATGCATCAGGGAGAGTTATGTTGATGGATCATGAAAACAAAAAGAAAAGCCAAAACTGAAGGAGTGTCCATTAGGATAAAGTGAACCATCGGGATAGGCGAAAAATTGCCATCCCGAGACTTGATAAGTCAGTTGGGATAGATTATGTCGATCAGAAGGTAAGAAGCGGTAAAGTCCTAACAAATAGTGCCAAATAATTGAATCATCGAGAAAAGTTTGTCCGATTATCCATTGGAGGTCTTGATGTGAAAAACTGACAAAATGGTTTCCATTAAATGCATCCATTGAGTAGGTTTGTTGCCACATGAAGCAGATCCATCAAGATTGTAGTAATTAAGTATAAGATTGGACTCCTTGGGATATATAGCTAGTGTTACATAACAACATTTCGCACAAAGTTATTGCAGAAAGATATCAGGTGTTTATTGAGAAATATTCTGAGCTGTTGAGCATAGAGTAAAGGAATTTGCAAAGATGGAAGGGTCAAGCTCAAAAGGGAAGCGGAAGGTTGTTGAAATATCTAGTACCACGATAAAAAAATTGAAGGATGAAGTTAGTGAGGCTTGAAGGAAATTAAATCAAGACATGATAGATCAAATGGGCTCTCGAGGAGCTAGGTCATGCAGAGCTAAGGTAAATTTGCCTATTCGTGACCAGTTGGAAGACAGATACAGAAAAATTGGAGATGTACTCACAACAATGCGAGGGCACGAGCTGTTTCTTTTTCATTACCTCCGCAGCGATGAGCCTATGTCAATTTCAAACCCATGGAGTACCAATTTAGGTAAACTCGTGGTACCTAATGTCTTTGTAAATATTAATTTATTGAAGCTCTAGGTAAGAAATTATGATACAAACAAACGATGCATTTTGTTTCCCGATGAGACTTCTTTAGTTCACTTTGCAGTAGCCACAATTCAGTAAGTTTTTGCAGTAGATCTGGAGGTGAATGTGCCCTTATCATTTGTGGATTTGGAAGAGGAATACAAAAAAATGGATACTACATACTAGGGTTGGAACTTTGCTATTCACAAAGCAAAGAAGGGGAGGCTAACAGAGGAAGATGGTCCTCCTTATGATATGACTATTTTCAAGAAATATTTACAGTATACATATATGGCATGTGGTCAGGTTGGAGGAGTGTAAGCTCCTGATGTGGCAAACATAGGATCAATGGTTTTAGTAGCAGATATTCAGAGACATGAGCCTAGAGCTTTTGATTTTGCTTCATACCTAGTGGATAGACTTCATGAACTTGAAAGACAATCTAGACAAGCATTTCAAGCATTATTCATTGTTAATGCATATTATTTTATTTTATGGGAGATTTAGAGGGTTATGGTCAAAAGGTTTGAATGTAAGTACAGTTGGGAAGAATGGACAGGATCAACCAGTGTAGTTATGGGTTTCTCTCTGGGATTATAGATATGTAAATTCTCATTACCTCAAATTTGAAGAATTCTTTGTTAAGCCGATTTTCTTGCTCTTTGGCGAGCCTCTGCAGGGATCATTTTATGAGGATGTAAAGAAGTTTCTTAGGCCTCATGAGCACAAAAATCTGAAGGTTAATCACAATTGGGGTGATTGGTACTCATGCCAGAACTTCACTTTTGTTCGGTGCTATGGATTTGAAGGTTACCCCTATGTGCTACTGAAGCCTGCACCGGACATGATTACTTTTTTGGAAATTTTAAGGCAATTAAGTGTCTCTAATGCCAAACATTTCGGAGGTGCACATAAGCAGGCCTTCCTCCCTGGCACACTTCATTTCTTAGATTTTAAAATTGTATCTACCAGAGCATATGAGGTTATTGAAAGGAAGCTAGTGGATGAGTACAACCTATTCTAGCACACATCTAGAATGCATTATGATCCTAAGGGCTACATCCACACAAGCAGGAAGAGATAAGAGTTGGGAGATTACTTTCATCAGGAGGATGAGTTTCAAGACATGTGTAGAAATAAGGAAGTAGAGGAGCTTACAGAGGTTATGGAGACCTTGGAGAAGAAATTGGAGGAGAGAAGATAGAGACTAGAAAACATGGAGGGAGACCCAACTCAAAGTGATTTAGGGGAGAACAAGGTAGTTTCCAAGCTCCATGCACCTAAGAAAGAGAATGAACCAGAAGCACAGGATAAGCTCCTCGTTGTGCTAAATGCAAAAATAGATGAAAGGATGATAGAGCACACTTCATTTGTTTCAGATGATCAATTCATCAAGTCTAAAGAGTTTAAATCCTTCTTATACCACTTCAAAGGGAAGAAGCTGAGGGAAGCAATGCCAAATATCACACCAGAGAATGAGGAGGAAATATTACAGAAGCTTAAAGCTAATATTGATGTAGAAATGGAGACAATGATCCCTCAGAGAGGAAGGCAGTTGCTAGTGGAAGCAGGTATTATTCTTTTCCCAGGATGGGATTTGAGTGCATCATTCATTTTTGACAGTTTATTACATGCAGACAATAAGGACTTCAAGTTGAATGTCCAAGGGGTTAATGGTATATTCATTGGATCGAGGTATGATCTGGATGAACAAGCAATGTTGTTATGGGCATTGTACCCCCCGAATAAAAGGCCAAAAAACATAGATGTGGATAAAGCTTTTGGTCACATGATGACCCTGCAAGTTGGAGAGGTAGATCCTATGGTCATTGCTGACATAGGTATTAATATCTCAAAATTCAATAAGACTCAGATGAAACATGAGATAGCGGAGAAAAATAAATATAAGGCTTTATATGAGGAAACTCTTAAGAGGAGTGGACATCTGATACCTCAAATTACTGATTTAGGAGGCCATTGGAAGAAGAAATTTGAAAAACTATCTTATGAGCACACTAAGTTGAAGAGGGAGATGAAAAGCATCAAGGCTGATACTGCTTGTGTATTGATGAGTAAAATATATGATAACATGTAGAAGGCATTGAACAAATTTTGGGATTTATATCGAAGGACCATGGACAATATGGTGTCTAATACCAGAATTTGAGATAAACTCAACATGTTGTTACAAGATGCATCGACTAGGGAAAAGGTAAATAAGAAGGTTCAAGGTTTGCTTGTCACACATGATTAATTTACAAAGGAATTGAAATCTGAATTTGATGAGTGCTAGCAAATTGTTCAGCATGGGGTTCCCAGTTTGGTAGATGATGCAGGTGTAATCAAGGATAAGACCGTATGGCTTTCTAAGTGTAAGTATTTGCTTAGTGCAGCCCAAACCATTGCCAAAAATGGATATTCTTGATATGAATGACACGGACGATCAGTTGGAGAACTTTTACGTGATAGAGAATGCAACCAAGGATGCAGTATTCAATGCTACAACCTACAAAGACGCAGGCTATTTGTGGCACATTTAGAAGTGCAGACAACAATTGGATTGAAAATCTTAAGTCATTGTTTAGTTTTGTGTTTATAGTGCAATTGATGTTTTAGTTAGGTTGTTTAGTTGTTGTTCAGTTAGTTATTTAGGATAATGAAAGGGTGTGTCCTTTCATTCGTATCTCTTAGCATGTGCATTTATAATGAGTCATTTTGTATGTAAAGGGAGCTAGGATTCAGAAAAAACATACTGCCTGGAAGGACTGCAAGTTATATGTATTAGGGAAGTCTATAGGAAGAAGAAGTATATTTTTGTGCAAACAAACTATAATGGAGTATTTTCAAGTACAACTTATGTATGCAATCATCTCCTAAGGATTAGTATATAAAGGTTCATTGTTTATTTTTCTAAATATTGTGCATACTTCTATGTTGATGAGTTATCTTTGTCCTCTTGATAAATTTGTCATTTGATTTGCTATGATGTGCCATCACATGTTGTTACATTAAATGTGAGATTGGGTTTTTCATTGTTGTGTAACACATACTAAAACCTTCATAGTTGATGATTAATATTGTCTCAAGAGTTGATAATATTTTTTGTCCACAAAGTGTCATAAATATCCTTGGATAGAGGCACTGGTCTGTTATTTATCTTTTAAGGTCCTGGTTGGCCATGCATTTAAGGTCCTTGATAGAGAAACATTCTTCCTTAAGTCCTGAAATCATTCTTATTCTTAATATATTATCATAATCATTTTCATTTCTTTTCAAAGGCATTCACTTAAAGCACATGATAAAGCACAATTGCAGAACAACAATTTGCCAATTTTGTAATTTGCTAAAAGGCTTAAATCCACTTTAAATAATCTCTTTGTGCTTAAGAGGAAGAGGTATACCCACCTAGGTTCAGTGGAGCCTTAAGTGCAGAGGGATTTGATCTTCAACCATCCCTACTCATTGGCCAAGGCTAGTTGGATTAGTTGAGGATTTGGCAAACCCTTAAGCTTTCCAATCTGTGGTTTTGATCACCAACATAATGATCTATCTTCATGTTTTTAAAAAGCATTAACCCTAGCTCCTAGTGACAAAAAAAGTGACTCATCATTAGAGCATGGTTCTTGTTTGGAACTTGCAATAGCTCCATTTATTGTGCTCAAATTTGTTCCTCTTGCATATTGTCCACCTTCCCAAAAAAATGTCCAGCTAGATTGGGAGGCGAATTATTTGCTTGATTATCTTCATTTGTGTCATAGATCCTCTATTGCTTGTTTTCATTGTGTTTCCCTCGTGATATGTTTTTGTGTTATGTTAGGTTTTCTTTAAATGGTCCTTGTTACTTTGTTGGTGCAAGGAAATAAAGAGGTTGAATTTATTGTGACATTCTTCTATTTGTATCTCAATTCTTCTACATGTTTCTCCTTGTGTTGTCTACTTGGGGATGATGCAAAGCATTGAGATCTCTTTTGGTCTCTTTCATGTTGACTCAAAAGACACATGTTCCCTTCTTCCATTGTGCTTGTGGTTCCACTTCTTTAGGGGGATGAGGTCAATTCAATGCAAATATTCATGATATACATTATTTATCATAAGAGCATATTGACTCCAGAGTTGGTGGATCCCTTATGTGTTTTGTGACCATTATCATTTGATTTATCCTTTCTTGGGGGCATCTCATTGTCGTAATGTGCTTGTCTTTTGGATGCATGCTACCTTAAAGCAATTGCTCCCGATAAGTTGTATGCAAGCGCTTTAACGTGAGGGAACATACTCCTCTCAATTTTACACTTCATGCACACACCATGACATGTTTCGATACTCATGTTACCTTGCAAACTAAGCCTTTTACTTTGTAATTTGGTATTTTTCTTTTTCATGACTCATAGTAACAAAACCTTAATAGGCTAGCAGTCATGTTCTCTTTTCTCTTTCTTATGATGATCATTTTTTCTTGATATTGTAGTAGTAAGATCCTAAATTCCCTGCGGGCTTGGTGTGTCTTGTCTCTTTGATGTCTTTATAAAAAATTTCAATGCAAACCTTTGTACTTAACCATGAGTATGCTTAGTCTCATACTCCTGCTAAAGTGAGGGCTAAATGTAGCATCCTAAATTGTACTCGCCTACATTTTTTTCCTCACTTAGGCCTCACTTTGGTGTTCCATCCTCCAAGGCCTGATTGCAACACTAATTCTTCTCATACCACTCATTTACCTTACATTTTCACCAAATTTCCAGCGTCTTCAATAATTTATAGTCCTAATTTGCAGGACTAGTACGTACCATGCCCTAGTCTCAAAATAAGACCACGACGTACCATGCTCTGGTCCTAAATCAGGACCAAGGCGTATATGCCCTGGGCCTACTAATCAGGCCCCAAATTGGCCCCCTCTAGTGGTCACCTTTGATTAGTGATAAATATAGCCCCGTGTTGTCCTATTGCAAAAATTCAATTGGATTTTCAACAAGCAAGTATAAAAAGACGTCTACCCCTCTCATTTCAAAACCTAACAAATCTAAAAAATTCAAGATCTCAATTACACTCTAGTAAATTTAAGTGAGCAAGCAATCGGTCTTCTATCAATCATTAGAGCATAGGTGAAATCAAGATTCAAGCATTGGAGATGACATTCATGTTGTATGTTATATGAAGACAACCTGCATGAAAGCCTAATTCCTTTGTGAAGACAAAAAAACTTCATTAAAGGTATATCATTAGTGTTTCATTCATTCTCAGCCTTTCCCTAAAAAAGTAAAGTATTTTACTATAGTCTTTCATTTATATTTTCAATTTAATTTCATGGTTAATTCCAAGACTGGGGTTTGAACTAGGGAAAATCCCTATTCCTAACATATTTCCCCTTTTCATTGTGTACAGGGATAGGTATAGAGCTACATTCAAGAGGATCGACAAGATTTGCAAAGACGAATGGGTTCAAATTTTGACTGTAAGAAATTGAGAGGACCATGGTGAATTGATACTATTTGGTCCCAAAAAATCAGGCCAAACTTTTGAGAATAGGTTTGAAACATCTTCTTCTACTCAGATCCTAGTTGGTGGCTTCGTACGACATTTTTAGCTCACTATTTCTGTCAGATTGCTTTAATAGTTCACTATCTTGCCCGAATATTCCAAAATTCAAATTAATTCAATTTAAGGAGGATAGAGCCCCATCAAAGGAGCATGGAATCTTATCAAAATCTTGGTCTATCAAGGCTAGATCTATTTGATTCCTCTCCTCCTTAAAGTGATGGCTAATTAGGTTATTTGATGGTTTTAGTATCTTAATTTAACCCTAGCCCTAATTTCCACCATTATAGTAAGCAAGGGTTTTTTCCCATACTGGTAAAATCCTAAGGAAACTTAACAATTCTTTTATTACTCTAGTTCCTACGATTTTTTATCCCTCCCTATTGTTTGACTTTAGACCTATTATTTTATGCAATATGATCTACAAGATCATCTCTAAAGTCCTTGTAAATGGAATTAAGCTTATGTTTGGTACTCTTATTAAATGCGAACCAAAAAGGTTTTATCCTTGGGTGACAAATCCTAGATGCAACTATCACAACACATGGAAATATGCACTCAGTGGACAAGATGCACCTCCCAAGTATGACCCTCAAACTTGATAATTCCAAGGCCTATGATAGGGTTAAATGAGACTTTATCTTTATAGTCTTGAAGAAAATGGGGTTCCAAGAAAACTTGATTAATTTAATAAGAGAATGTGTTACCACTGTTAAATACTCATTCCTATTTAATGGTCTCTAAGGGATTCTTTGGGGCTGAAAGGGAAATCAGACAGGGGGACTCCCTCTCCCCTTACCTTTTTGTAATTTTGGTTGAGATGTTAGGTAGAAACTTCCTTAAGCTTGTTGCTAATGATAGTCTAGGGGTGTCAACATTTTGTCCACTATTTTTCCTTATGCCCTACAGTAGTTTGTGGATGATACTATTTTGTTTGGGGTAGCTTCAGTGGTTAGAGGCTAGAAGATAGAAGAAATGTTTGAGCCACTATGCCATGGTCTTTGCGTAGTGTATTATTTATGAAACAAATAACATCTACTTATTCAACACTACAAACTATTTGAAAAGAAAAATCCAAACTATCCTAGGTTGTCAATGTGTTGTCCCCCTTGATGTGTACTTGGGTCTCCCCCTTACTGCAAAGGAAGGTATCCCTACTTTTTGTAATTCCACTCTTGAGAGGTTGCAAAATAAATTAGGTGGTTGGAAGGGTAAATTACTTAGTAATGATGACAAGTTACAACTTCTTGTTGCTTCTCTTCAAGGTATAGCTATATGTAGAAAATTATGACTGCAAAACTAAAGAGATTGAAAAGATGAAATTAACAATCAAGCAAACACATATTTCAACCACACTTAAGATTGGGATGCTAAAAGGGAAGAAAACTAGATAAAAAGAAAATGATAAAAAATTAAGATGCAAACTCTAGATTATTCATTTGATTTGATTGTCCTTTGATTTGATGTGTGCTTGATCTATGCTTTCAAGGGTGCTAGATATGCTCCATGATAAGGAATTATGAAATATTAGCTCAAAATGTGGATGCAAAATGGATGCTAAAATGATATGGTTATACAAAGGATGATTGAATAATTCAGTATTACAATGGTATGAAAATGAAAGTGGATGGATTGTGAAGGAAAATGAGGGGATTAAATAGGCCAAGATGGGAGAAGAAGAGACATGAAAATGAGACACTTGTCCTTGAGAAGGGAAAGTATCATGGATGGAAATGACAAGTGTCCTTGAGAAGGGAAAGTGTCATGGAAAAGAACGACAAGTGTCCTTGAGGACACATGCCTATTTGGGAGAGAGACACCTAAATAAGAAGGTTCCATTCCAAATATGAAGATATTTCCAAATATCAAGATAATTCATGGATGGAAATGACAAGTGTCCTTGAGAAGGGCAAGTGTCATGGAAAAGAATGACAAGTGTCCTTGAGGACACATGCCTATTTGGGAGAGAGACACTCAAATAGGAAGATTCTATATAAAAATGAAGATATTCCTAAATATTAGGATATTTGAGATATTTCCCCAAATTTTAGGAAATTTCCTCAAATTATAAAAGATTTCCCCAAATATTAGGATATTCAAGATATTTTGGGAATGTGCACACAGATGGGGAGGGAAAGAGGATAAGGTTGACTAAAACCTATGGTTAGCCAATGGGTAAGGTTTTGGAGGAAGGGTTAGATGAGGGTTAGAGGAGGGTTAGAGTTAGGAGACATGTGGGAGAAAAATAATTTAATTAATTAATTCAATAATGGGAAAAAGATGGAAGGGACAAAAGATGAATTAAATAGTCAAATTATGCATTTGATCTATTTAATAAAAGAAGGATGTAAATTTAAGTAATTAATTGATTTATGATTGTCAAATAATTAATTAAAAGTGGACTCATTTTCAAATATGAAGATATTTCCCCAAATATTAGGATATTTAAGATATTTTGGAATGTGCACACATATGGGGAGAGAAAGAGGATAAGGTTGACCAAAACCTATGGTTAGCTAGGTGGGTTAGGTTTAGAGGAAGGGTAAACTAGATGTCATGATTAATAAAATTAATTAGCTAAAACGAGGGAACACTAATTAATGAAAATAATGCATAATTATTTAATTAAAGACATTTGGGATAGCTAAATTTAATTAATTAAATTAATCAGATTTAGGTGTCTACAATACCTATTTACTTCCTCTCCTTATTCAAAATCTTCTTGATTAATGGCTAAAAAATTTGATATTTTAGAGGAACTTTCTGTGGAGTGGGATGAAGGAGAAGAAAATATTTGCTCTATTTAGTTAAGATAAAGTATGACTCCTTAAGAAATTTGGTGACTTGGGCATAAGAAAAATTTAATCACCTAAACAAAGCTCTAATGGCTAAGATTGTTTAGGATATTACTCTAAATAACAAGGATATGGGTATAATCATGAGTCTCAAACACCATAACCATGAAATTTTTTATAGGGTTCTCACTAATTCTAGTTTCCTACGTGGCTCCAAGATATGACATAACATCCTTAAGACTCATAGATTAATATCTATGGGCCTTAAATGACAAGTGAGGAATGGTCATGTTATTCGCTTCTAGGATGATAAATGGCTAATTGATCAAACTCTTGCAACACACCCCATCTACAAAGATCCCCCCCTCTCTATCTCTCTATAAATATTTCCCCCCCTTTCTCTCCCCCCTTTATATTTTCCTAGCTACATATCTCTATATATCTATCCATCTTTTTATCCCTATGTTGGCATTGTGTTGTCATTGATGTCAACCGGTATAGGATGTTACCGATATCACTGACATTGATGCCAGCTAGTGAACAAGAAGTTGTCGATATGATGTTGCATACAATCGAGGTGAAGAGATTACATGATGAGGATTGGTCATGCTGAAGTGGCAGAATACTGCTTGGAACACACTGGACATGCAAGGTGTGCTACCAGGATAGTGAAGGATGGATGAGGAATTGAGATGATGTGTTTGTCATCTTGACAAACCAGATGAGAATAGAATTAGGTTGATGAAGTTGAATGATGGAGAGTCTGCATGAATATACATGGGATACCAGAATTTGCATTGTTGGTAGTTGACATGTTATGTCAACCAGTGAAACATCAGAGGAATCTGACCTGATTGAAGATGGAGTCTTGTGAAGGATGATGACATGGTGTCATCAAGAGTGGTAACCGATATATAAGTCCACCAGTTATATATGCAAGGTGAAGATGCAAAAGACTTCCCAATTGTGGGAATGTGCATGATTTGGTTGGACACGCCTGTTGACCGGTCAAGGTGTTCCACTGACAATTCAAGCAAAGAATGGACATGAGGAGTTAACCGGTATAATGTGAGATACCGACAAGATTAGTTAACCAGAAGTGAAAAGGAACCGGTAGAGTATATGGTTGGTGACCAAGCTAAACCGACAAAGAAGTGTGATGAGGTGGATACCAACTATGTTGTCACATGAAGATGAAGTGGCCGATGAAACCTGCACAGGTCGGTGAAGTAAGGTCGGTGAGGTAGTTGTGATTGGTCTGACATTGATGGTGACTACAAAGATTGAGGTAGAGTTGCAGAGTTGTGTGGCTTGAGATCGAGGACAGGTTGGTTGTGTGGATTGACATAAGCAAAGGAGATAATTGGGCTATTTATGGCGATTGTTTGAGCAAAGCCGATAGAATGGTTGCAGGTTGCTGAAGAAAGGAGGCATGTTCTAGAAGGCACGTAAATGACGGATATGTACAGATAGACATCTCTGATTTGTGATCCGATCGGATTTGATTGGATTTGGTGTGTCTCATGATCAGTGGAGAAAACCCAAAGGCGCCAAGTTTGAATTGGTTTTTGGCAGGAAGTCTGGGTTATAAATACATGAACCTAAGAGATTGTTTGTGCTGCTGAATGGTAGAATATTGTGTTGTTGCAAAGTGACTATGTGTTACTTCTGCATGTAAGAGCAAAAAAATGAAGTGCTCCATGAATATATGAGAAGAGAGTAAGAAGGAGGGATAACAAGGTTGAAGTGTTCAACTGGTAGAAGAGCAAAACCGATAGTGTCCATACTGGGAGAGCAAAGGCGAAGGAAACTGCAGAGTAGGCAGGCATAGGACTGACTAAGTATAGTACCGGTGGAGAGTAGCAGAGTGCTAAAGGAAGTGAGAACCGATAGAGAGAAAGGTGAAATGGCAAGCAGCAGCAGTGAGGAGAGAGAGGAGTGAGTAAGAAGAGAAGAACCAACAGGATAGTGACTAAGTTGGTGAAGATTCAGTCAGAGTGTGCAGAGAACTGGTATGGCTGAGGAGATACCTTACTGGCAGGGAAGATTGTATTGAGTTGTTACAAGATCCACTTGTAACTAGATTATTACCTTGTATTTGATGTTTTATATTGTGAACACAGAGTTGTAGCTCGGTGCAGGGGTTGTAGCTCCTTGGGTTGGTGCCCTAAAGTCAGGGGTTGGTGCTCCTTTAGGTTTTAGCTCATATATCGGGTAGGGGTTGGTGCCCTAAAACTTGTAACTGTGTTTTTATTGTGAAGCTGGATTGGAGCAGTAGACTCCAACAACATTTCTCACTGAGGTTTTTTCCATCTTGGGTTTTCCTCGTACATCCTAGTGTTATGTGATGTTACCTTGTGTGTGTGTATTTGAGTTAGTCTCCTCACTAACCAATAATTATGCATTGTGTTTGATCCTTAAACCAATATGCTCACAAAGGATAGTAAAAGAGAAGGAAATTGAGAACCACTGATTCACCCCCTCCCCCTCTTAGTGGTGCATTGTGTCTAACAATTGGTATCAGAGCCTAGGTTCCCAGTTAGAAGAGTGTTCTCAAACTTGGGTAGATTCTGGCCTAAGGACACAATGGTCTGTTTAGTGTCAATCTCTGCTCTTGAGTTTGATGGTTCTAACTATTCTATCTAGAGTTGTAGAATGGAAGTCTACCTGTCCTCCCTAGGTTATGATGTCTAGATGGCAGTTGTAAATGGTCTCCCTAAAAATGATTGTCCTCTCTCCATCTTTGAAGATGCAAGAAGATGCATGTGTAATGAAGAAGCAATGAAGGTCATATTTAGTGGACTCAACGGTGATGTTTCTTCTCAGGTGGACAAGTGTAGATCAACAAAGAGTTTATGGGAAAGACTGAAAAATCTCTATGGAAATGAGCCTATTATAGCTGGGTCAGGTTATGAAGACAAGAAAAAATCTGCATCAAACTCTTGTGTGGGTATTGAAGGTAGATCAAATAGTTGTTGTAGAAATGATGACGAGGAGACTCATCTCTTCATGGCACGCGAAATAAAAAGTGAAGAGCACACATCCGAATGTGACAAGGTAAGAAGATCCCCAGGCAATATGTGTTTGGCAGTGATGAAGAAGACGAAGAAGAAGGTGAATCTCAAGTTTTTTTTAAAGGTGAGTTGCTAAGTGCCCTTGACAAATTAAGAAGTGTCAGAAATGAATTTAAGAGTTATAAAGAATCAGTTCATGAAGAATGCAGTCAGTTGAGAACATACCTTGAAGAGTCAAACAAATATGTTTGCATGCTGACTACTAAACTTGAAGAAGCTAAAGGGATGACTGATAGATTGAAATCAGTCCTTGATGCTGATGAAGGAAGATGTGAGGTGTTGCAACTAGATGTGGAGACAAAAGACAAAGAATGTCAAAAGCTGAAAAGGGAAATGAAAAATTTGAGGAGAGACCTTGAGAAGTGTAAGAATGAACTCCAGTTTAGAAACTGGTATGATGGAAACATTGAGGCCTTGGACATTCATTTTGTCTCCTCTAATGGAGATATCAAGGGCCTAACCTTCCCAGTCTAAAGTACACCAAGAAAGAAGGCTGACCTAGCTACAACTGGTGAGGACTTGAGGCTAAAAATGAAGACTGCTGCAGCAAGAAGAAATAATGCAGAGCCTAAAAGAAAAAGGAAGCTGAGAGAAGATAGGTTCACTAGAAACATGAATGCAAGAAGGCATCCTAAGAGACTCTTCACCGGTGGAAGACAAAGAGATACAACATCCTGGAGAGGTAGAAGTGGAGAAGCCAAACCGGTCAGAGCACCTCATATTTGGCAAAATGAATTTGTAAGTAATATGTCTCCATTCTCCGATTACTATTTTGCTTGTAAAGGATATGGTCATAGGGGCGAGGAATGCAAAAAGATGTCTAGGAATAGAAAAAGTGTTCTTCCTAGAAATAACAATTTAGTTTGTAGAAGGTGTAATGCAATTGGGCATAGATCATTAGAATATAAAAACATGTATAAGCTTGCTCCTTGTTATGCTAACAAGAATCCAGTCACTACTCCTAGAAATGCAAATGTTGCATGCTATGACTGCAATGGATTTGGTCATAGAAATTATGAATGCATGAAGAAGGACTCATCTTCCTATGGCAACCGGTGGAACCATCTTAATCAACTCAGAGGCAGTTATAGGATATATGAGCAACAAAGACCCGCATGGAACAAGATGAAAAGTGTTCCTGTACATACTAGCAATTCAAGGAAATCGGTAACTAGCCAAAATGGCATGGTCAGAAAAGGAAGATCAAACCGGTATGTTAGAAGGTTCCCAAATCATGAGATTGACATGGATTTTGTATGTCACTACAACACCATTTGCAGAGAGATGACCAATGAGGAGGAGAAGAAGAAGACTGTAAAAGTGGAAAGGAAAGAATTCAAGCAGACATGGAGGAAGAAGTTGAAAGATAAGAGCATGGATCGAAATTGTGCACTCAATGCACAAGTGATATCTCCTGTGGTTTAAAGGAGATGCAGGACTCGGGGGGAGTTACATATTGACTATATCATTCACCCCTTAGTTGAGTATAGATAAGGAGATGAACAAGTTGCTGCCGGTAAGAGGAAGAAAATTTGAGAGCAATATGTGTAGTTACCCTGACTACACATGGAAGATGGTTTACTGCTACAGGTTAAATGAATGGTATTAGAGGAAACTGGAACCGAGAAATGAAGGTAAAGAGGAAAGTGATCCAGTAGAGACAAGAGACCAGTATGCAAAGCATGTTACCGACACAGATGTTGATCAATATTGCTAAGTTATGTAAGTCAATGAGTTGAGGGGTCATTGCAACAACTCGAATAGCTTGAATGGATGTGGCTATGTCTTAGGTGTCATCAAAAAGGACCTGAATGACATATGGTGGCCCAGTAGCAGATCCTATGTGCATGCATCTTTACGAGTCAACAAGTTGAATATGTGACCTGCAACTGGCATTGTGGTCATGTTGGTGGATATTACAGAAGTAGATCAAGTAGATGATCAAAGAAGGAGAGAGATCGATGTGTGATATTAAGGGTTGTTAGGTACCTAAGTTTTCCATCTCAAATGTTAGTAGTTGAGTTGATGTTATGCATAATCTTCAAAGGGGGAGATGCATCCGATAAAAAGGGGGAGAAAGATTTATGTCAGTACTCGGTAGATACAAGGAGGAATGTTATCCTGACAGTGCCCTTTGCCATTGCTGTCAAAGGGGGAGAAAGTTATTGTAGTATACCAGATACTACATGTGTTGACATTAATGCCAAAGGGGGAGATTGTTGGCATTGTGTTGTCATTGATGTCAACCGAAATAGGATGTTACCGGTATCACTGACATTGATGTCAACTAGTGAACAAGAAGTTGTCGATATGATGTTGCATACAACCGAGGTGAAGAGATTACATGATGAGCATTGGTCATGCTGAAGTGGAAGAATACTACTTGGAACACACCGAACATTCAAGGTGTGCTACCAAGACAATGAAGGATGGATGAGGAATTGAGATGATGTGTTTCTCATCTTGACAAACCAGGTGAGAGTAGAATCAGGTTGATGAAGTAGAATGATGGAGAGTCTGCAGGAATATACATGGGATACCAGAATTTGCATTGTTGATAGTTGACATGTTATGTCAACCGGTGAAACATCATAGGAATCTCACCTGACTGAAGATGGAGTCTTGTGAAGGATGATGACATGATGTCATCAAGAGTGGTAACCAGTATGTAAGTCCACTAGTTATATATGCAAGGTGCAAATGCAGAAGACTTCCCAATTGTGGGAATGTGCATGATCTGGTTGGACACGCCTGATGACCGGTCAAGGTGTTCCATCGACAGTTCAAGCAAAGAACATACATGAGGAGTTAACCGGTATAATGTGAGATACCGACAAGATTAGTTAACCAGAAGTGAAGAGGAACCAGTAGAGTATATGGTCGATGACCAAGATAAACCGACAAAGAAGTGTGATGAGGTGGATACCAACTATGATGCCATGTGAAGATGAAGTGGTTGATGAAACCTGCACAAGTCGGTGAAGTAAGGTCGGTGAGGTAGTTGTGATTGGTCCGACATTAATGGTGACTGCAAAGATCGAGGTAGAGTTGCAGAGTTGTGTGGCTTGAGATCGAGGACAGGTTGGTTGTGCGGATCGACGTAGGCGAAGGAGACAGCTGGGCTATTTAGGGCGATTGTCTGAGCAAATCCGATAGAATGGTTGCAGGTTGCTGAAGAAAGGAGGTATTTTCTAGAAGGCACGTAAATGACCGATATTTACAGATAGACATCTCTGATTTGTGATCCAATAAAATTTGATTGGATTTGGCGTGTCTCGTGATCAGTGGAGAAAACCCAAAGGCACCAAGTTTGAATTGGTTTTTGGCGGGAAGTTTGGGTTATAAATACATGAACCTAAGAGATTGTTTGTGTTGCTGAATGGTAGAAGATTGTGTTGTTGCAAAGTGACTACATGTTACTTCTGCATGTAAGAGAAAAACAACAAAGTGCTCCACGAATATATGAGAAGAGAGTAAGAAGGAGGGATAACAAGGTTGAAGTGTTCAACTGGTAGAAGAGCAAAACTGGTAGTGTCCATACTGGGAGAGAAAAGGAGAAGGAAACTGTAGAGTAGGCAGGCATAGGACCGACTAAGTATAGTACCGGTGGAGACTAGTAGAGTGCTGAAGGAAGTGAGAACCAACAGAGAGAAAGGTGAAACGACAAGCATCAACAGTGAGGAGAGAAAAGTAAGTAAGAAGAGAAGAACCAACATGATAGTGACTAAGTTGGTGAAGATTCAGTCAGAGTGTGCAGAGAACTGGTAAGGCTGAGGAGATACCTTACTGGCAGGGAAGATTGTATTGAGTTGTTACAAGATCCACTTGTAACTAGATTATTACCTTGTATTTGATGTTTTATATTGTGAACACTAAGTTGTAGCTCGGTGCAGGGGTTGTAGCTCCTTGGGTTAGTACCCTAAAGTCAAGGGTCGGTGCTCCTTTGGGTTGTAGCTCATAAATCAGGTAGGGGTCGGTGCTCCTTTGGGTTGTAGCTCATAAATCAGGTAGGGGTTGGTGCCCTAAAACTTGTAACTATGTTTTTATTGTGAGGCTGGATTGCAGCAGTAGACTCTAGCAGCATTGCTCACCGAGGTTTTTCCCATCTTGGGTTTTCCTCGTGCATCCTGGTGTTATGTGATGTTCCCTTGTGTGTGTGTGTATTTGAGTTAGTCTCCTCACTAACCAGTAATTCTGCATTGTGTTTGATCCTTAAACCAGTATGCTCACAAAGGATAGTAAAAGAGAAGGAAATTGAGAACCACTGATTCACCCCCTCCCCCTCTTAGTGGTGCATTGTGTCTAACACCCTATCCCTCCCTCTCTCATACCTCTCCCCATATAGTCTATCTATTTAGATATATATCTTGCTTCCCCCTTTATTTCTCTCCCTCCCTCTCCACCTATCTCTTTATTTGAAAAGATAGAGGTATAGAGGGATTTATTTGAAATTTATAATTCTAATGAGAGGCTTGATGATACATTTTGAATAGATACACCTACCCTTAGACAATTGCAAGATGATAGGAGATTGTTGATTACTGAAATTTAGTAGCCTAAAATGATCTTCCAAAACCTAGAATTTGCATTGTAACTCCTAGAGATCTACAACCATTCTAAAAAATCCTAAAATTATATAAATGGAATATAACTTAAAGTATAAGAAATTAAAAACACATATATAAATATTTATGTCATGTTTATATTTTGAGAAAGAGGAAGAGTGTAAGCTATATAAGGCGGTAGAGAGAGATGAGAAAAGAAAGAGATTTTGTTCTTAGAAATGTGAGTGTGTTATAATATGTTCAAGTGTTATAATACACTTCCATTATATCTTGTTGTGGCTACTTCTTGGTCCTCTAGTATCCCTTTCCATACTTACCCAGAATTAGTGCTATACTTCAATGGATATATGAAGGAAATAAAGGATCCACGTTTTTCCTTAACTATCTCAATTATAAAGATTAAAAAAGAGAATTAATGTTATATTGGATGAATATAGATTACACATAGACTCTATTGAAATTATTAGATTATTCTTAATTTTTTATAAAAAAATGTTCAAAGAAGAGAATATTTGGATAAATATTCATTAAACCTTTGAAGAAAGTGTCAAGGGAAGTATGCCTAACAAGATTGATCACAATTATATATTCAGTTTTCAGATCATGTTCTCTCCCTGAAAGAAATTGAACATGCTCTTTTCTCTATGAAAGCCTCGACTTTGATGGTCTTCTAGCCAAATTTTATCAATTCACGTGGAATCATATCAAAGGTTATTTTTATATGCTCTACTTAGAAGCTCTTCAGAATGGATACTTAGGACTTAGAAGCTCTTCAAAATGGATACTTAGGACCAAGTATCAAGAAAGGCCCAATCAAACTTATTCCTAAGAGAAAAAATGAGATACTATTGCTATTTGGTTAATAATAACCCTATTAAACATTTCCTATAAAATCAAATTGCCAAGGTGTTAGCTATCAAAATTAAACATATTGTGTATGGTATTATGAAAGCTGGAAAACTAAATTTATAAGATATAGATATATAGTTAAAAATCTAATGTTATCTTGAGAAACTATTGAATGGGCCCAACAAACATGCAAAAACATTTTGTTGGTTAAGTTAAAATTTGATAAAGCCTATGATAAAATACATTAGAGCCTCATTCTTAAAATGATATATTGGTTGGATTTTGGGCCAAAAATACAAAATATGTTCAAATGATTTAAATATTCTAATGCTCACCTTGTTGTTAATAATTTTACATCATTTTCATTGAAGTTATAACATTTCTATAAGGCAAGGAATCTCTTTATCTTCCTTTTTATGTGTATTTATAGATAATGCCTTGGGATATGTTCTCCAAACTGCTAATAAGATGAATATTACTAAAGGCATATCTATCACTCAAAATGAAATGGTCATTGACTCCCACTTTGTTGATGATACTATATTGTTTTTGTAAATTTTTGAAAAAGAATTAAACAATACCTTGGGCATCCTAAATTTGTATTGTTCTATTTTTTATTTTAAATTAGCTTAATATAAGACTAATTTTTTTATGTCTAAAAATAGATTCATTCTTCTTTGGATTCCTAAAGATTATAGGCAAATAAAACATGAGGAGATAACTAGATAGGTCAACATCCCTTTTAGTTCTTGATGGCCTCTCTTTCTAAAATACAGGTCTCATTCTTTTAAATGAACTAAAAAATAAATAAGTTGTTTCATAGGAATGACAAGTTCTTATCTTTATTAGGTAAGACTCAAGTTGCTAATAAAATACTCATTTCCACCCATGTGTGCTATTCATCCTATTGGGTGTTCTGCAAGAAACATTATGAAGAATTGAACAAAACAATTAAAAAAATTATATGGTCCAAGGGGGACAATAATGTTGGATTCATTGTTTCTTCTTGGTCTCATTATATAATTGATATCGAAAGGTGGTTTAAGGCTCATAAACCCCAAAACAATCTATCTAGAAATCTTGCCAACAAGTTTATCAATTTTTAAAGTGGAATGATCGATCCTTGCCATATGGTTTTAGTTTTTCCTTGGCATCAATATGGTAGATAAAACTCATTAATTATCATAGTCAAGATCACTAGCTATGAGCCTTCCTAGACATTCTTATTATTTTTTCAAAAAGGAGGTTCAATAATTTAAGGATATTTGGGATTTTAATGTGTTTTACTAGTCTTCATAATAGACTATCAAAGAGTATTATGGGTTGAGTAAGAAATATAAATAATTTATAATTTTTATGCAATCATTAGTATTTCTCTATCTTTCTATAAAATTATGCACTCCTAAATAATGTGACTTCTTAAGGATTAGAGATAGTTGTCTTTTAGTCATTTCAATTATCTTCCTTTAAACTAAGTTTGTATTTAGATCCTTCCTCATCAGTCTCTTATTCATTGCCTTAATCATAAACATAAATGTAGATTTAGCTCCAAATTTGAGACCAAAATAAGTGTTCAAATTTGGAAATCAAAAGATGATTTTGAAACACAAGTGTTGGCTTGCAATTTAATTATACATTGCAAGTTGCGTAGTGGGGATAGATTGAAATGAATTACGGTTCAACCAATTAACTATCCTTTTTATAATGTGCTGAAAATATAAAACATATCTTTGGAGAGTGCACATTTGTTAAGAAACAATAGACTTTTAATTTTAGAAACTCTCCTACCTTTTTTTTTATCATTAATTGAATTGGAAATAAGCTATATTAGGTTTTGGTATGCATAAAAATGTGATTGTTGATTCAATTTAGACAAGTCAGACACACACACACACACACACACACACAATTTTTTGTTGTATTTTCTAGAACTGTTGTAAGAAAATTAGTACTCTAAGGATTTAATTTAACATTTTTCTTTAGGGGGGTCTGTCTTTTTTCAACTCGAAGTATTATGTGAGAATAATGCAAAGACCAAAAATCAAGTTCAACAAATCAAAGAGAAAGTTTTGTAATTTTAGTCAATACCAATTTTGGTCAAAGTCAAGTAGTTTTTTAGTTTATGAAGTGAATTTGTATTGTATCTTTCTTTTAGTCCCTATTGGTTTCTTTGTGATTCATGGTAGTCTAGGTTTTTCTTAAAGCTGCCCATTGTTAGCTTTTATTCTTGTAACAACTTTGTTCCATATAAAAAAAAGAACTAATTAGGTGACATCAATTTCTTACACCAACTTTAAAAAAATGGGTTATCGTGGTTCTTCTAAGTGTGATGCAAATAGGAGGAAGAAAGTGTCAAACATAAATACTATTACGATGCACCTTTACAAACAAGTTTTGGTAGTGGCTATATGTAAAATGAAGATGGATCACAACATAATGCCCATTGGTGTAAATTATGTCTCATAATTACACCTTACTTAATTTAACTTAGGTAATGCATTTCATAGTAGTTTGGATATGAGACACTTAGGGAAGTGTGCACATACGGATGATGTTTGTAGGAGAAATTCCACCTTTTGTGGTCTTATCTTGTTGTTACATTCCACCTTCAGTGGGTGATCCACCTCTTGTGCAATATTTTATTATTTCTTCTACCTACTCCTACCTACCCTCACCTACCCTTGTTTCTCATTGAGCCACATGTCATGATTGTGTGTTCACATATCCATATGGACTTGACTTTATAAGCATGCTCATTTACATTGTATGTAACAACCAACAACAATTCAATTTCAATCAACTCAGTCAGTTGGGTATTTTGCATCATTAATAGGAATATAGTTTATTCTTGTCAAATTTATTCTCTCTTGTTGTGCTTTCCATTGTATCTAGATCTTTGCAAATTATTACATGGTATCAGAGCCATTAGAGTGTCATTGGTTTTCCAATTGAGAGAAATTTGATGTAATTTGGGGTTTTGTATTTTGGAACTTTCTATTGCAGGTTATTATTAACTCAGTCAATTGGGTATTTTGCATCATTGATAGGAATACAGTTTATTCTTGTCAAATTTATTCTCTATTGTTGTGCTTTCCATTGCCTCTAGATCTTGGAAAATTCTCACATGGTATTAGAGCTATTAGAGTGTCATTGGTTTGCCAATTGAGAGAAATTTGATGTAATTTGGGGTTTTGTATTTTGGAAGGAACTTTCTATTGCGGGTTATTATTGGAGCTTGTTGGGTCAAATTTGAGGTCACCATTAGATTAAGGAGGTTCGAGAAAATTAAAATCGCCTTTTGTTTAATCCAAATTCGACATCTAAGGCCAAATCTAGAGCCGTTTGAAGGTGATGGGTGGTGACCTGTCCCAACAACGGTCTGCAATTTTGGAGCACTTTGGGCAAAATTCGACACCACCATTGTGTTCAGAACGCCCAAAAACCCCAAGATCCACTATTCATTCGTCCAAATCGGACACCATTTGCACGGAGAAAAAAATCCCCCTCCTTGGCTAGCGACGGATGTCATTGTTGGAGGACTGAAATTTAAAAAAAAATAAAAAAAATCTTTTTTCGTTTATTTTTCAGAAAAAATAAAAAAATAAAAAAACCGTATTTTATTAAATTTTAAAGCGGGGGCTTTATTGTTTTTTGGTTGTTTTAAAAATAATTTTCTTTTTATGACCTGTGACAAAATGACGCAATCATGGTTGTCATGGCTACAGACCGTGCAACTTGCAGCAAGGTGCACGGCTATAACTGGAGCATGGCCCCTTTAATTTTAATATTTTTTTTTAATTAAAACATTTTTAATTAATGTTTTAAATTGTTTTTTTATAAACGTTTTTAAATAATATTTTTTAAATTTTTTTAATAAAAACTTTAAATTTTAAATGTTTAAAAAATAATTTTTTTTTTCTTTATTATTATTTATAAAGCTTTTTAAATATAAAAAATAAAATGTTTTTTTTCTTTATTATGATAATATTTTTTTAAATTTCAAAAACAATTTTGTTTTTTCTTTATTATTAGTTAATAAAGTTTTTAATCAACAAAAAAAAAAATGTTTATGTTTTTTTTACTTTATTTTTGCATAAAGTTTTTTTTTCAAAAATTCAAAACAAAAAAAAATCAATTTTTCTTTATTATTTTTTTAATAAAGTTTTTTTTGTCATGTGTATTTAAATAAATGTTTTTATTAAGATTTTAAAATCTTTTAAAAACAAAAGTTTTCTTGTAATAAGCAAAATTGGGAACAAATTTTTTTCTTGTCTACCATACCTATCTTACAACATCTCCAGCCGACAGTCAAGGGGGGGGGGTCAGTTTGCTCCTCTATATCTCTTGGCATCATCCCAATCAGAGACATCTTTATCTATAGTCTTCTACAAGGCATCTTTTTGGTGGCATCATTTTCATGTTTCCCAATTTGCATCATCATGTTGTATGCTCTTGCATGAGCAATGTTGTACTCTCACTATTATAAAGTGCCACACCTTGCACTTCGTCATTATTGACCTATTTGATGTAATCCTTCTATACTTAGATTAGGAATATGCATGTGAGACTTTTATTCTCTAGTTGAGAAGGTATTTGGATTGAGTACATCTATCATTGGTGCTCACCTGTCTGTCTCCATGCCCGATCTTTATCATGTTGCAATGAGTGATTCATTAGTCATTCTTCATCAATATTGGTAACTGGTTTTGTCACGCTTTGACATTCTTGGTGCAACATTGACTCTCGTTCTTCCTTATGGGGATGTATTTTGGTCAACTTCATTAGACCATCCTTGTAGGAGATTCTACATTGAGGGGGGTCCTTCATGGTCTTTCCTCTTCTCTCTTATGGGGGGGGGGGACTTTTTCCTCACATGAGGTTTTGTTCTTCTCATACATCATTGAGAGCATTGTGTGCTTTCATATCTCTTTTGTGGGGGGATTTTTTCCCATTGGTTTTTTCTCTCTTTCTCTGCTTTATGAGAGATTGCATTTCATTTGTACATGGGTACCTAACATGGCCTCGTTACCGAGACTCATCTTGCATTGTTAGCTTGAGTCTACATTCCCCTAAGTAGCATTAAGGGGGGCTGTTGGTGTAAATTATCTAATAATTATACCTACTTAAGTTGACTTAGGGTAATGCATTTCATAGTAGTTTGGATATGAGACACTTAGGGAAGTGTGCACATAGGGATAATGCTTGTAGGAGAAATTCCACCTTTTGTGGTCTTATCTTGTTGTTACATTCCACCTTCGGTGGGTGATCCATCTCTTGTGGAATATTTATTACTTCTTCTACCTACTCCTACCTACCCTCACCTACCCCTATTTCTCATTGAGTCACATGTCATGATTGTGTGCTCACATATCTATATGGCCTTGGCTTTATAAGTAAGCTCATTTACATTGTATATAACAACCACCAACAATTCAATTTCAATCAACTCAGTCAGTTGGGTATTTTGCATCATTGATAAGAATACAATTTATTCTTGTCAATTTTATTCTCTCTTGTTGTGCTTTCCATTGCCTCTAGATCAATGCCAAATGATATTCAAGATTTGTTCACCTTTGGCTATAGCTTAAACATTAATCAACTTTTTCTTACTTATGGATTCCATGCCTCTCAAGTTTGTGAATTCTAGAAATGGATAAATCAGAGGACCTTTCAAGAATGATTGAAGCCACTTCTTAATAAGCTGGGAACAATTGTTGTTGAATTAGAATAGTGTCACAATTAGTAAAAATGAAGTATTTTCTTTTTGGGATAGTGAGCTAACACATAAATCGACTACCTTAAAGCCACCTTATTTATGGGAATGGTAGAATTAATTACACTGAGAGGTGTAACTACACTAGGAACACATGGTGAGATCCAAAATCATAAAATAGCTATTAATTAAAAAAAAATGATTCTTTTTAACATAAACATCTCATGTAAAAGTAAAATATAATTGACATTTTTAAGTGAATATTAAAAATAGTATTTATATGAAAAATAAAAAAAAAAACTAATAAAGTAAAAATTAAAATAATATTTATTTGTATACAAATTTTTTTATATTTATTGTCTTGTTATTGAAAAACAAAATAACTCTTTAATAATCTATATCATTATTTATTTAAGTATATAATTATTACTATTTTATTTATCAAATTACACTATAAGTTTTTTTAAAATTAACCTTTCAATAAAAAAATAAAGAAAGAAAAATGTAAAATGAAAGCAAATAAAAAGCCAAGTCTAAAAGATATTTAACATGCAAATCCAATGTAAACTAACAATTATACCTTTTATCCCTCTATGGATTGAGCTAGAAGTAGAGACACCCTTCTCTACTTGATTTGCTCTCTAAGGTTGGGATGTGGATTGCTCTCCAAATTGCACAATATTGGATGAATTGAGAATCAAAATAACAACATAAGTTTAGCTCAAGAATGTGTTGTTGATATGAAGGAGAAGGCTCCAATTTATAGATTTTTGAAAGGCAAAATGGACGATTAAGATCCAAAGTTGATGGAGGGTTAGGATTCAAGGAGAAGATGTGAGTTGGATTGAAGGCTTAGCCTTGTGACAAGTGTCACAAAGGTGGAGGTGTTGGAAATAACATTTATCATGGGGAAGAGAGCAAGGCGTGCTTACACATGTGAGTACATCTTGGGAAGAGCATGAGAATGACAAGTGGAAGCAAAAGTGGCAAAGTGGAAGAGCTGTAGGATGGGGGATAAGACAAATGAATGTAAGGAGAAAGTGTAGGGTGACTCTATTGTAAAGAGCATTCTAACACGTGTGAGCATCTATTTTTTATTTGGGTCAAAGGATGAGTTGGAAGTGGGAAAGTGACTTGTGAATGCAAGTTCATTTAAGAGGGGTGTCACATGTGGACTTAAGTAGGTGTAAAAAAATTAAAATTGGAAGAAATGTTCATGAGGATTAATTAGCCTAAACCAATCAATTAAAAAAAAATTAATTGATTTAGTGGGAGGATTTATAGGAATCAAGGATATTAGTTAATTAATTATAATTCAATTAACTATTTTAGATTAGAAGAATATTTGGGATATAGGCTAAAGTGGAATTTGATTTATTAAAATAAATCAAACCTTTGGAAGGAAAGGGGAATATGATTAATTAATAAAATAATTATATTAAATAGGGCATATTTATTAAAAATAATCTTAATTAATTATTTTAGAAGGATAACATGGCTAACATAATTAATAGAATTAACCATGTTATAAAAGAAAATTAATTAAATAAAATTTAATTAATTTTGGGTGTCTACAGTAAGTAAATAAAAATACAATTAATTTAGTTTTTCCAGAATGATATTTCTAGGCATGTTTTACATAGATTTTCTTAAAAATAGATATACAAGTTCTATAGAAAATTTAGATAAGAACAAATATACCACCACCAACAAAAATAATTTCCAAAATCTTAAAATAAATAAAAACTCTTAAATAAATAAAAAATAAAATTTAAATAAAATAAATAATAATTAAATAAAAATATTTTTTAATAAATAAAAAATCATAAATCTTTTTTTTAAGATATCTATATTAAAAAAAATTATTTTAGAAATTGAAAGAATAAATCCCCTAATCATAACAGCTTAATTAAAAAAAAAAACCTTCCAGCTGACATTTTATAATTAACTACTTGAAAACAAGGGATTCCCACATCTACATACCTCAGCTGTATATAATTAAACTCCTAGGTATATTTCCTCACGAAAACATATTTTAGAAATATTCGAAGCTTTTCGTACCTTTGCTTTTGCTTTCGTATCAGAGCAGTCAATTCTTGAACCAAGTGTGTAACAAACTCATATTGACAATTGAAATTTCATGAGCTTCAGTGGCTTGCCACTATCGATACTCTTGTTAAGATAGATGTGGACTCACTGGAGAATCAAATCTCATGGGCCTAACAGAACTAAAATGAAGGACAGTGGTTCTTCCTTCGGCTTTAAACAACAGGTAGGCCTTCTGCCTGGTCTGTAGCAATCAATTCGGAATAGTTATGATAGATATACATATTTCCAATCACATGAAATCCTGGAATCTAGAAAAATGAGCCCAAAGTCCTGAATTAGATAGCCATGCCATGTTTTATATCTAGATAATCAACCAAGCATCTTCAAAGTAAGAGACCCAGTAAGCATTGATGGTTTTCAGATCTTATAGTGTTACTTTGTGAGATTAAAATTTGGTGAATAACAGGCGGTGCAGGTTGCTCTGTGGTCTACATGGCTGGCTGGGTTTCTGCTGATAGGGATGTCTCTTTATGCTACACAGTTGCTGCCTTCTTTGAAGGAGACAGATCAAGGGAAAGGAAAAAACATCGATGTTGAGGGCATCAGTGTCACAGTATTCTCTGCAGTAGGGCCTTTTGTGGGCGATGGGGGAGCACGCCAGGCAATGGCAGTGCAGTCATGGCTTGCTTTGGCTTCAGATCTTCAAGTCATTTTGTTTGGCCAACATCCATCTGTGCTGTCCTTTGTCAAAACACTCAATCATCCTCGTGTTGCAGTGGACTCTGCCATTGAGTTTACGTAAGTATTACCTTTCTCAACTGACTCATTGTTTTTCTTTAATTTTGATTTGGGTTTCTGGCTTTCGGGTTTCATTTTATACCATCACTCTTCACCCCAGCAACTGACCACAAGTGGGTTAGAAGAACAATGCATGGTATGATATTGGTCTCAATTTTTGCCTCTCACATATAAATGATATACAACATACTAGCATTCGATCAATGGAATGATGAACATTCATACAATAACCTAGTGAAGAATAGGATATCTAAAGGAGGGTTGCTGTAACCATTGTTAAAGCCTTAAATGATACCACAGTGGTAGGTAGTATCCTTATATGTTTAAGATATGCATGGAACACGTAGTTTATCGGTAGTTTAGAGGAAGCTATAATGCTTAAGTTACCTCACATCTTGAAAGTAGTCTCTTTTATCGTATTTGCGGAATTAGACCAGTATTCAGTTTTATACGGCAAACCCCCTTCCCAGGTTTGGAGAGGTAAGGCTAGTGGATTTTACCACTTGCAGGGCTCTGCATCAGGGTTGCCTATATTCGGCTAGCATTGTGCATACCTGGCTGAGCATTTCTCCCTATCCAAGGTTGATCTTGGGCATCTTTAATAAGCATGGGCTAGTGTTTGAGTCCCAGAAATCAGCAACCGAAAATAAAAGAAATCTGCTGTCTTGTTTGCTGCATATGTGAATCTGTGAATCGCCTTATTTGTTGAACAGTGAACTTTTATGTTGTACCCTTATAGTGATAGATTATTACAGATATTATATTTTAACGTGTCATATATCAACACTACTTCCCAGGGGACCACACATTCTTTTGTGCCTTAGGACAAGTGCATATAACTAAGGGCAAGTGAGACAAATATTTCTGGGAGCTATATTGGGTTCACACTTTATCATTTATTGTTAGGCAGAGACCGGAAGAGATATTACATCGTTTAAGCTGCTGTTCATCAACTCTTGTCATATGAATTTCTGAGAACTGCTCGAAGACATATCCTATGACAGCTATAGTTGGATTAATTAACTTCCATGTAATTATTAGGCTTCCACTAATGTATTTCAATATCTCAGGCAATGTTAAACCCTATCACTTATGTGGGTTAAAAGGAATGTTAGCTAGTCATTAGCAATATCATTGTGTTCATTGGCCATTGCTTACAATTTGAACTTTGAACTTTGAAATTCTAACATGCCTTTGTTTTCTTACCCTCTATTATCAATTCTAAGTGCATTGGCCTATTTGGACAGTTGTTTCTATGCTACTATGGTTTCCCTCTTTCTATCCATTCTATCTGTTTTCCTCAAGTTAATTATGATAAGTACATATGGAATTTACAACACATCCTATAACAAGCACAATCCTTATGTTTTTATGAATCACTCAAGAATAACACAGAAACATAAAAGCAATAAGGACAATATTCTCTGTATAAAATAACTTTGGCCCTGTCTCCTTGCCTATTCACTAAATGCAACACTGAACAAACCAATATATCAAATAACAATATATTTTCTAAAGAATTACAAGACATACTCATCCCAAAGAGGGGAATGATATTTAAGCCTTTGTTTATGTCTGAAAACAAAACTCTACTGTCCTCCAGCATAGACTCATCTATTAACTTGCATTACATCTTCAGCACAGATAACCCTTTCTACTTATCACATGGCATCCACTTTTCTTTCTTTCCTTACATCAAAAGGCATTTATCTCCTAAGCCCACTTCTTTAACAAGTTTACTGATAGTTCTCTTTTTGGATTCCTTTCCTTCCTCTTCGTGTCTCTATGGTTATTTTTTCTTGTGCATAGAGGTTTCCTTTGCAGTCCTTTACCTTGTTCTTCTGGGATCTGCTGGGATCTGCTGGGCCATGGGGAGTCTGAAGCACTATCTACAGTATTCACTAACCAAATTAATGTATCAGCTCAGCATTGTGAGTACTACAACTGTATGTTAGTTTTCTTTGCAATGTCATGGACCTTAGTGGATAGTGTCTTGGCCCTCAAATTACCAATATGTGCCTTCTCCATGATCATTTAGTCTTTACTGTTTTGTTCCCTGCTAACTAAGTTTGTTTTATGATTTGTAATTCTATCTTTTCTGGCTTCTACCTTCTTCTATCCATTTGATGTGTTATTGTTAATTTGATCTGATATACTTCTAAGAGCCTTTTCTATAATGTTAGACCCTAACAGCATTCCTATTTATACATGTTATCAATTTTTGTCTTCCTTGTGCATCTTCTGCCTGTGTTCATGGTTTCCTTTCTGACTAGGAATTATACTTGTATTGTATTGTGCATCTTCTGCCTCCAATCCATGGCATGCTTTTCCACTTATCCAATTAGTGCATTCTTTCATCGCATAGAAGAGTTCCCAGTAGTACTATAAATCAATGTTTAAGTTCTCTAATGAATTTTTGGTGGACAATACTTATCCTTGAGATGGTCCCAAGAAAGAATCCCCTTCTTGCCCAAAATGTTTCCAAAGTTCTGGATTTCTTTAGAGGCCCACAATTTTGCAGAGCGTCCTCTTATCAAGGCAAGAGGCTTTTACTTATATTTCAAATTCATACAGAAGCTTGAGCATACCCATCCACATCAAAGAATCCTTCATGACCTTTAATGAAACTTTCCACAAACTCGCAAAATTGAGCCAAATATAGGCAAGCCACTAATAATTACTCTAAATGGACCAAACAATAAATTCAATGTATGAAGGCCTTTCCACCTAGGCCTAGAGTTAACATTATATTTGAGTAATACCTTCTATGGGTCATCTCCTACCAAAGCATGGATTATCCCTTTAATAGCAAGAGAAACCAGCTAGAATATCTATTAAATAGATAATAAGTTGTGCTCACAACTTCTGCCTAGAACCTATTCTCCAAGCTGGCCCCACTAGGCATACTTGTAACTCTCTACCCAGTGTCCTATTCACCCTCTCTGCAAATCCATTCTGCTGAGGGGTGTATGGAATTGCCTTATGCCTCACAATATCATGTTTCCTACAAAAATTGTTAAACTTCACTAAACATAACTCACGACCATTATTCATCCTCAACACCTTGATCCTCTATGTCTGAATTCACTATAAGAGCCTTGAACTCTTTGAACCTGTAGAGGACTGCAATTTTTTTCTTGAGGAAGAATGCCCATGTTTTCTTGGAGAAGTCGTCAATGAAAGAAACATAATGCAAGAAGTTTACTAGTGAAAGGCGATCAATAGGACTAACCACATCACTATGAACTAAATCCAAGATCCCTAAAGATCTAGTAGAGCTTGGGTAAAATTTAATATGATTTTGTTTTTTATTTGAAAGAGTGTTTGAGAAGTTCAGATTTGGAGGGTTTCCTAGTTAGACCACTTTCAATAGTTGCTGTGCAGCATGATTCTAGTTGTTGCACAACCTACCATAATTGTTGTGCAACTATAGAAATGTGAAAAGACAGTTTTGTTCCTTTGTGGTAGTCATTTGACTTCATAAAGGGGCTGTATTTTTCATTATCCTGTGTTAGGTTGCATTAAGGAAGCAAACATCATTCTTGGTAGTTGTTTATTTCCTTTAAAGCCGTGACTATTCACTTTCCTAGTAGTTGATTGTTTCAATTTCCTTGGGCATCAATTATGATCGGTAGTGTTGGACAATTGTTCCATTTTGACAAATGATTTGTTCATGGACTTGTCTGTCATTAATTATTTCATGGTGGGTGATTGTTTCAATATGATGTAGTGGTAGAAGTTATTAACTTTTTTCAATGGTGTCATTTCACATGCCCTAGGTCGTGAGTGGTTGTTGGAAGGTAAAGCAACAAAAAAGTGGGTAGTTTCTTGGCCGACAGTTGAATGGAGGTCATTCCTCTTGATTGAGTAGTATTATTCTTTCCCTAGGTTGTAGGTTGTTTAGAGGGAGGTCAACAGAAAGCAGAATGGAGGAAGAGAATTTCCATTGCTGGCTCGAATGGTAGATTACAAGAGCCATACTATTTGGTTGGCAGTTTTGTTGGAGCCATGTGAAGGAGGTCTATGAGTGTTAGCTGAAACCAAGAGGTTGGTTGATAGGGAGAGCCATCCATGGTTGAGTTTTGTTGGACTTGGATGGTAGATTGTTGAAACCATGGAGAAAGCCTGGGTAGAACTTGGAGCCTTATTATAGGAAAGAGGTAGTGGCAAAGTATGACCAAAGCCATGTTGCAATTGGTAGACATTGCTAGAACTATCTAGAGCTGGTTGGTTGACAAAGTGCCAAAGCCAATGAAGTTGACTGGTTACATGAGAATATTTGTTTGAGAGGGTGTTGATAAAAGGTAGAACATGTTGTTGCAAGTGTGGTTGAACACATAATTTTTAGACTTGGACTCGGAGAGTACTCGGCAAGCCCAAATTTTTTGATGTGGCAAAAACTGGACAACTTAAAAAGTACTAAAATTTCTTATAGACACTTTTTATTTTCAAAATACAATTACAAAATGTATCAAATGAGTCTTAAAAACCATGAGTACGTGTTTTCTATTAAATTTGATTCTTGAATACATGGATACAAAATGGCATCATCATGCAAAGTTGGATAGTGGATACAATAGCTAGCTACTAACTAATATTATTATGAATTTATGACGATTTTGTTTAAAAATCATCATGATAAGTTTCATATCTAGGCAACTTGAACATTACAAGTTTTTACATTTTTGTGTTCCAATACCTAGTGAAAAATTGGGAGGTAGAGGGTATGGTCCTCACACTCGATTCTGGCTACCTGCTTGGCATAGAAGATTGTGCTTGTGGCTCTGCCTTATTGGTAGATGGCAGTGGCTCCTCCTCCACCATATCAATGTCATCCAATTCAATCTCTCTTGCTTCTACTGCAGCCACATCCTGCATAGGCTGCCTCTTGAAATCAGCAATCTCATCCCCTGTAAGCAAGGAGGCCTCATCATCTTGCACAGTCCAATCACTATAGTGATCAATCTTGTCTAAATCAATAAGTTCTTTTGGCTGATCCTGCTTCTTTTTGTGTGAAGCTGAAGGTTATATTGCACAAAAACAAGATCATTGAAGCGTTATTGAATCAACTTATTACACTTCTTCATGTGAATGGGATCAAACAAACTCCAAATGTGCTCACAACCAGAAGCACTACAAGGTTGAGACAAAATTCAGAGGGACCTTTGCAAATTCGCAATATTTCCACCCCAATCTTTCCACCAAGAACCTGCAAATAAGATATTAAAGTTTTTGTAAATAAACAATATTTTATTGATAATTGTAATTTATTGAAGCTATTAGAGAAGAACTTGGGGTTGAGATAGTATCCCATTGCATGAATGGGTTGGTGGAGTTGATTGTTCCACGATCAGTGATCTCCCAAATAGGGGCAAATCTATTTGTATCCCCTGTGTAACAGTGCTGGATGGCCTCTTTGGCCCTATCCATTGCCTCATAAATATATCCCATTGCATTTTTCTCGTCATTCACCAAGCACAAAATCCTCACCAACGGCTTGCTCACCTACAAAGTAGAAGTAATTATAAATTACAACTTACAATGAAACAAAATACTTTTAAAGTTTGAAAATAAAGGATTCAATCTGAAAATTAAATTAAGTTGAAGTTACCTTGACATTCTCTAATGCTCTAGTTACAAAATTACTTTCCAAAATTATTTTGTGATCCTTTCTCCATCAGCCTTCTTGAATAAGTTGAGTCTACTCATGGTTGGTTGACTCACAAACATTTGCTTCAAAGGGAGTCAACAAACTAGTAATACTTTGCAATGCTAGAAACTAATTGCAAACCTTGTAGCATCCGATCACACAAGCTCTTTCTCGTTGGTGTATATATATATATATATCTTGCTTTTTCTACAATTGGTTTCGCCCAATCAATTTTGTCCATGTCCTCCAAAAGAAGGTCAAGGCAATGAGCTACATAAGGGTTCAAAAAAGTGTTTGATGCCTCTCTTGAAGAAATCTTCCAGCTGCCCCATATGCGACTGCATTGTCAGTAACAACTTGGGCAACATTTTCTATGCCCACCTCTAAAACAACCTCTTCCAACATCAAGATCAAATTTTCTGTATTCTTTTTTATGTTGGAGGCATCAATAGACTTTACAAAAATCACCTCACCGTGTGAAGCCACTAAAAAAATCATGAGTGTGGTTCCTTCCATTTGCCCACCCATTTGAAAGAATGGGCATTCAAACTTTCGATTGCTTCTTTTCATCTTCTACAATTTGTTTTGCATCTACAATAGTAGCTTTGAGCAACTTGCCATTTAAATCTGTTAATTTTAGTGATCAGACTGAAAGTAAATAACTGAAACTGAAAATGCAACACATAACAGTACAAAAACAACACAAGAACAACACAGCAGTACCCTGGGAAAACCTCCCTTTTGGAGGAAAAACCCAGCAACAAGATTCAGATCAGATTATATTAATGTCAAGGGATAGCCAAGTACAAATCCGCCCACTTAGGGCATGAACAAATTGACTTATTTGAATCTTGAATTCTGATCAGAATTTGACTTGTCCTTCAATCTGATGATAATCGCCACCCTTGACTGGATTCACTCAGCTGGAATGAATTCGCTATTCTCCAAAGTGAGTTCGCTGACCCCAGAGTATAATGGCAGGCCTTCAATATATATTCGCTGTGTCTTGAATTGCTTGCAGATCAGATCGCTGAATTGAATGAATGCATGAATGGTGTATAGGATGGATTACATCGCTTTGTTTATATAGGAGATACAAGTAACTTATTTGCCTTAGTCGGCTATAATGAACTTGGCGCCAAAACACAATAAATTCGAATTCTATTTACAAGTTACATGAATAGGTCTTGACTCATGTCATCACAAGTTACATGTTGCCTTAACACGATACACCCAAATAGGACCAGTCTCATATGATTACAAGTTACATTATTGTAATCACTTTAAGTTATTACAATATGTATTTAAATTTTAATTGCCACTAGGCAACATTAAAATTTAATCAAGTATAATCCAAATTGGCTATTTATTTTCAACACTCCCTCTTAGCTAGGGAGGATTATCATATTGTAATAACACATCATGGATCTTTTCATTGTATCCACCTTGCATTGCCCACAGAGGGTGGAGGAGGTCTTTCACCTCAACCTTCTCCTTGAGAAGGATCCAATGTCACCTTGCATTGCCCGCAGAGGGTGACTCCACCTTGCATTGCCCGCAGAGGGTGACTCCACCTTGCATTGCCCGTAGAGGGTGGAAGATGCAACTTAGTGCATCATTGGGACTGAGACTCCCTCTCAGCCAAAGTTGTGTTCTCAACAACTCCAAGTCTCTCTCTGAAGTATTCAAACTTCACACGAGCTGGAGGCTTGGTGAGAACATCTGCAATCTGCCCATCAATGCTGACATATTTCAGCTGAATGGCACCTCTCTGTACCATATCACGAATATAGTGATAATGAGTTTCCACATGCTTTGACCTGTCATGAAACATAGGATTAGCAAACATCTCAATACAACTCTGATTGTCACAATGAATGACAGTGGGTTCCCAAGGTTGTCCGAACAACCCAACAAGAAGCTTGTGAAGCCACGCTGCTTCTCTTGACGCCACACTTGACGCAATGTACTCAGCTTCTGCAGTACTTAATGAAATTGAGGACTGTTTCCTGTTGGCCCAGGAGATAACAGCAAAACCCAAACTGAAACAAATTTTTAAAGTGCTCTTCCTATCGGCTACACTTCCTACTCAATCAGAATCAGAGTAGCCTTCCAAGGTGATGACAATGTTGATTGGATACTTCAACCCGTAGCCAACTGTGCCTCACAAATATCTCAAAAAATGCTTGGCTGCAACAAGATGAACATGCTTCAGTTTGTTCATGAACTGGCTGAGGGCATTCATTGCATAACAAATATCTGGTCTAGTGTTAACTAGATACATCAAGGATCCAATCAGCTGTCTGTACTTCGATGGATCTCCAAAATCAGAGTTAGTTGCAGATAAACTCAATTTTTTCAAACTAGTTTCCATAGGAGTAGACATAGTTTTGCATTCCATCATTTCAAACCTTTTCAATATATCAATAGTATATTTTCCTTGACTAAGGATGTTTTCATTAGATCTTTGCCATACTTCTAAACCTAGAAAGTAGTGCATTAGGCCTAGATCCTTCATTTCAAATTCTGTAGCTAATTCTTTCATACATCTAATGATGAGGCTATCTTCACCGGTTAAAAATAAATCATCCACATACAAAACTAAAATTAGCATTTTACCATCAAATAATTTAAAGTAAAGGTTAGAATCAACATCAATCTGACAAAATCCCAAACTAACCAAATACTTATCAATTCTTTCATACCAAGCTCGAGGAGCCTGCTTGAGGCCGTAAAGAGCTTTCTTCAATTTGCACACATGAGATTATGTATTATGAATCTCATATCCTTCTGGTTGCTCAATATAGACTTCTTCCTCAATGACACCATTAAGGAAAGCAGTCTTTACATCCATCTGATGTAACTTCCAGCCCTTAGCTGCAACAATAGCTATAATAGTTCTAATAGAAGTATATCTAGCAACAAGTGCAAATGTTTCCTCATAATCTATGCCTTCCTTTTGAGAAAAACCACGAGCTACAAATCTAGCTTTATATTTCTCAATACTTCCATCAACAGTATGTTTAATTTTAAACAACCATTTAGAGGATACAACAGACTTACCTTTAGGTCTAGGCACAATATCCCAGACATCATTCTTGATGATGGATTGATATTCTTCGTCCATGGCTAACTTCAACGCTTGCTGGTTCATGGCTTCTTCTACATTTGATGGTTTGGTCTCGATAATGTTGCACATCATTTCAACATAGTTGGAGAGCTTTTGAGGTCTCTTGCTTTCTCTGAATGTTCCTTGGGGAGCTACAAACTTTTCGGCTTCTTGGATGGTGTTCCTAGCCCAAAGTGGTCTCTTCTTACTAACTGCAATGTCTCTGGGTCCATCAGTTGGATCCAGGGGCTCAGAAGGATCACAAGGCTCAATATATTCAGAAGGCTCAATAGACTCCCTCTAAATCTTAGGGTTAGTATCAACATCCATATCTTGATTTCCATTAAGTTCTTTATCATCATCAATCAAGGAACCTTCAGATTTCTTAAGAGCAATATTTTCTTCAAAAGTTACATCTCTACTTACCTCAATGTACCTTTGTCCTGGGATGTAGACTCGGAATGCTTTGGAAGATTCACTATATCCAACAAGGATGCCCTTATTTCTAGAAGGCTCTAGCTTAGTTCTCTTTTCATTTGGTACATGAACATAGACAGGGCTTCCGAAGATCCTTAGGTGGCTGATATCAGGTTTGACTCCGGTGAAGGCTTCTTCAGGAGCCTTGTTCTTCAACACTCGATGAGGGCATCTATTCTGAATATATACTGCAGTCTTAGATGCCTCAGCCCACAAGAAGGATCCTGATCATGAATCATAGCTGTAGCTGCTTCAACAATGGATCTATTCTTCCTTTCAACCACCCCATTTTGCTGAGGATTGTAGGGAACACATAACTCCCTCTTAATTTTTGTCTCTACACAAAAGTCATGAAAGCTACTTGAGGTGTATTCACCTCCATTATCAGATCTTAACACTTTAATTATTTTTCCAGATAGATTTTCAACTAAAGCCTTAAATTCTTTGAACCTACTTAATACTTCATCAGATTCTTTAGTTTTTAGAAAGTAAATCCAAGTCTTTCTAGAGAAATCATCTATGAATATAACATAGTATAGGAATCCACTAGGTGAAGCGACAGACATAGGTCCACATAATTCAGAATGAACAAGTGCTAATTTTTCTTTAGCTCTACTTTCACTTTTATAAAATGGACTTTTAGTGTTCTTACCTAAAGCACATCCTTTGCAAGTATCATCATCAAACTGACTAAGTTTAGGCATACCTTTGACCATCTTTTCAAGTGAGGGAAGTGCTTGGAAGTGTAAATGACCAAGCCTCTTGTGCCATAGTTTGTTGATCTCAGGAGCCTCATGAATGAGAGCTTGAACAGGTTTGGCTGAAAGCTTGTATAAGCTATCATATCTATTACCAATGACACGAGCAGATTAAAGCTAGATTTCTTAGGCCACGCAAGTACTCTACCCTCAAAAAATGCTAATTGATAACCCTTATCTTCTAGTGCAGAAATGGAGATAAGATTCCTTTTAATTCCAGGCACAAATAAAATATCACTAAGATGTAGAGAGATACCAGAATATAAATTTAATGAAGTAGTACCGAAACCTCTTACCGAATATCGAGCATCATCACCAATTACCACATGAAGATTGGATTCTTTCTCTATCAAGTCTGAAAGATGCTCTCGGTAGCCTGTGATGTGTCTAGATGCGCCGCTGTTGATCAACCATGTGTTGTAGTCAGTCGGTACATTGCTTGACAAGGCAAAGATGAAGAGGAAGTCTTCATTGTTCTTTTGTTCCGCAACCTCATTGAGATTCGCTTCTCCTTGCTTGAGCTGGTTTTGTCATTCCTTCGCATAGTGACCAAACTTGTCACATCTGAAGCAGTGAACGCGTAAGAGATCTCTTGGCTTCTTCCTTGAATCATGACTTGCTGAAGGTCTATTCCTCTTGAAGTTGCCCTTCTTCCAATTTCCACCTTTCTTTTTGACTGATTGGGCTGCAAGTATGTGATGATCTCCTCCATGAGAGTTCCTAATTACCCCCTTAGCAGCCAACCGAGATTCTTCTTGGATGCAATCTCCCTCCAACCGTTCAAACTTGGGAAGTTCAATCCTCACACTGATTCCTTGAATGAATGGTTCCCAAGTTAGAGGAAGACCATTGAGGGCAGTCAAGGTAAGATCGCTGTTTTCAACTTCCTTCCCTACTGCTGAAAGTCGATCCTTTAATTTAGTCATTCTCATGAAGTAGGAAGTGATAGATTCCCCTTTCTCCAATCGGATGTGGGAGAGCTGATTCCTCAAGGCAAGAATGTGGCTAGTGTTGTTGACTTCATACATCTTCTCCAATGTGCTGAACATCTGTCTAGCGGACTTCATCTTGGAGATAGATGACACAATATGGTCTTTGACAGAATCAATGATCAACCTTCGAGCTTGAAAGTCCTCCTTCCATTCTTTCTTTTCTTTTTCATCAGTAGGTTCTTCAACATCCTTGCTAACGTATTCAGCAAGATCATTCAAGGCCATCATCATACGAACCTTCTAAGAGGTGTAATTCACAGAACCTTCCAACCTGTCTTCAGCCCTAAGAGAAGAAGCCATGTAGTCTAAGCTTTGAACAATAGGTTAGACAGAAAGACAATAAAAGATTGACAAATTTGATCACAACTATTTATGAACCAAGCTCTGATACCATGTTAATTTTAGTGATCAGACTGAAAGTAAATAACTGAAACTGAAAATGCAACACATAACAGTACAAAACAACACAAGAACAACACAACAGTACCCTGGGAAAACCTCCCTCTTAGAGGAAAAACCCAGCAACAAGATTCAGATCAGATTATATTAATGTCAAGGGATAGCCAAGTACAAATTCGCCCACTTAGGGCATGAACAAACTGACTTATCTGAATCTTGAATTCTGATCAGAATTTGACTTGTCCTTCAATTTGATGATTATCGCCACCCTTGATTGGATTCACTCAGCTAGAATGAATTCGCTATTCTCCAAAGTGAGTTCGCTGACCCCAGAGTATAATGGCAGGCCTTCAATGTATATTTGCTGTGTCTTGAATTGCTTCAGATCAGATCGCTGAATTGAATGAATGCATGAATGGTGTATAGGATGGATTACATCGCTTTGTTTATATAGGAGATACAAGTAACTTATTTGCCTTAGTCGGTTATAATAAACTTTGCGCCAAAATACAATAAATTCGAATTCTATTTACAAGTTACATGATTAGGTCTTGACCTATCATGTCATCACAAGTTACATGTTGCCTTAGCACGTTACACCCAAATAGGACCAGTCTCATATGATTACAGGTTACATTATTGTAATTGCTTTAAGTTATTACAATATGTATTTAAATTTTAATTGCCACTAGGCAACATTAAAATTTAATCAAGTATAATCCGAACTGGCTATTTATTTTCAACACTCCCTCTTAGCTAGGGAGGATTATCATATTGTAATAACACAACTTCTGAAGTCGGGGCCTTGTACCTTTTCCCTGCAATTGTTAATGCTATCACCAAACTCTTCCAATATGGATTCCTTACCACATTGAAGGGAAGGTTGTTATAATACCAAAAATTTGCACAAGCCTTATCTACTTCTTCAAGTGTACCTCCCTATTCCGCCCGGTTGCTTCCAATGAAGGTTGTGATCCTCGTTCATTTCTAGGCACAAAAAACTGGACTTTGCTCGAAGTGGATGAGGAGGATGGGACACGTATATGTGGACTGCAACTAGAGCCCACAATGCCTTGCATGTCCACCTTAGATTCTCTTGACAAATTAGGAGCAATAGCTTCTTGCATGGCTGCTGGACATTCCTTCGTATCACGACAAGGAATGCCTGCAAGATGGTATTTGAGGCGATTGATGCCTCCACTAAGCTTCTTCATGCATTAGGTAGAAATAACGCTCCCTTGTGCTGGTTCCATTATGCCATATGTCCAAGTGGGGTCATGGCTATGAGGGAGTCTCCTTCCAATGGGCTGACTTGCACTTGCTGAGTCCTAACCAGATGTAGAGCTGGATGCCATTGTGATTAAATATTAGCCTACAATAGTGTTAGCAACAAAAACTAGTGATTAAATTTTTTTAACATACTAAAATATACTTCATAATTAAAGTGTGAAAGAAGTAGAACCTTACAATGTTTTTCATTAGACATACATATTGCTAAATTGTTAATAATGGACTATGCTGATAGAAAGATATGCACTAAACGGATTTAAGTGTTGTTTATTTTCTGCTATAATACTTGTTTATTTTCAGATATAAATTGCTAATAATGGACTATGCTAATAATTGGCATTGACTGTTGTTTATTTTCTGCTATAAGGTTTTGCAAATATTGTTATGTAAGCAGTTCATTAATAGGCTGATAATAAGGTAAGTGAATCCTTTACATACTGGATAATTTCAATTGAACTCCCTGGAGCTCTTTGATTAAACTAGTCTGCAGTTTATATATGGGCTTCTCAAATTTGATGACAGTTGGGTTTTTGTGATATATTTCTAACAGGATCTGCTGTTATATCTGATTAAACTAAGCATCTGTGATCTGATATTTTTTAAAAGTCTGAAATTTCTACAAAAATCTGAAACCACCCTAGAAATTTGAAGCTGAAATGTTATGAAAATATGAAATTGATCTAATGTCTGAAATCTGCTATATAACTGATTCTGAAATTTATTCAGAATCTGTATAAAATTTTAGATGTAGTAATTTTCTATTTCTTAACTGGTAGATCATATATTACACCAATATTAATTCTCTGTCAATATTCCTAAACTAAAGATATCTGTTTATCTATGTTTCACGGTGTTTTGGGGACAAGGGAACGGCAGGGGACACATTTCCGGGACATACCCTAGAGGGCCCTTTTTAGGGGACGGTAGGGGATGGCTGTATAGTGTATACAAATATATATATGAAAAATGTATTTTTATATATATATGAATTTTTCAAAATATATTAATATATTATAGAGAGAGAAGGAAAAAAGAGAGAAAGAGATATCTCAAATTTCAATAACTGATAACAGCAATATCAAAATATAAATAAATCATGTGAGCAGTAGTTTAACAGCATAATAAATTTCAATAAAGCATTATAACTGCAGTCTCATATTTAAAAAAAAATGGTATATCAATATCCAAAAGTCTCAAACATGTATCTAGAAGTCTCAAACATCAAAATACAATAGTCTATGAAACTCAGCCTCTTTCGGGCTATCAATATCCTCTACATCATGCCAATCTCTTCTCCAACAAGCAAACACTCACAACAAGGAGCAAAAACTGAGAAAATGAAAGAGAAATATGGTGGTTGGGTTAATTTTTAGTTTTGGTTTTTAGTCTTTGTGGCATTTTAGGGTTCAATTTGTGGCTTTAATGCCTTTGTGGTCCCCCACATAACTAAAGAAGCACAATTTTTTTTTAATTACTTTTCATGCCTGGAAGTGTTCTCAGGCGTAGGGGACGACTCGCCGATTCCAAGAAAGTTTGAACGAGAATAATTGTTTTGAACTATTAAAGTGGACAACAAATTTTGTGTTTGGGTGTTGTCCTTTGTTTTCCACTATTGTAAGTAGTGTTGCATGGCATGAACTATCTCAAGACAACCTACAGATATGACTATAGATTAGTGGCATGAGGAGCACTTCTTGGAGTTCTACCCACTTGAGCATTTCTCTAGATAAAGTTTTGTTTCATTTTGTTGTGTGTGTGTGTGATGCAAATTATCATCCACATTTGAGATGATCTATTTAAGTCCTTTATTGCATATGTCATAGGCAACCATTAGAGGTGGTAAAGTGCATACAATGGTTGTTATGTGTAAGGACCTCCATAATAAAATATTTACATAATTCGCAAAACAACATAAATAAAAAACACATGTTTAATATCTATAGATCAAAGACATATTACATTAATTACAAGAATGTTTAGGACGATAAGTTATTTACAAAGTAGAATATAAGGAGACACAATCCTCTACAATAGACCAAAAGGTCGATTACATTGAATACATAAGAATAGAATATGAAGATCCTCATGATAGGAACTCCTAGAGCCTGACACCTACTATGGGCCAGAACATTGCCAAAGCGCGTTTCCACCCTACCATGAAGTATATACACTTCCCCAAAATCTTTCATGAAATGAAGGATTCCCAGCCTAACACAAGGAAGACTAGCAAAGTAATACTGGCAAGAGTAATGGAATTGTGACATTTGAAAGCACCATCTTGCTTATCTATTCACATCAATTCAATGACTCAATATCCATCTCCAACATGAGACTTATTATACTCCAACATGAGACTTATTATAATTTCCAATGCAATCCAAAGAAGATTCTAAAAATGCTTATGAGCATACAACATCGCACAATGCACACAAGATCACATAAGAGCATAGAAGAGCACATGTCTATTCATTTTCTTTATGTTTATAAACATCTATATGAACTAATGCATGGTTCTTATATGATAACATGAGAAATGGTATTTGCAAGATGAGAAAACACACTATTACTCATGCCACAAGTATTCTATATGCAAGATGTACTCCTAGTGTGAATACTCATAAATCATTCTGCTTTTAATGCAACGATGTCTAAATCTATATCTTAATAAGCACACAGACTTGTAATAGAAATAATGGAGCTTCATCATTTAAGGATATGCAATATTTATTAAAGAAGGTATAACACATGTATGTATAATATATTTATACATATATAATTTTAAATGCATAAATATATGTGTATACATTCTAAGATTAAACTAACTAATGATATGCAAACATGAATAAGTCAAACATCAAGGATAAAAGGAAAACACAACCGCATAGAGAATAATTATTTCAATAATCATCCTTAAATCATATGCTATTCAATTTAGTAGTGTTAAGCAAAGGATAAATATATAATAGTGAAATAGAAATAATCTAACATTTGTAGAGTTTGGCATAACTGCCTCAAGTTAATGGATCAACTTTCAGTATATACAATGTTAACAAAAGTCAAATCTAGGCAACAAGCAATAAGCCCTTCTATTAAGTTTGTAGATATTAAATCCCTAAGGGCTTCCTCACCAATGTGATCCATCCGCTCATGCCACATGATACTCTTATTAGTAGCAAGCTTTTGATTCCCTAAATCAAGAACTGCAAGATTGTTACATTCTCTAGTGCTTGCATCAAGACCACCATGGCTTTGTGCACCTTCCTTGCTAAAGACCACCTACACACCCACATAGTTCATTGTGCTAATAACAAATTCTTCGCCAAACACAATTTGTAGATCACTAGAAAAAGATTTGTTTCACACTCTTCAAAAGTGAGGACAAACTTGCTATTATCAATGATGTTGAGAAATGAATTGTCTCCTAAATATACCTAACCATGGTCATATTTCTCACAATGAAAACTACTTCGATAGAGAATCATTTGGAAAGAAGCTCCACAATTAATCAGCCTTGCATCTTGAAGTGCATGTGGGCCAAGGTCTGCAATAAATACATCACCAACATCTTGATTTTAGGTTCTTGGGTTTGATTGAACTCCTTGGCCTCCTTGTTGCTATCTATAATGCGGTTGTTTTTTTGTAGTTCCAATAGCTGACATTAGATTTGCTATGAAATATAGATCTTTCCATAGATTTGGATTGCACACCTTTGCTTTTGACCTTTCCTTTGGATGGCCATTGATGATCAAAGCATCTTTGATTGATTTTATGTTTTTTCTCTGATCTCCTCTAAGAGCAATGCACCAACCGTCTTATCAAGCTTCAACTCTGAGATGGTACTGTTAATCACCATAACCAAGTTGTCCCATGAATTAGGCAAAGGACACAGAACAATTATGCACTAGTCCTTTTGATCCATTTTTCACATCAACAAATGCCAACTAGTTTGCCACAATGTTGAATGCATCAAGGTGCTTTGTCATGGAGTTCCCATCATGCATCCTCAATGAATACAACTTTTTAAGAAAAAACTTATTAACAAGAGACTTCATCTAGTACAAATTTCCTAATTTCATCCAAAGTTTTTTGATGGTGATTTCTCCTAATAAATTAAGATCACTAATTTAGTTAGGCATAGCCACACCAAGCTTCTAGCTTAGTATGGCATAAGCACACCAAGCTTCTAGCTTTTTTGTTGACCACTATCTAGTCTTTGTCTTTCATGTCAAAGGGTTTTTTACTAGCAGCTACAACATGCAAATCTCTATCAGCAAGAAAATCCTCCATTTTGAGTTTCCAAAGCTCAAAGTTGGTTCCATTAAATTTCTCAACCTCCATTCTAGATGTGACTAGCATATTTGTTCGCTATAAAACAAGATCACATTGTAAAGCTCCCACTCGGACTCGGCTCGGACTCGGCAAGGCCGACTCGACTCGTGACTCGGCTATGACTCGGCAACGACTCGGCAATGACTCGGCAAAATAAAAAAACCCTTGAAATTAAGAGATTTTTAACAATTTAAAACTTGTTTCATGCACCCATTATTGAATAAAGCCCAATTATAATGTGTGCTAGCTTGTTATGTCATGAAAGGCATGCTGGTAGAGTATCTACTTGTTTGGGGCTTCTGTTTAGTATTTTCTTTGGCCAAATTGAAATTTTTGGGAGCACCAACATGAGACATCATGAACATCTTCACTTGGAAACTATAAGGAATGCTTGTGTATGGTAGCATTAAATAGTGTGCTTTTTGAACTTAGGTTTTACCTTGGGACTATAGTTGATCTTGGTCTTTCTTGGACCTCTTAGTTTTTAGGCTATATACATGTTGGATGGAAGGGGGAATTGTGAGGCCAAAAGGGTTTGAAAATATGCTCCTCAGAGACATGTCCCTTGCCAAAAATAACCTTGTGCCCCATGGGGGGATTTTTTGGGATGTGGGGACAAGTAGGAAATGTCCCCAACTCAATCCCCTTTTTTCAAAATTTTAAGAAACATCCCTATTGTGAGGTACTCACACATCGCCCCATTGCAAATGAAGACCCCCACTTTTTGCTTTCTAGGGTTAGCTCTTTTAGTTTTGTTGTTGGTCGTTTTAGTGTCTTAGCCTTTGCATTGAAGGGATTGAGTTTCTCAAAGGTCATCAAATCAGGTGGATCTCCTCGAGGTGGAGTGAAGGAGGTTAGGTCAGTTGAGTGATTAGGGGTTATTTAGATCATTCCTAGGGTTTTTGTGTACTTTCTGGTCATGCTTCAAGTTGCTAAATCAAACCTTGGTTGAATGCATAGTGTCCTCCTAGGTCCCGTCCCTTACATCAAGGTCAGAGTGAACTCGCCTTAAAAGTCTGGAATGTCATCTTGATCCTGAAATGGCCTGAAATTTGACTAAGTCTGGAAATTTGAAGGATCCTCCAAAAACTAGATTTTGCATTATAACTCATGGAGGTCCGAAACCACTCTCAAACATCCTGACAATATATATGGAATATAACTTAAAGTATAAGAAAGAGAAAAGACATAAGGAAATGTCACTTATACTTAAATGTTATATTCCATATATGAATCATGACGGAGAGACTAACTTGTCAAACAAGTCAAAACATTGACCTATCGTGGCCGAGTCTTGGAGCTTGGACTCGGCGAGTTTTGCCATAACTCGCCTGACTCGCGAGTCAGGGGAGTTATGGTCAAAACTCGCCGAGTCCGAGTCCCGAGTCAGCAAAACTCGCCGAGCTTGGCTCGACTCGCCTGACTCGCGGCGAGTTTGGGAACTCTGTAGTCTAATACATTGGCCAAGCTGTGATACTGAACAAAAGGAAAATTCAACTAATTCCTAATCCAAAGAGGAGAACAATGCAAATAAATCAGATCTATGACAATTTTAGTAGAGTAATGACACAAAAAAGAATATAGAAGAGAAATAGAGAGTGAACACAAGATATACTCTATAAAAACCCTTGTACGGGGAAAAAAACCAAACTACAAAGCACACCCAAAATCTATTACTCTTCAAAATAGGTTACAATACACTAGTTGACTTGCAATGTTTCAATGGATCAACACTCTATAACTGGAGGAATTTTCATGGTATAACCTTGCATACAATTTACAATACAATCTCCATCCCAAGCCCACTATTTGTAGGCCAAAGAGATCTAGGAAACTATCCATGGTTTTCCAAAAACCATAGGCTCAAAACCACGAGCCAAGTCATTGTCTAGATAGTCCAAACTGGACCCATGTGTCGTCTTCCAAAAATAGCTCCTCCTGGGATACAATAACTTCCTAGTTGACCATTTGACACCCAATATCAATAAGGGTCCAATTAACTCACAATCACTTCTTGTGGGTGCAATAATTGCTATTAGTACCTCCTATAATTGGCTAAAAATAGCCAATAAAAGATGCAAGTCATAGTCCACATAGTAACTCCCTATTCAACGACTTCTTACAATTGACATAACTTGAATGACACATGGCAAAGAGTTTTAACTAAAGAATCTCAAGGTTTCTTTCAATTGGAGTGCCATTATCCATGTAGGCACAATATTTATATTATTTAGGGGTACAACACCTAGTTGTAACACTGCCAACTTAGGAATAGTGTTTTGGAAAGAAATGTTAGTCTTAGGAGGGAACACCTCAATTAGAGAAGGATTGTCTATTAAACCTCCAACTTCAACATGAATAACCATGCATTCATCTTGATCTAGAATACCATGGAGAACATTGTCATCTAATCCTTGAGGATCCATATTCAAATCTTTATCATTGTTATCAACTTCCATTTTCCTCTTATTGGGGTTTGAGGTTTGAACTTCTTTAGAACTAAGAGCACTAGAGCTTTTCTGAAGTAGAGGGCAGTTTTTCCTTACATGGCCATCTTTCTTGTAGAGAAAGCAAGAGTTCAATCTTGCAAGCCCATTAATCTTACATTAAAAAAACTGAACTGTGAATCTCAAACAAGAGAACATTAGGGAAACAAGAAGAGATAATTAATGAAATATTCTTGTGTTCATGTAGGGAAGGAAGATATTGCATCCTCAATTTCTCTCACTTACTCTAGTCGTTTCAAAAGTATGTAGGAGCAAAAACTAGATATGGGGTGGGACATTGCAAAATTCTATCCATCTAGGGGTTGATTGCAAAACCATTTCTCCGGGATTTACCATAGGGTCTAGTGAAAAGCCCTATACATAGGAGGACTAACATTCAATAAAAAATTTGCAATCTCTTTTTTGCATACTGTTAGAGCATTCTATATTTAGAGACATGATTTTTAGCTTAAGTTCACTTAGTTGATCTTTAGTTAAGCTTTATTCAACTCTCTGCTTTTTTAATTTTCCTAATATTAGATTAGGGCTTCTCTTGCTTTCTATAATGCAAGTCAGTATGCATTGTATTATTAATTCTATAATCTTTTTTTTTTGAGGAATATAGCATATCTTTCTTGCTACTCTCTTTTGTGGAAGGTGTTCTTGTTTGCTGTTTGATCTTGCAAGCTTGTGTTGCAAAGTTCAACATGGTATCAGATCTTGGATTCAACAAATCTCTTCTCAAACTTTGAGGGTTGTTTTTCTTAGAAGTGTTACAATGTCACCGGATCTACCTTTTTTTTTGTATCTAGAAGTTTTTTTTTTTGAAAAACCTACAAATCCAATCATTTTGGAGAAAAAAGATTTCTACGTTCAGTTCTTCGACACAAAATACCATCTAGGCATCCATTAGTTTTTCAAAATCATCACAATTTGCAAGAAAAAAAAAATGATTTGGCCATGACATTTTTGTGCAATTTTTTTTGAAAAACGATTTCTAGGTCGGGTTGTTAGCCACGAAAAATCATTTGGGTATATGTCACATTTTTCATTTAGTGTGCGAATTTTGCAGAAATCAAGTTGCAAGAGCTGTGTTTGCTAGTTGTTGGCTAGTTAAATTTAGCATGTTCTTCTTTTGGCCTTAACTTTTACATATGGTGTCTATTTTTTGCAATTGAGATGTCGTTGGAAAGATGATTTAGATGGCTATCTAGTGGTGCTAATCTTTTTTCTAGATTTGGCTCGTGGAGTTTTCTACAGGTTGTTGAAGTTATAATTTTTTGTGCTTCCGGGGCAATAACTTGCTCAAATGAAGTCCATTTTTGTGAGAAGATAAAAAACATAAAGGACCTAAATAAAGCTCAACCAAAGATGAACTAAGTGAACTTAAGCTAAAAAGCATGTCTCTAAATATAGAATGCTCTACACCCCCCCCCCTTTAAGTGAAACTTAGGGAGAAGGAAAAAACCTTTAAATGCATGAAATGCAAGAATGGGTCCTAGCAACTAAAGGCTTGATGAGATACCCATCTACAAAAAAGATCTCTCGCAATTAGAGAAAAGGAGAAAAACCCAGTGGGAGAAAACTCCTCTTGAAAAGAGAGAAAAAGAGAATGGACTAAGAAGCCTCCATGAGAGCAATGTCCCAAAAGGAATAGGAACATGAAGAACATCCTTTGAAGCACAAAGAAGTTACTGATATCTATCGAACAAAGAGACTACACAAGTGCTGAAATGAAGAACCTCCTTTGAAACCAAGATGATGATTGGGATAAAGAAGACAATAATCTGCATGAGTGCCCCCATCGACACTACTCAATCAAATAGATGGCCAGCAAAGGCAAAACATTTGTCAATTGAAGATACAGATGGCACATGGATTTGCATGAGTGACCCCAATGATACTGGTCAACCATGCAAGAGTAAACTGCTAGTCAAAGATTCAGGTGCCAATAGTCTGAAGAATTGATCAACGAAGGATAAGTTGCCTCCACAAAACTGGACTGCAAGAGTGTCTATATGGTAAAAGCTTAAGTTCACTTAGCTGATATTTAGTTAAGCTTTAGTTGAGCTTTATTTAGCTCCTTTATGCTTTTTTAAGTTTTCCTAATATTAGATTAGGGTTTCCCTTACTTTCTATAAAGCAAGCCATTATGCATTGTATTATTAATTTTGTAATCTTTGTTTTGTAGGAATATAGCATATCTTTCTTGCCACTCTCGTTTGTGGAAGGTGTTCTTGTTTGCTGTTTGATTTTGCAGGCTTGTGTTGCAAAATTCAACATGGTATCAGAGCTTGGATTCAACAAATCTCTTCTCAAGCTTCGAGGGTTTCTTTTCTCAGAAATGTTACAAGGTCACCAGATCTACCTTTTTTGTGGATCTAGAAGTGGTTCTTTTGACAAATTTACAAATCTAATCATTTTGGAGAAAAAGATTTTTGGTTTCACTTCTTCGACACAAAATACCATCCGAGTATCCATTAGTTTTTCAAAATTCGTCACAATTTGCGAGAAAAATAAAAAAAGCAAAAAAAAATTTAGCCATAACATCTTTTGTGCAGTTTTTTTTGAAGAAAGATTTATTGGTCGGGTTTTAGCCCTAAAAAACCATATGGTTATCTGTTGGATTTTTCATTTAGTGAGTGAATTTTGTAGAAATCAAGTCGCAAGGGCCGTGTTTGTTAGTAGTTGGTTGGCTAAATTTAGCATGTTCTTTTGGCCATAACTTTTACATACTGTATCCATTTTTCACAAACAAGATATCGTTGGAAAGATGATTCAAATGGCTATCTAGTGGTGCTAGTCTTTTTTCCAAATTTGGCTACTGGAGTTTTCTCCAGGCCCTTGAAGTTTTTCCTTTTTGCACTTCTAGGGCCATGACTTGCTCAAATGGAGTCCATTTTTGTGACAAAAAAAAGAAGCATAAAGCAGCTAAATAAAGCTCAACTAAATTTCAACAAAAGCTCAACTAAGTGAACTTAAGCTAAAAAGCATGACTCTAAATATAGAATCCTCTAACACCCCCCCCCCCCCCTTAAGTGAAACTTAGGGAGAAGTAAAAAACCGCCAAATGCATGAAATGAAAGAAGGGGCATCAACAACTAGAGGCCTGACGAGGTACCCGTTGATGTGTTTTTAATGCACTTATCATAGAATAAAATACCGAGTATTTTATCTTCCCTTGAACAAAATCCTCTTGAATGCTAAGCTATGTGATCATACAAGGTGACTCCAAGGTTTCTACTATCAAGTCTTGATGTGTGGATAACTCAATGGTTTGATGTGATATTGCTAGAATCACAAGGGGGACTTATGTTGAACATGAAGACCTACTTAACTTGAGGAACAAATAGCAAAACAAATTAAGGGTTGAGAAAGCTAATCTAATCCTAAGAATGTCGGAACTAACTCTTGATTAGGTGTGACCAAACCAAGCTTTGTTTTGCCATCAAGGAACACCTACACAAAACTGGTGCAATCTCCTAAGGATAAACAAATGATTTTCATATCACCAATGCACATCAACCACACAAACAATAAGCATGAAGTAATAATAATTAAGCTTTCACACAAGTTCAGTCGACTACACACTGCAATTTGCAATCAACACATTACAAGTAGTATGAACATTAGGTACACATTAATCAACAATGATATTTTCCATTCATCTAACAAACTTTAAAGCAAATGAGAAGTAGAGATCATGCAACATGTTGAATTAACATAGAGAATTCACCGTAACTTCAATGAAAACAATGTGTCTCTTACAACAAGATCTTGGAAACAATTTTTGCCTTTTCCTATTCTAACTTCTAATTCCTTATTGTTGTCTATTAATCCACTAACTTTTTTAATCCTCCATTAACCTTTACAAATAAGAGCACTGAGATATAGAGCTCTCTTTACAATTCAAAGGCTCCGATTGATTCATAATCAACGACCAAGATTACATAATAAAATCCCTAATTAAGGTAACTTACAATAACTCCGTTTTGGCCAATGAGAGAATTACAATGATTTGAAGATGTGCATTACATTGAATGTGAACCAATAGCATATGAGGTTAGGTATCTCAAACTTTGTGTCTTTATGGGATCCATCAGGTTCATTGTATCTAGACATTTTAACTTGGGGCCCTTTGATTGGATGAATGATGACTGGGATGCCACCTCAGCTTACCTTGTAGACTTGATTAACTTGCCTTGCTCCAATGAATCTTTCACCTTGAAGCTTTTCACCTTGGCATATTAGCAATGATTCTTGGATTCCCAAAGGAAATTCAAGATCGTAAAACATCCTTTTGTCTTTGTTACTATCTTCCTCCAGACTTGACATGTTGATCCTCCTCATTCACATTTGTGATGTTGTCTCATTTGACTTGTCTCTTACATTGATGTACTTTTTAATTTCATGGTGAACACAACCTCCCAACCTAAAACTCCTTCATGTTGTTCATGCTTGATCATCCTCATGACGTAGGAGGCATATTCGTTGTTGTACTAGCCTTGATTTTGATTTTCTCATCTTTGTCATGTCTACCTTTCCTTCATTTGTTTGCCATCATGGTGAAGCTCTCTTCATGTCTTGAGCTAACTGCATCTTGATGTCCTTGTAGGGCTTTCATCTTCATCCATTTCCTTGCATGCCTTTGTTGAGTCCTTCATCTTGCATGCTCCATACACCACATTGCTTGCATCCAACCTGATTTAGACAAAGAAAACATTTAAATCTTGATTATGAATGAAAACTTAAGCAAGCAAAAATGCAAGATAAGTCACAAAACTTGCTTCTTGAAACCCTTAAAAAATCTGGAAATTGCCCTCTTAAAACTTTTGGAAATGATGTTCCAGATCTGAAAACACTCAAAAAGGTGAAGAGAAACACTCTGATCTGCTTCTAAAACTCTGATTTATTCTTTCCAATTATGACCTCCTTTGCTCCAGATCTGATTTTAGCAAAATTCACTATCTCCTCAATCCTTGGGTCTGATTTTCATGGTCTGAATTCCTTTACAAACTCAAATTGATCTCTGCTGGAACTCGCACTTGATGTGATTTAACTCTTATTGGTGTGGAATGATTGCTTTGATCTTCTATGCCCTTTGGTTGCCAACTTCTGCCCTTGAGTTTGCATCATCTGCTGTAAAAGTTCGCTTCCTCTCTGCCCTGATTCACTTGGATCTGCTGTTGATTTGCATTGAATTGGATTTGTTTGATCCTTTACTTATAGGCCTTCAACGCAGCAATTACCTATGTTCTCAAGGAAGTCTGCTAGGAAGAGATTTATTATCTTTCAAATTGTTTTATTGAATTGCAACCAAGTCGGCTGCCCCCTTCATAATTTTGGATCTAAATTGGATTTTTCGGAGGGAAAATTCATTGCTTCTTATTCAGGTCGGCTTCGAAAAATCATGAATTCTACCTTGCATCGATGCATATAAATAAAGGTTAAGAGCTTCCCCTCAAAACACAATTCACACTTGCAATAATATTTCTGCTCTGCACTTAGGGCAAGTGCGAATTAGGATCACATTCTCAGGATTTTTCCAGTTTGATTCTTCACGTTTTTTAGAGTGATTCCTTTCTCCCTTCATGCGATTTTGTAATCAAATAGTCATTAATGAATGTTAAGCGCTTCAAGTTTAGTTGCAATTGAAGGTTGAAATTTGATAAGCATAGGGACATAATTAATTCCTATAGAATTTGCTCACTCCTTGGTTCCTTCCACCAAATGCAATAGTGGAAAATCGATAGGTATAGGGAGAAATTAATCCCTGTGAAATTTGCATAACCTAAGTTCATTTTTTCCTTAAGTGGAAACCCGATTTGAATAGGGACAAATTTAGTCCTTATGAAAGTTGATTTGTCCCTAAAACTTTGTTCACATTTTAGCAATCTTAACCTTAGTGGAAAATCGATGTGTATAGGGACAAATTCAGTCCCTAAGAAATTTGTTCAATCCTTAGCAAATTTTCACTTGTTGGATATTCAATAGGGATAGGGACAATTTAGTCCCTACTTTTTGTCCTCAACGCTCGCTAGGTACTTTGTCTAGTGGAGATTTGATAGGGATAGGGACAAATTTAGTCTTTAATTTTGTCCCTATTTTTGTCCTTACTTTTGATGTAACCCCCCTTAGGTAAGTTGATTTTTAGGCTTGGAGTGGAAAATCAAATCTCATAGGGACATTTTTTTCCCAACTTTTGGTGTGACACCCCTTAGGTAAGTTGATCTTTGTGGGGAGGTGTTGTGACCATCTCACACATCGCACCATCAAAATGGGGACCCCTCTCTTTTTGGGTCTTGCTTTCTCTTTGCTTGGCTTTTCTCTGTTGGTTAGGTGTTTTGAGTGAGTTAGTGATGGCCTAGGTTAGGTAAGTTAGGGTTTCCTCCGTAGAGCTTGCCTAGGGTTCCTTTTAAGGCCAAGTCTGGCCTAAGCTTGGGGAAGTCTTTATTCTTTGCCTAAAACCTTGATGTAAATTTTAACAAGACCTTGCCTTAGAAAGTTGGAGAATGTATATTTTGAAGAGGAAGTCTTGAGCGGTTTAAATCTAGACGAGTCAGGGTTGCGAGTTGTTAGGCCAGAGTCTTGTCTTCTGTGGAGTCTGAGTTGGTGTGATGAAGCAAATAATCGAAGTGTAGGCACGAACGACGAAGGCTAGCAAGGGCAAGTTTGGAGGGATGTGTAATTGTGAGGGATAGATTTAAAAATTTGAGAGAAAGTTAAGGATTTGAGCTTAAAGAAGAATTTTGCTCCTGACTCTTCCAAAGGGTCTAGAGCGAATTTCTCTAAAAAACCTCTCGTGCTTCTAACATGGGTTAAAATCCTTGAATGAAAAATGATCTATCCATGCCTTTGGAAGTGACTTGCAAGCAAGTGAGATGAGGAAAATTGGAGAAGTTGAGCTAAGAAGCAAGTTTTGCTCCTGACCCTTCCAAAGGGTCCAAAGCGAAATTCCTCGAGGTCATGTACCTTCCAAAGGTACCTAAGCAAAATTGTTAAGATATCCTTTTGATCCATCATTTTGAGCTAGGCGCCTCTTTAAGGTGATTTGTTAGCATGTGAATGAGGGTGAAGTGTTGAATGTTTGAATGATATCTAAGGCTAATTCCTCAAATTTCGCTCCTGACCCTTCCAAAGGGTCCAGAGTGAATTTCCTTATTCCCTTCTTTGCATCAAGCTTAGGTTCCAAAGATTTAATTGAGGTTGATTGAACTTAGAGGCACCCTTAGGCATGCATTTGAGTAGGTCATGTTCACTAAATGTGAAGGATTTGAGCATAATTGCAAATTTCGCTCCTGACCCTTCCAAAGGGTCCAGAGCAAAATTTATCTAAGTTCCTGATCCTCTCAAAGGGTCCAAAGTGAAATTCCCCAAATGACCTAGTTCTTCACTAGAGACATTGAATGGTGGTCATGCATGGCAAGGAAAAGATTCAAAAGTCAAGTCTAAAACAAACCTAAGTGAAAAGGGATGTGAATTAAGCCTAAAAGAGCAATTTCGCTCCTGACCCTCTCAAAGGGTCCAGAGTGAATTTCTTCATAAAGCATTATACCTTGCTCAAACCTTTGAACTAATTCATTCCCAAGAGTTTTTGAAGGCGAATTGACTTGATCTTGATAAGGTAAGGGTGAAAAGACAAGTCCAAGGCAAGTTGAGTGTAAATTGAGTCTGGGAAAGCAAAATTCGCTCCTGACCCTCTCAAAGGGTCCAGGGCGAAATTCATCTAAGCTCCTGACCCTTCCAAAGGGTCCAGAGCGAAATCCTTAAATGGACTCTCTATTTCGCCTAATGCACTAAAAGAACCTTATTTTAGGCTAAATTGATGGCGAGTTGACTTGATCATGATAAGAGGAGGTGTGATAAGTTAAATTCAAGGCAAAGAAAGGATGAATGGAAGATGAATTGAGCCTAGGAAGAATTTTGCTCCTGACCCTCTCAAAGGGTCCAGAGCGAATTCTCCTAAAACACATATTTGTTCCTTGTTTTAATCAAAGTTTTTGTTCCTAGGGCATGGTTGAGGGAGGATTGATGTATACTTGCCTTAAGAAGTGAATTGAAGTGAAGGCAATGATGAATTGAGGCTAAATGATAAAAATCGCTCCTAACCCTCTCAAAGGGTCCAGAGCAATTTTTCATAGGATCCTCCCTTTTGCTTCAAATTTGGACTAATTTTATGCCTTCTAGCCTTAACTAGGATGTTATTATGCCTTGGAAGCAATTGAAGGATGAGAAAGTGAAGGATTTGAGTCTAAAATAGCAAATTTGCTCCTGACCCTCGCAAAGGGTCCAAAGCGAAATATCCTTACATGGCCTAATTTCTTGCCAAAAACATTAAATGGACATCTCTTGGAAGGCAAATGAGATTGATGGAGATGGAAGGAAGACCAAGAAACTAGGCCTAAGAGCAAAGTTGAAGGAAATGGTGAAGGTTTGAGTGCAAATAGCTATTCGCTCTTGACCCTTCAAAAGGGTCCAGAGCGAAATTCTCTCAATAGGTCCTGTCCTTCCAAGGGTACCTGTTGACGTGTATTTTGTACACTATCAAACACAGAATAAAATACCTAAGGGTACCTTATCCTCTCTTGAGTAAAGTCTCTGAATGCTGAAGATGTCGCGAAAAGGATCAATCGGGATGACTTCAAGGTTCTTTGCTGTAGGATCTCTACGTGTGGATAAGCTCTTTGTGGTATGATGTGATTTTGCTGGAATCACAAGGGGACTTACACTTGATGACCTGAACGTCTGATTTGCTGGAATCACAGGATTTTACTAGCTTAGATTTGAAAAAAAAAGGAAAAAGGACGAGGGCAAGGAAAGGATCTAATTCTGATACTAAGAATGTAAGAGCAATGAATGAGCTTTGATGAAATTCTAACTAAGTCTTGTTTTGACATCCAAGGACCATCTCTACAAAGTTAGTGCGATCTTCGAAGGAAAGCTTTATGATGTTCAAATCATCACTGCAGGCATAGACACCATCAGGCTGATGCATATCAATGAAGAAGCGACAATTGAAGTTAAGCTTAAGCTGAGTGATTCCAGTTGACTACACAAGGCAAGTCTGCAATCAACAAACTGCTAGTAGTATGGATATACGAATTCCACCATCAATCAAGCACATTTCTTCCACTCATCTAATAACACGAAATCAAATATGAGAAGTATAGAGACCATGCAAATTGTCGAATCGACCCATAAATTTCACCATTTCTTCAATGAAGTTACAAGTCTTTTACAACAACATCTTGGCAACAATCTTTGCCTTCTCTCTCTACTCTACTCTAATTGCTATTCTATCAACTAGCTAATCACCTTCTAACTATTCTCTATTCGCTAACTCCTTTCTAACTGCTTTCTATCTCCTTTACAAATGAAGAGCCGGGACTTATATAGTGCCCTCAGTACAATTCGATGGCTTAGATCAATTTGAGATCAATGGCCAAGATTCAACAATGAAAACCCTAATTAGGGTTTGTTACAACCATTACATAACATTTAATGCTTGACCAATGATAAAATTGTATTAATTGGACACATGTCTTCTTTGGAAAATTCAACCAATGGATAGCCGAGGTAGGTACATCGAAGTTTGTGCTGCCTCCCATGAGTTGATTACATTGAATCTGGACATGTTGAGGTGGACCACACCGATTGGAGGAGCGATGACCGGGATGCCACCTCATTTGACACTTGGTTGATAATCAATTTGCTAATGTTGAGAAGTTAGCTTTAATTAATTCGTCTGGAACTATCTGCTTCTTCAACGAACCCTTTGCTCTGACTTCTTGTGTCCTTGATTTGCAGGATGATGATGTACCTCGCCTTGGAATACTGGACTGGAAGAGTTCGCCCTTATCCTGATGATGCTGGATCGAAGAAGGTCGTCCTTGTCGATGCTAGACTGGAGGAAGTCGCCCTTATCCTTGCTTGATCTTCTTGGAGGAGACCGTCCTTGATCTGGCTTGATTTTCCAACTCCGGGATCTCCATTTGATGCCTACACAAAATATTAAAGGTAGTCTTTTGAGCATCAAACCTTAAAGCATGAAATTTAAGACCTTTCAAAGGTAAAACTTAAGATATTAATTTGAAAAAAAGTGATGATAAATCAAGAATTACACATTTTCAAATTAATAATGAATGGAATTTGGATCTTCAAGACTTAGACTTTACAAAATTGCAATGGGATCACAATAAGTCTTGAATAAGAACTTCAAAAATGATTCTTCATACCTCCTCCTTTGAGTGCTTAACTACAAAACCTTGAAAAAAATGATGAGAGAAGACCGGATTTTGATGGACAAGGCTTAGTTTATAGTCCTCCTTTGGATGAATTACGCCTCCATTAGTCTTCAAAAGAATTTTGCCCTCCTTAGTCTTCAACACTTAGTAGAAATTCGCTCCAAACAAGCAATATTTCGCACCTCCAATTTGCTCTCCAATTTCGCACTTAAAGGAATGATTGAATGATTTGAAATGTGAAGCAACACTCCTCCAATATATAGAGCGCTCACCTTCCACTTACCCATGAGGCCGACCTAGCAAATAAAAGGTGAAATAATAAATAAAACCTCAAAAGGAGTAGGCCGACTTGTCAAATAAAGGCAAAATAATGCCTTGTGCGCTCAACTTTTAATTTTTTAATTATTTAAATTAATTTCAATACCTCTAAGATGTTTATTTTGATTATTTCAAGGTACAAAATTAATTTATTAAATTGAAATGCCTTTAATTTAATGCGAATTTGATTCAATATCTCCAAAGGCCTCGAAGTTAGCAAATTTGGTGAATTTTTTAAGAATATCACGCTCAAATAATGTATGAATGATATCACTAATTCCGCCCTGGACCCCTGGTGAAGGCCAGAAGCGATTTTTCAATTTTTGCTCAAGATTAGCATTTTTCAACGTCCAAAACCTCTTCAAGACATTCCAACTAGGCCTTCTCACTGACTCGCAAACTTGGTTTTATCAAATTTTGAGGAAAAAGTATGATTTTGAAGTTTCTCGCCCTAGACCCTTAGCAAAGGTCAGGAGCGATTTTTTTATTTTGTGACTTAAATCCTCAATTTTCAAAGGCAATATAATATTCATCAAGTTTCTTGGGGTCCTTTTGCCTTATCTCATCCTTGCCTTAGCACAATTTTGAAGAAAAGTTGTAGTTTTTTGCAAAAATTGCTCTGGGCCTTCAGTGAGGGTCAGGAGCGCTTTTGCAAATTTAAGCTTGTCCATGCCTTGTTGTTTCTCCAAATTATCTTCAACGGATAGAACACACCCTCTTCCATTTATTTTAATCACAAAACTTGTTTTGTCCTTGCAAGAAAATTGTACTTTTAGAATCTAGCTCCGGACCTTCAGTGAGGGTCAGGAGCGCTTTTGCAAATTTAAGCTATTTTCTCTCACCTTTCCCTTTGAAATCACCTTGATAAGGAAGAACTTTCCTTTTTCATGCTATGAATAAATCTTTAAGCCCAACAAGTGATATAATAATGTGTCTTTCCAGAAAATCGCTCTGGACCTTCAGTGAGGGTCAGGAGCGCTTTTTTTTGCTTCTTGGTATATTTCCTTATTCTTTAGACTCCCAATCGCTTCTAAGGTATAAAACATCATCTCTTCCTCTATCCAAGTCAGGTTTTGCCTCAAAATTTCAAACAAAGAGGAGAATCTTGAAAAATCGCCATGGGCCTTCAGTAAGGGTCAGGAGCACCTTTTGTTTTTTAGGTTGATTTCCTCCTTTGTTGACCACTCAAATTATATTCAACGGATAGAACATGCTTTCCTTGATCTCTTCCAATCATAAAATCACTTTGATCCTGCAAGAACAGTGCAAATTTGAAAATCAAGCTCCAGACCTTCAGTGAGGGTCAGGAGCGCTTTTTGCCATCATGATCAAATTGTTTCACTTTTCATCTCGAAATTCCTTGGCTAAGGAAGATGTTATCTTGTTTCATGCTATGAATAGGTTTTTATATCCAACAAGGGATAAAATAGTGTGTCCACAAGAAATTCGCCCTGGACCCTCAGAGAGGGTCAGGAGCGATTTTGATTTGTTGCCCAAAATTCATCATCTTTAATACTTTCCAACCTTCAATTTGCATCAAGTGATGTCTAATCTTCTCTCTGGGAGACCCTGCACAAAACAAGTTAGCCAAAATTAGTGCTAAAATAAACTTAAATAAGATTTTCGCCCTGGACCTTAAGCAAGGGTTAGGAGCGAAATTTACAATCTAGGCTAAATTGCTCAATCTTTTAGTTTCAAACCACTTCACAGGGCGAGGTAAGATCATTCTCAAGGCCAGGAACAAGGTTTCAAATTCAAGCGAGTTGGCATATGATGTCTACAATGAATTTCGCTCTGGACCTCCAGTGAGGGTCAGGAGCGAAATTCCCAATCTTGGCCAAAATTCATCATTTTCTTCAAGGTTTTCAATCAATCCCAAAGTCCAAACAAAATGCTTTGCAAATCAAAATTTGGTCGAATAAGGCCAGGAATGAGTCCTAGGTTGATTTTCGCCTTGGACCCTCTGGAAGGGTTAGGGGCGAGATTCGCATTGGACCTCCTAAGAGGGTCAGGAGCGAAATTTGACTTTTTGAACTCTCCGACAGGATAATTTTATGGAATATAACATTTATCTTTCTTCTTTCTTATACTTTAAGTTATATTCCATATATACTTTCAGGATGTTTGAGAGTGGTTTCAGACCTCCAAGAGTTATATTGCAAAATCTAGTTTTTGGAGGTTTTTCAGTTTCCAGACTCAAATTTCAGGATTAGGACTTTCAGACTTAGCCAAATTTCAGGATCAGGACTTTCAAACTTCATCACTCACCAACTTGACCTAACTCAAGCAGAACTTGCTATCCAGGTGATCCCCTTGGCGATACTCAAAATGCAAAGGCTAACAGACAAAACCCTAAAAGACCTAGAAAACAAACCCTAAAAAGCAAAAAAGCAGGGGTCCCCATTTGCAATGGGGCGATGTGTGAAATGGTCACAACAGTACCCAAGCAAACTTCTCAGATAGATGCCATACTTCACCAAAAACAAGGAAAGAACATCATTTTGAACAAAATTGGCTAAGTCGGCCTATGAGCATTGATAAACCGGTTTCACCCTTTGGCGCCAAAGCAATTTTTAAATTTTAATGCAAAGTCGGCCAGCTTAAGGTGGTGTAATAATTTTTTTTTTATGAATAGCAAAGTCGACTTTTTAAGGGAGAGGTGAAGGCGCCTATAAAGGAGAGTTGATCCTAAAGCGTTCATCATTCATTCAAACAAATTCTTCCTTAGAGCGAATTTAAGGAGCAGATTTGAAGAAGCGAATTCCAGCAATTAGAAAGTGAATTTCAGGTTTGACAAGTGCAAAACCAGAATCTCCAAAGGGTGAAATCAAAAGGGATAGCAAACAGTAGTAGCTGAACTCATCAAGACGAATTTCAAAGGCAGATTTTATTGGGCGGATTGGTGATTGAGAAGGCAAAAGACAGATCATATAAAGGCAGGTCAAGGCAGATTCAACACTTTTAATCTCAGGCCTGACTCTCTAAAGGACGAACTTGAAGATCAGCAATCCTCCGACGGTGAATTTGATTTACTTAAGGTGCAGACCTGAATCTTTTAGGGGAGCGAACTTCTTTGAACAGTATTTAGGAAGGAGGTAAATTCAATAGCAAGACATTATTTACCCCTCTTTTCAGGTTCATTTCTTTCAAAGCTCAAGATCAAGTTTGAGGTATGTTCAATGTCTAAATTTGAATGAAGATCTGATTTAGTTCAATAAAGATTATTTTTGTAAAGTTAGGTCTTCATGATTTAGCTTAATTCATATGTGATATCAATTTGAAAATTCGTAATTTTTAAGGCTTATCATTTTCATTTTCAAATTGAAGTTCATAGTATAGGCATAACTGCTATTTTTGGGTCTTTAATTTAATCATCTTTGTGACCTATTCCTTTAAAACCCTAACTTAAGGTATCTATATAGGTGATAAATGGCAAACCCCAAAGCAAGCGGATCCTCCACTCGGCAAGCCCTCATTAAGGAAGATCAAAGGAGTGAAGACTTGGAGACGAAGATCACGTCGAAGTGGAGCAACATCGGAGACACCAACCTAGGAAACTTCAATGTGAAGAAGTTTCGAGAAGCACCCTACATCGGCAAGCCATCATCCATAGCAAAGAAGATAATTGAGAGTGGAATCATCAAGGCGGCAAGTTTCCCTCCCACAGTTAGATGTCATGAGCTAATGATCGAATGTGCCAGGCACTATAATTCGCATTCGAGGACAATTGTGGCCAAAGATGGGACTATCCTCGCCTATCTCTCAGAGGGAGCTATAAGTGAAGCTTTTCATCTTCCAGAGCAGAGGGATATGATCTACAAGAGCGTAGAAGGAGCCAAGTCTATCTATGAAGATGATCCTGATACCCGTCTGAATTTTGTCAATAAGAATTGGTTGCTCAAGAGTAGGCCTCATCTAAATAAGATACCCAATACACCTCACAGAATTGATTTCCAAGAAGAATTCAGAGACTTGATAACCATGCTTAATCGAATTGTAGGTGCCTCTCAAGCCTTTTTTGCGACAAGTGGATGTTCTTCTTTATACAAGTGATCGTTCAAGGGAAAGGGATGTTCAATTGGGCCAGGATTATCAGTAACAACCTAGATGTGCAGTTGAGGATGTTAGTCCCTACTAAGTCATTCCACATGAGCTCATATGTTATATTTGCTCTAGCTAGATGTTTGAGTATGCGGGACTACCACACAGAGGAGTTGTTGGGAGAGGGCCCGGAGAGATAAGAGTATTTGATTCTTATGCCCAATTGCATCATCCACCTAAGAATTACTACAGGCTAGTCAACGATACTTTCACAATGCATATCACCAGGACACTACAAGGAGGAATTCACCAACGATTGTCTCTAGAAGCACAAGAGCTCGTGAAGAAACATGGTTCATGGTTCATTCAATTTCCTAAATTCACCTACATCAGAATTCATGGGTGTCCTTCACCTCCTTATATGTTGCCAAGGTATCCTACGGATAGAGTAATACTACTTGAAGTAACTAGACAATTGGTAGCTTGTGCTAAGGCATCAAGACATAAGCATGGGAATGGTATCCCTATACCCATTTCGCTTGGAAATTCAATTGAAGTTTGTCCTAATTCTCAAGCAGTTGAAGATGCAAAAAAGGAGCTATCTCTCTACTCATTCACATCTTTTGCTTCGAGAGATAATTTTGATCCTAGTGGTCATATGGAAGAAACAATTGGGAAGAAGTACAAGCATGTATTTCAAGTAGAAGACTTTTGGATGAATGTTCAAGATGATGTAGAGGTAAAAAGAAAGATACACTCTCGATTATCCCTCAATCTTATCAGGAGATGCAAAGTTTATAGAGTAGTAGATCAAGCACAAGACAGTGGCAGATATCTTCAATCTTCCTATGAGAAAGAAGACAAAGAAGTGAAGATTGATTGGGATGAGCAAGAGGTCGCGGACTTGAGAGCATTGATGGATCCAGTCTTGAGTTGTCCTCGCAGATGGGTGGATGTCGAGCATCAAAAGTTGAAGGAACAAAAAATAGCTATGACATTCAACTTAGAAACAAGAACGGAAGAAGGAGAGGCGAGTGCAAGTGAGAACACTTCTCACTCTAAGGGGTCAAAGAGAAAGGAGGGACCTGAAAAGAGAGAATCGTCCAAGAAGAAACAAAAGGTGAATCCTGATCATCACTCTAGTGCTTCTTCTAGACATGAAAAAGAGATAAGTCAAGAAGAGGATCAAAGAGAGGTGTATGAGATAGATGAGTCTATGGAGTCCTGTTGACGTGTATTTTGTACACCATCATACACAGAATAAAATACCTAAAGGCATCTTATCCTCTCTTGAATAAAGTCTCTAACTGCTGAAGATTCGCATGAAGGATCAGTTAGGATGACTCCAATGTTCTGGTTAGTAGGGTCTCTACGTGTGGATAAGCTCCAGCGATATGATGTGATTTGCTGTGTTCTTAAGGGGCATTACACTCCGAAAGTCTTACTAAACTAAAGAAGCTTTTCAAAAATAACAAAAGGATAGGGTTTGCAAGAGGTCTAATCTAATCTAACCCTAAGAATGACTTCATGTGGACAGGACTTGGCAAGATTCTACCAACTTCAATTTCGCCATAAAATAACAACTCAATAGAAATTGATGCGATCTTCTAAAGTAACAAATGATTTTCAACGCATCAAAGATCAAAGACACTACCACGAAGGTACATATCCAAGATACAATAATGATTGAAGGTTAAGTGATTCAAATATCTCCAGTCGACCACGCAAGGCGTTCCTACAATCAGCAAGAAGCTAGTGGTTTGGATTACGAATCCTACCAAAGATCAAGTCTCACACTATGTCCTTCAAATTAACACACTACTTTGATTGAGCATGATTCAAATGAATTGAACAACCATGAAGATAACCAAGAAAGTTGCAACAAAACACCATAACTTCAATATTTCATTGATTTCAAAGTCATCATGTACAACAATTGCTTGAATTCCTTTCCTCAAACTCAATCTTGCTACAAAAATAAATTGCTTCTAAACTCTAATCTCTTTAATACATCAAACTTTCTCTCTAATCTCTTAACTATCTCTATTACAAATGAAATGAAAATGAGGGTATAAATAGCATCCTCAATTACAATGAATGGTCCAGATTGAAAGCAGATCAACGGTCAAGATCATGACACCTAAACCCTAATTAGGGTTTGTTACAAATAGCCTCCTTTTATTGCACAACATTAAATGCATAGCCAATTATAAATTTGGCACGAAAATCTAGGAGACATAGACCAATGGCAATTAAGGTGCCATGTCATCTATAACCACCTCTCATCTAGAATCTTATTCCCTTTCCAATGCTCCTTTTTAGCATATGCAATGAATCTTGATACGATTCCTTCAATCTCAGCAATTGGAATCTCGGGAAGATTCTTCATACTTTCTTCCAAGTGGATGACCTGATCGAATGCATCTAGAAGAGCTGCGTCCCAAGTAGATTCAAGTTCCTTTGTTCTTTCAATCAGGAGCATGGTGGCAAACATCTGATCATATTGCTCGTCTGTGATATTAGTGTCCTTGCAAAAGATGACCTTGATTCTATCCTCTAATTCCTGCATATCCACATTTGTCTCGACCTCGATCCTTCTGCCAAGAATGGTACGAAGTACCTCAAATACTCTGTCCTGGATCGGATTGATCACCTCCTCAACTTGACTACATCTAGTACTGATGTCCTCAAAGAAAACACTCTTCATATGGAGTAAGGTTGACCACTGAAGCAAACTGTGAGGTCCTCCATCCATGATCTTTTCCTGTGCTAAGACCTTCCTTGATGTGTGTCTAATTACTTTCAAGACAGGAATGATAACATCTTTAGTATGAGCAAATGCGGCTACTGTTATCATCAAATTGTGGATTATCTCAAGAACCTGGATAGCTTGATGAATAATTTTCATCATCCTTGTTACAAATTCTATGGCAATTGTATGAGATTTATCCATCCAAGTACTCGTACGCTGGACCATATTCCTGAATCTTTCTGCCTCATTAATTGATTGAAGGGGAAGTGCCTGTATAGGTGATCTAGCTGGATCCTGACGTCCCAAAGGTTCATTGAGATGACTGAAATATGTCCTCCATGCACCGACCTCTCTCTCAAGCTTTCTATTCTTCTCCATTTCTTCTCTAAGCTTGTCTTTCAATGCCTCAAATGAATCGGTGGCATCATCTAGTGTCTGCTCAGCTGTGGATGGTCCTAGCTCAAAAGTCTGTATATCATATTCCTCTGCTAGGATCTCACCTTCATATTTGTCTACTGCCGGTGTAGCTATCTGTAATTTTCTGGATCCAGTCTCATCTCTAATCATCTTGGACATCTTGGTAGCCTTTCTCTTCTCTGTCACTTCCTGGGAATGTCCAACAAGGCTCTCTAAATCAATCACATTGTCTTTGTCCTCGATCACAATCACCTTCGTTAATCTTTCCTTCAACCAATCTGGGATGGCTGATCTTGTCTCTTTGACCTGTATTTCCTTACGACTCCATGGATTCTTCCACTTGAAGTGTCCTCTTCTCTGGTCTAGAAGAAGTACCGGATGAACGATCTCGATTGGCCTCTTGTTTCTTCTTGGAAGATTCTCTCTTTCCAGGTCTTTCTTTCCTCAAATGCCCTTTTGGCTTGTGGAGTCCATTCAATCTTTGCGTCCTTCTTTAACATTTCATTCAAAGGTCTGACAATCTCGGCAAATCCGGTAATGAACTTTCGGACAAAGTTGATCTTGCCGAAAAATGACTTGAGTTCTTTCTTGCTTGCTGGCAAATTGATAGTGGATATAGCCTTCACTCTTTCAGGATCGATGGATATTCCTTTTTCTGAAATGACATGTCCTAAAAGCTTTCCTTCTGTTACTCCAAATATGCATTTCTTCGGATTGAGGGAGACACCGTATCTTCTGCACCTTTGGAAGACTCTTCTTAAGTCATCCACATGATCTTCTCTTTGCCTGGAGAAAACTGTGATATCATCCATATATATAATAATGCATTTTCCAATTAAGTCCCTGAAAGCGATATCCATAGCTCTCTGGAATGTGGCTCCGGCATTTATAAGTCCAAAAGGCATTCTCTTGTAAGCAAATGTCCCCCATTTGGTCGTGAAAGTGGTCTTCAGTCGATCTTCAGGTTCGACTAGGACTTGGTTATATCCTGAATATCCATCTAGAAAGGACATCATCTGCGACCCGTTGACAATCTGTAATACCTCATCTAGTGATGGTAGCGGATAATTATCTTTCTCTGATGCTCGGTTGAGATTTCTGAAATCAACACACAATCGGATCTCTCCATTTTTCTTTCTGACAGGTACTAGGTTGGCGACCCACGTCGAGTGTCGTACTGGGAAGATGATCTTGGCTGAGAGCAGCTTCTTCACTTCTTGATATATCAGGGGTTCCAATAACGGATTAACCGGCCTTTGTCTCTGCCTAAATGGCTTGCTTCCTGGCTTCAACGGGATTGTGTGGGTGATAATTGCAGTGTCGTAGGTTTTGAGATCTTCATAACTCCATGCAATGACATCTGGGAAGTCTCTCATGTTTTTTAGGATTCCATCTCTTTCAGTCGTTGTGCAGGACTTTCCAATGAATACATTTTTAGCTTGTATATCATCACCTAGATTGATCGTGTCGCACATGTTTCCTTCCATGCTGTGATTTTTCTTTTCTTTCAACTTGTCAGGATCAAAAATTCTTTCTAATTCTACCATTCCTTTTGGAATAGTGTTTGTCTTTAAATTCAGGACACCTTCAGCATCGAATTCTGCTTCACCTACTTCATCTTCATCAATGATTTGTGTTAAGAAGACGTCTGTGTTGGTTAAGAAGTCTAGAATATGCTTGTCGTCTTCGAAAACCTGAAAATTGGTGATGTTGTCTGGGACTGAAGGAACTGATATTAACTCGACTGTGAACTTCTTCAATCCTTCCATTGCTAATGGTATCAAGGAACTAGCGGCCTGTGCAAGTGAATTCGCTACTTGATTCTGATGTCTATAAATCGAATTGATATTGAAAGCTTCAAAACTCTCAATGAGATCCCAGACTCGATTTCTGTATCTGGTCAATCTTTTGTCATGGCAAACATACTGTTTCTTGATTTGCCTTATGGCAATTTCTGAGTCTCCATACACTTGTAGTATTTTTGCCCCCTTTTTGATGGCCAATGATAGTCCATGAATCAAGGATTCATATTCAGCTACATTGTTGGTGCAAGGAAATTGTAATCTGTGAGCGGCGAGGTAAGTTTCTCCTGTTGGGCTAATTAATTCATAGCCGGCTCCAGATCCTTGTTTAGACTTAGATCCGTCGAACCTTAATGTCCATATTGCATCTTCTTGGTTTTCTATCTCTGGACTTTCCTGACTTTCAGTTGATGTATCGGACAAAGTTTCATCTTCCACAGAACTCTCGGTCTCTGAATCTTGAATCTCTTCCATATTTAGTGTCTGCGGGGCTCTTTTGTATACTTGTTCTAATGCAGTCTGGCATAAAGCACAAGATAGTTCTGAATGGACGGCATTGTGAATTCTACACCAATTTGGAAGAAGCAAATCTCGGACGGATGCTAAGTTGCCAAGTTGCACACTTTGCTGTATGTTTCTATGTACGAATCTCCTGAAATTTTCAAACATACCATCATCTTCTTGGTTGGACCCTTGGTCACTTTCAACAACAATCTCTGTAGATTCCATTGCTTCTTGTTGAGCATCTTCATCTTGTATGTTTCGTATCATCAGGACTTCTTCTACTTTAGGCTTGTATGTCCCCAAGTCGGATTCTAAAAACAGAACTTCGTTGTCTTCCCCATATTCAGTTATCATAAGTCTCAATCTCGGAGTGCTGTCAATCTTGATTTGATTCGGGACCCCTCTCCATGGTAGCCACATGTGTGCAAAGTCAGTCGACACATACCCATTCAATTTTCGTGACCAATCTCTACTCAGAAGCATCCCATATGAATCAGGAATATCAACCACTGAAATATCTATGAAATTTTGAACTCTCGGGTCCGCGGCCAATTGCATGTGAATATTGTTCAACTTGCCCATGACTGGAACTTCTGTCTTGTCTAGCTGGGTGACCTTTCTTTTGGTAGGAGCAGGAGTTATTCCTAGTCTTTGACAGACGGCCAGGGGCATCACGTTACTGGAAGCTCCTGAATCGTAGAGGCAATTGTGCAATAATTTTCCAAAGATTCTGATTGATAACAGGAACGGGGCCGGTTCGTCTTTTCCTTGGGAAGGGGCTGAAGAATCCCCATTGTGTTCTTGATGTTTGACTTCATTGACTTTTGGATAATCATCCTTTGCTAGACTCTCCTCTTTTGAATGATCTGTTTTGTTTGTGGATTTCCCTTTCTTGACCACATCCTTCTTAATTGCAACTTCCTTTTCTGGAAGAACCTGGCTAGTGGCGAGGCCTTCTTTGACAGTAAGCTGAGTTTTCTTAGTCTCGCCCCTTTTGAGTAATACTTTTCCTTCCAACATGTCTTCCTTTTTGGCTGGGAAGGTTATGGTCTGGACCATGCATTCATTTTGTTCGGATTGTCCTTGGTCAGTGGCTTCCTCTTGGGTCACGTTGATAGTGGCTTGAACATTTGACTTAGCTGTACTAGACTCACTTAGGCTATTGATCACTGCTTCTTTGATTTCTGACACCTTGAGCAACTCGTAGAGTGGTAGGCTCACTTTGACTTTCTTAAGTTCATCCAACACCAACGCGGCCAATCTTTTCATTTCATTGCCCATGGGGGGTGCAATATTCCTTTGTCTGTATTCTTGTGTGTTCTGCGGGTACTCCGGAATGTTGCTGGCTTGGGGATCCGGCGGTGTTGAGAAATTGTTCGGAGGGATCGATGTAGTCAAGGGTTCTTGAGTCCTTTGATTTCTGTGATAAACCCTTTGGTTCACACCTCCTGATGATTGGTGAAATACCTCTTTTATCCCTTCGACCAAGACACTGTTGTTTAATGGTGGAAAATAATACTCTGAATCTTCTATAGGTCCATTTGCAGATGCAGGTGGGAACTGGGATCCTGGAGGTACCATTGGTCCATTTGCAGATTCTGGTGGAAATCTCCCATTTTGTGTTTGACTAATTTCTTCTTGTGAATACTTGCAGGTTTCAACAATCATGGCTTGACCGTACTGCGTGGTTGGGACCATTTTGTATCCTGTCGTGGGCGGATTTTCAGGTGGATCAGTGCTGCGCATCTCTTGTTGAAAAATGTCGGCCGCGATCTTGAACTCAGGACACTGCAACTCGGAATGTTGGTTTGTATTGTGGAGTCTACACCAACTGGACAGGGCTGCTTCTACTAAAAACACTTTACTTGTAGAAGGATTTTCTTGATTTTGCGAATTTGGAGGATTATCTAGAGGCGTCACCACATTTCCATTGTTGGGAGCCGTATTCCATGGTCTCCTCTGGAAGCCTTGGTTGTTATTTCCTTGATAGTTATTTCTGAACCCTTGATTGTTGTTTCCTTGGAAATTTTGATTGTGATTGATCCTTTGCATGCTTTGGAGTTGATTATTCTGGTTCCTTAGGTGAGTCACCTCGGTTGATAACTTCTTGACTTGTTCAATCAATTCTTTCATTTCGTCCTTTTCTTCTTGTGTCCTTGATGAACTCGTAGCATTTTGCAGGTACACAGGTTGTGTGGGTGGAGCTTGAGAAATTGGAGCTCCAGGGTGAAGGACCAACTGATTTGCCGGCTGTACGCTAGGATATGTTGCTTGCGGTATTGGATTCATGACTGGAGTTTGGTTGGCCAACACCGTACCAACTGCCTGCATCTGGTTCGGTGCTGCGACAGGTCCCATGTGTAGTAGTGGCCCAGTGATATTCTGTCCCATGTGCTTACTAACTTCAATAGCCTTTGCATATGCTGCGTTTAGATCATTTGGTGTCGGATGCGTCCTTACAAACATAGCAGTGAGATGATCTAAAGCTCCATAGTAAATTTCCCTTGGATCCGCAATGAGATAAGGAGGACGTAGCATTGTGTATGCGCGGTGAAATCTGTTGTTGAAAGAAGTAATGGGTTCATGTTCTCTCCTTCGGACTTCAACAAATTGTCTATATAACTCAGCTGGTGTAGTTGGTATACCGAATTTGGCAATGAATGCATCTTTCATCGCGTCCCAAGTCCTAATGGACCCTGTAGGCAAGTGAATGAACCAAAAGTATGCCTCTTCTCCCAATGAGTAGGGAAAAAGCCTACATGCCACATCTCCATATTCAGTTTGTCTGTTACGAAGAAGGTCTTCGAACATCTTGATATGATCTTCTGCCGTGCGATGGAAATCACTGACATTGAACTTAGAACAGAAATGCTCTGGATTCTTTGGCATATCATGATAAACTGCAAATTCCAATGGTGACGGGTTGTTGATTAGCCAAGTTGCACCATTAAGTACATGAGGAGGAGGAGGAGGGGGCGGAGCCCGTTGAGCCATCGTACTCTTTGAAGCTTGGGAGTTTGAAACTGAACTTGATGAACTAGCTTGGCCCTTCGTTTGCGAAATTGCCTGGATACTGGATTGGATCGCCGCTTGTACTTGTTCTTGGAGAACTTGTGATGACTCAGGAGATCCCTCCAATCTTAGTTCGAATTCTTTGGGAGTGTCCTCTCTTTTGACTCGCTTCGCTTTTGAAGTAAACTGAAGTTCGCCTAGATTCTTGATGCCTGGTGTCGACCTCAATAACCTTTGATGTTTCTCGGGCGAGAAAGAACCAATGCGATCCAGCGTGAAGTCTTGCGAAGATTTATTGTGGATTCCTTTGATTGAGAAGTTCTCTAGCTATGACCCTTTGATGTTCTTCGGCTCTATCTTCTTCTTGTTCCAAGATGATTCTTACTCTGTTATACTCAACTTGACTTCTCCTTGCGTTCCACGCTACTTGATTCAATCCTGAAACGATATCTTCTTGAGTATTGCCTATCTGCAAATTTGGTTGCACTACTTGATTCAATCCTTCATGTGGCAACACCATCGTACTTCATGATCATGTTTGCAATGTATTCCTCTTCAAAATTTTAGGACTTTCGGAGACTCAGCCCTCCTTCTAGCGCCAATTCTGTTGACGTGTATTTTGTACACTATCATACACAGAATAAAATACCTAAAGGCATCTTATCCTCTCTTGAATAAAGTCTCTAACTGCTGAAGATTCGCATGAAGGATCAGTTAGGATGACTCCAATGTTCTGGTTAGTAGGGTCTCTACGTGTGGATAAGCTCCAGCGGTATGATGTGATTTGCTGTGTTCTTAAGGGGCCTTATACTCCGAAAGTCTTACTAAACTAAAGAAGCTTTTCAAAAATAACAAAAGGATAGGGTTTGCAAGAGGTCTAATCTAATCTAACCCTAAGAATGACTTCATGTGGATAGGACTTGGCAAGATTCTACCAACTTTAATTTCGCCATAAAATAACAACTCAATTGAAATTGATGCGATCTTCTAAGGTAACAAATGATTTTCAACGCATCAAAGATCAAAGACACTACCACGAAGGTACATATCCAAGATACAATAATGATTGAAGGTTAAGTGATTCAAATATCTCCAGTCGACCACGCAAGGCGTTCCTACAATCAGCAAGAAGCTAGTGGTTTGGATTACGAATCCTACCAAAGATCAAGTCTCACACTATGTCCTTCAAATTAACACACTACTTTGATTGAGCATGATTCAAATGAATTGAACAACCATGAAGATAACCAAGAAAGTTGCAACAAAACACCATAACTTCAATATTTCATTGATTTCAAAGTCATCATGTAGGAACGCCTTGCGTGGTCGACTGGAGATATTTGAATCACTTAACCTTCAATCATTATTGTATCTTGGATATGTACCTTCGTGGTAGTGTCTTTGATCTTTGATGCGTTGAAAATCATTTGTTACCTTAGAAGATCGCATCAATTTCAATTGAGTTGTTATTTTATGGCGAAATTGAAGTTGGTAGAATCTTGCCAAGTCCTGTCCACATGAAGTCATTCTTAGTGTTAGATTAGATTAAACCTCTTGCAAACCCTATCCTTTTGTTATTTTTGAAAAGCTTCTTTAGTTTAGTAAGACTTTCGGAGTGTAAGGCCCCTTAAGAACACAGCAAATCACATCATACTGCTGGAGCTTATCCACACGTAGAGACCCTACTAACCAGAACATTGGAGTCATCCTAACTGATCCTTCATGCGAATCTTCAGCAGTTAGAGACTTTATTCAAGAGAGGATATGCCTTTAGGTATTTTATTCTGTGTATGATGGTGTACAAAATACACGTCAACAAGTCCACAATATAGAATGATAAACAAGACAAAGGAAAAACACTTAAACAATCATCAAGTCAGTCTCTTCCTCTTCAAGTTTGTGATAATGATCAGCAAGAAGAAAGAAATGATGATGTGTGAGATTTTGCCAAGATCAAGGGCACAATGAAAAGTATAAAATAGAGACAAAAGAATGACAAGAACAAACTGTATTCTCATCAATATGCAAATGATCAACTGGATTAACCAATACAATGAATATAGGCTTGCTTATATAGGCAAGGCCATAGGGATGTACGAGCACACAATCATGACATGTGGCTCAATGAGAAACAAGGGTAGGTAAGAAATACTAGGGGTAGGTAGGAGAAATAATATAATATTTTACAAGAGGTGGATGACCCACCGAATGTGGAGTGTAACAGCAAAATAAGACCGCAAAAGGTGGAATTTCTCCTACAAGCTCTATCCCTATGTGCACACTTTCCTAAGTGTCTCAAATCCAAACTACGAAGAGATGCATTATCCTAAGTTAACTTAAGTAAAGTGTAATAATATCCATAATGAATATTTATTTACACCAACATGATGAAGCGACATCTCCTTTTAGAGGCGAGTGACCATTGCTTGAGGAAGTGCAAGTAAAAGAGGGAAAGTCTTCCATTCCAGATTGGCTTAGAGAGAGGCTTACAAGGGAAGTTGTAGTTGAAGAAAAGGAGCAAGTATTCAATTTGGAAAGTCTTCTAAGCAAGTCTCAAGAGGGGATTGAAAAGAAGAGAGCTACAAAGATATCTAAGGTGATCAGAGATGATACAGGCTCCAGAAAGATACAGATAGCTACACCAACGGTGGACAAGTATGATGATGAGATCATGGCAGAAGAATACGATTTGGAGACATTTGATCTTGGTCCACTTACCTCCGAGCAAGCCATGGGATGTGACTGATTCAGTGAGGGCAGTCAATGAGAAGCTAAAAGAGGAGATAGAAAAGAATAAAAAGTTGGAAAGGGAGAATAATGCTTGGAGGAATTATTTTAGCCAGCTTAATGAGCCATTAGGGCTACAGGATCCAGTAGTCTCACCCTTGCAGGCACTCCCTCTTGAGTCAATAAATCAAGTAGAAAAGATGAACAACTCTGCCCGACTCATGGATACATTAATTGATAGATCCTACATGGTAGCCAAGGAATTTGTTGGAAGAATGATGAAAACAGTCCACAGGGCCATCCAAGTCCTTGAGATCATTCATAATCTAGTGGTAATTGTCGATGCATTCACTCACACTAGAGATATTAACATCCCAGTATTGCAAGTGGTAAGGAAGACATCAAGACAGGTTTTAGCGCAAGATAGGATAGTTGATGGTGGAACCCATAATCTCCTACAATGGTCAACTTTGCTCCAAATGAAGCAGGTTCTATTCAAGGACATCAATAGTAGGTGCAGCCGAGTTGAGGACACTATCCATCCTATTCAGGATAAGGTGTTTGATGTACTGTGCAATCCTTGATAGAAGGATAGAGATTGAAACAGATGTGGATATCCAAGAATTGGAGGACAGGATCAAGGTCATCTTTTGTAGAGAAGATAGCATAATCACAGAAGAGCAACGAGATCAAATGTATACTACTATGTTCTTGATTGAGAAAACAAAAGAGCTAGAGCACGGATGGGAGATGACTCTTCTTGTTGTCTTTGATGAGGTTGTTGGCGGCAATATTGTACATGGAAATAAAACTAGTTAATTAAGTTGTAATTGTGTTGGTTAGTTGGCAACCGAGGGGTGGTAATTGCGGTGCGACGGTTGGCGCTCGCACCCCCTCGACATCTTTATATACTTCAGAATGTAACTTGTAAGGGGAACACTTATGAATGGAATAACATCTGATATATTGCATCTGATATCTATGGCATTATTATTCTGCATTACGTGTTTTATCTGTGTGCTTTAAGTTATTCACCCGAGAGGGTAAACATTTGGCCCCGTTGCCTAGACGTACTCGGGAACCGAAGACGCGGATGGCACACGGACGTAATGGGCCTACCCGTCGGTGAGATGAACCCAGAGACCGACGACGCGCACACGGAACAAGAGGCGAAGGGGAAATTGAACCTTGTAATAATCCCGACACAATGTTGATATAAATTGTGGTCGAAAGGGAAAAATAAAAAATAAAAGAATTGTGTACATGGTGTGTGCTTGCTATGTACGGAGGTGATTTATGCCAAATATATTAAATAAAGACATAAATAAGAAAGCAGAAATGGACGAGTGGGAGGCCGCGCAAAGGGCCTTGATTCTGGAGCAGCAAGTAGAATGGAGATGGAGGCTGAGGCAACTTGCCGAAGGACGACCTGCCGAAGGGTGGCCCGAAGGGAACCACGGAGGTGTCACGGAGGGTGCAGAAGCCGAGGGAAGTTTCTATGCGTCGCCAGAACACCGTAGGGTGCGAAGCCACGAAGAGTTTCTGACGGAAACAACGTTAAGGAGAGATCTAGTCGAAGAGACTCAGGATCAGTTTAGAAACTTATCCCTTACACCACGGAGTGAAGGTCACCAACGGGAACCAGGAGTGGGCGTGGGTGGGAGTGAAGGGGAGGGCAACCGTACGGGTGTAGGTGCCACACACGACAGGCAAAACATCGTACCTCCAATCGCCCACGCAGGACACACCACTGACGCCATTGGAGGAAGCAGCGCAGGGTCACAGACACATGCACAACCGCCCCCAGGAAGACGACCCGAGATGGCGAGTAAACAAAAATTGCCAAAGTTCACAGGGGACGGCAAGGAAGAGCCCTTACGACACTGCCGTACATGTGAAACCATTTGGTCCGCCAACGAAGTGACAAACCAGGATGATTGGGTACAACAGTTCCCAGCCACGTTACGTGGAGTTGCCATAGATTGGTACTCCGATGTGGACAAGCAAAAAGTGGCCACGTGGGTCAATCTACAGAAGGAATTCACGGAGGAGTTTCGGTTGCTCCGTGATGACAATGAAATTGTAACGGAGATATACAGTACCAAACAAGGTACCAAGGAGACAGTACGGGCATACAGCAGGAGGCTAAAGGAATTGCTGGGAAAAATGGAGAGTCAACTAGCAGATGGGTTGAAAAAGCGATGGTTCGTGGAGGGACTAAAGCATTCCCTCCGAAGGAAGATGAAAATTGTTCCACCTACATCATATGACGATGCCTATAATAGGGCGATGGACCTAGAGAGCGAATACAAAACGTCAAAGAAGAAGAAAAGTAATAAATATTCATCTGACGATGATGAAGACTTTGACGGGGAAAGCAGCAGCAGTGGCGAATCGAGTAAAAAGGTGCACGCTCTCCAAAAGGACATGGAACGAATGTTGAAAGAATTCAAAGCCATGAAGGGGAGTACAAGTAAGACTGAAGAAAACGACGTGTGGTGTACCGACTGTAGGAGTGACGGACACACCAAGGGGTCCTGTCCCAAGAAGGCTTTTTGCGACATTTGTCAGATTGCGGGACATTTGACAAAGGAATATCCCTACAATATGAAAACCAGAAGCCAAGTTCTCTTCACGCAAGAGCAGCCGGCCGTCGGAACTTCGCAAACCAACACAACGGCATCATCTGGAGGTTACCGGGACAACAGACGCGGCGATGGAAGGAATAGCAACAATAACAATAACGGAAGCCATATCCAGTAAGACGCCAAGGGCCAGCCAATTATCCAATGTAGGGCCTGTAATCAGTGGGGGCACTTCGCCCGTGATTGCACGAAGGAAGCCACCCCTCAGCACCTCTACCGATGGTGTGGGCCAATCGACCATGAGGACGCAAATTGCCCACAGGCAGGGGTTAATCTCCTAACATTGAGAAGGCTGAGAAGACTGGTGAGAAGAAGTACTGGCGATCACCCGTGCCCAGACGAAAAAACCACTTATCCCGGCCCCCGTACGGAGAAGAAGAGATTATGGGAGGCAAAGGCCAATATTGAACATGAGATGACAGCCGAACGACGGGACAACGAGGTGGTGAGTACATCATCCCGTACGAAAGCGGAAAATAACATCATTGGGCAAATATTGCAGATGGAGGTACCCGTGAGAATACAAGACCTCCTGGAGACCATGTCGTAGCTAAAAATGACTATCTTAAACTCCGTACCCTCACAGGTGAAAACGAGGGAGGTCGTGAGCCCCACAGCCAACCCTGCGTTAAGGGAGGTCCTAAGCCCCACGGTCGATCCCATGTTGTTGGTAGTCAACAGCAAACGCCAACCGGCGGTGGTAGAAATGGGCATACTAGGGACTACCTGGACAGACACTATTGTCGATGGTGGATCAGGAGTGAATGTTCTTCCAGAAGAAACCTGGCGGAAGCTGGGGAAGCCGACGCTGTGGCCATCTACATTCAATCTGCTCGGAGCAGATCAGCATGGAATCAAACCCATCGGGACACTGAAAGGCCAACAAGTTACCATCGAGACGCAACCCTTCATACTAGATTTTGTGGTAATCCCACTCAAGAAGAAGGGGTACAACGCCATCTTAGGCAGAGGGTGGCTGGTTACAGCAAAGGTGAACCACGACTGGAAAAAGAACACCCTTTCTATGGAGAAAGGGGGGCGGAAGTACACCATTGATCTGAGGACCCAGGTTGTTGACAAGGAACTGGCATCATCTTTGGAATCGGAGGATGAAGGAAAAGGCGACCCGAGGGCTGAAGGACGGGGCTGCAGGGAGCCCAACGACGAAGGGATTCTCGAACTAGGAGAGTGCTTCGAGGATGAGACAGGGTCATTGAACGGGCTCTTCCATTGGCAGATAGAGGATTATGAAATGTTCCAGAGCTACAGGCTCGAAGTAGAGGAACCAGAGCAAGTAACAGAGGAGGTGTACCTGCCAGAATACATAGAATATTGGAAGGGAGACGCCCCAAACCTCGGTGACATAGATAATCTGAAGAACAATTGTGTTGACAACGATTGGAACCCTGTGTGGAAGGCTGCAGCCTTCAAAATCTTTATTATTCTTCTTCTTCTTATGTACGGGAAGGAGACCGTGGTCCCTGTAGAATTTGTGGTTCCAGGTCTTCGGATGGACATTGAAAATAGATTGGCCACCAACGGGCCCAAATTGAAACCCTACCACGCGAAGTGCGCAGGGGACCCGAGAGGACGGACGGACACCCGAGAGCCCGGAGGGGGACTCGAGAGGATGGAAAGGGGACTCGAGAGGCCAGACAGGCGACTCAAGAGGCACAGGACCACAACAGGAGACTCTTGGGCGAGGAAAACTGAGAAGGATGAAGGGCGATCCCAGCGACATGGGACCCGAGCCGAAGACTCTCGACAACTAGATTATATTTAAAAAGAAAAGGCCATACGGGTCCGTATGGCTGCAAAAAAAAACTCGTATGCCAGGTGACCGTACGACATGGAAAAAAAAAGAAAGAAGTCGTGGGGCCACCGTACAGTGGAACCACCGGCGGTGGAACCACTGTGCGGTGGTCACACTGACGGTGGGGCCACCGCGCGGTGGATGCCACCGTGCGGTGGACACCCGCACACCACACTTAAAACAAACCCCCGCACCACGCAAGGAAAAAGAAGGAGAAGGAAACCCCACACCATGCCAAACAAAAAACGGACGAAGAAAAAAAAAAAAAAGGAGAGACGAGCACAGCAACGCACAAACAAACACAGCCGAACGGTGGAGGGGTGTTGATTGCACGGGAAGGTGGCCGGGGTGCCATCGAGGACATTACAGTGGAATTAAAAAAAAAAAAAAAACGACGACGACCAGATTCAAAAATTATTCGATGACATCTGGAGCCCCAGACCCCGTAGTGGCGCTACCCCTCAACCCTGTTGGGGGCGTTGCCCCCAAACCCCCGGTTTATTTTTTAGCTACAGAATACCATGGGAAGTGTTGTGGTTGTCCGTACTGTGAGAAAGAAGCTTGCAGCTAAGCATTGGCGGGGAAGCCATAAGCCGTAGAGGGAGACGGATTTGGAGGTTGGGAACAAACAGAGTTTGAGGGAAGGTATTGTAGGTCCGCGCAGTTGTATGACACCAGGGAGTTATTCAGTTCAGTTTTTAGCCTTTGGGGAGTGTGATGGAGGATTTGAGGTGCTCCTAGCCTTTGTGCCAGCGGGTTGTGGCCACCTCCAGGCAGGAATGGTATGCTTTGAGGAACTTGGAGTAGGTCTCGGCTGGACGTGAGGTTGCCTTGGTGGATGCAGAGAGGACTCAGGAGGAGCTGACCACCAGGTTGGAGGTAGTACTAGCGTGAGACTTAGCTCAGCGTACCTAGGAGTTGGATGCCGAGAGGGCAACGCGGGTGGCTATCGAGGACAAATTGGCTAGGGAGACAGTATCATTTGAGTAGTAGTTGGTGGAGGTTGAGACTGAAAAGCGTGTTTTGCAGACAAGTTTGGTTTAGGCACAGGAGAACTATGATGTCAAAGAGGCACTTGAGCATCGGATGGTAGCAGAAAAGGGTTTTCAGGCGAGGACGCAGCCAGTGTATAAGTTCCGGGCTCGACTGGCGTCAACAATTCTGTTTCATGTCATCTCTATTTTGTGTTAAGTCGTCCAGAGACTTCTTCTTTTCTTTTGGGGGGGATGATGTTGGCGACAATATTGTACACGGAAATAAAACTAGTTAATTAAGTTGTAATTGTGTTGGTTAGTTGGCAACCGAGGGGTGGTAGTTGCGGTGCGACGGTTGGCGCTCGCACCCCGTCGGCATCTTTATATACTTCGGAATGTAACTTGTAAGGGGAACACTTATGAATGGAATAACATCTGATATATTGCATCTGATATCTATGGCATTATTATTTTGCATTACGTGTTTTATCTATGTGCTTTAAGTTATTCACCCGAGAGGGTAAATAGAGGTCCTTCACTTAGAGGAACGAATGAAGAACTTGCCAGAGATCCCCATTGCAGATATTGAGGGGATTACGTCCAGATTCATCAAATATGCCAAAAAGGAACAAGGAAAAGGGAACAAAATTCTAGATGAAAAGTTGTTATGAAATGGTGTGGCGATTCAATCCCTATTGGAGGATGCTTCCTCGTTATTCGTGCCAATTTCTATTGGCTATGTTATGACAATGCTTATCTAAATAGGGTTATTTTTGTAACAAACCCTAATTAGGGTTTAGGTGTCAAAATCTCAGCCCTTGATCTTCTTTAAATCTGGGCCATTCATTGTATTTGAGAATACTATTTAAGCTCTCACTCATTTTATTTTGTAGGGTTAAGAAGAATAAAGTTATTAGCAGCAGAGAAGAAGAGTAATTCTTAGAGAATACAAATTTGGTGAATAGAGAAAGTTGAACAATTGTTGTTATATTTTGCTATGAGATTAATGAAACATTGAAGTTATGGGTGTTTTATTGCAATCTTTGTGGCTTCTTACATGGTTGTTTATCTTCTTGAATCTCTTTTATTGAAGATAGTATTTAGATGTTAGAGTTAGATTGAGTGATAAATGTTGTACTTGATCTTTTAGTGAAGCTCATAGTCCAAATCACTAGCCTCTTACTGATTGTAAGTGTGCCCTGTGTGGTCAACTGGAGATATTGAAATTGTTTAGGGTTCAATCATTACTTGAATATTGATATGTATCCTATTGATAGTATCTATGTTCATGAATGATTTGAAAATCTTTGAATTCCCTTAGAAGATTGCACCGATTCCAGTAGAGTTGTTGTTCTATGGCAATATTGAGATTGGTAGAGTTTCACTAAGATTGCCCTCCATTTAGTCATTCATAGGCTTAGTTTAGCATAGCCCTTTCTAATCCCTTATCCTTTGTCCTTTTTTGAAACATTGGTTAGTATAAAAAAAAAATCCATTTCCTCATTGGTTAAGTAGTTGCAAGAACCAACTTTCATAGAAAGTACGTAAGGCCCCTTGATGAAATAGAAAACACAACGAACACTGGTGCTTATCCACACGTAGAGAACCTACATACTAGAACCTTGGAGTTGCCTCGATTGATCCTTAGGCGAAATCTTTAGCATTTGGGGAAACTTTGTTCAAGAGAGGATAAGGTACCTTTGGGTATTTTATTCTGTGTTTGATCGTGTATAAAAGACACATCAACAGGAGGGTGGAAAATTGACCCTCATAGGGACAAATCTGTTCCTTATTTGGTCCTTGAATTTGCTTTGAAATTTCTTCATCTCCCACTTGTAGTAGAAAATCGATTAGGATAAGGACAAATTGATCCTTATTTCAACTTTCACTTAGTCTTTCAATGCTTATGAAGAGTGGAAATTTGACTCCTATAGGGACTATTTGATCCTCATAACTTTCCACTTGAATTCTTCTCAACTCTTGTTTCAAAAAACTCTTCATCTCATATTTGGAGTAAAAAATGACTAGAACAAGGACAAGTTGATCCTCAACTTAATTGCTTATGGTGGAAAATCGATCCCCATAGGGACCTTTTAATTCTTGTACTTCTTTTCCTTGTCAAAATCGTTCAAAATCACTTCACTTGCTCATCTTTGAAGTGTAAATTCGATTTCCATAGGGACTAAATGGATTTTCATCATCATTATTTTACTTCAAATCTTTGGAGTGGAAATTCAATCTCCATAGGGACTTTTCACTTGTTCATCACAAAATTTATATTAGCTTGCAAACACTTGGACAACTTAGCATTCCAGATGACTTCCTTGCAATTTGACAACTTTTTGCATTCTTTGACAACATTTCTTGCTTCATGACAACTTTGGCAACGTTAGCTAATTGACAACCTTAATCTTGATACGATACCCCCTCATAAGCAAAGGTTAAAACCAAGAAATAATAGCAAAGCCAAGATAATCCAAGCAAAACATCTACCTAAAAAGCGAAAAAGTGGGGGTTCCCATTTGCAATGGGGCGACGTGTGAAAACGTCACAATCGTACCCATGTACAAGAAAGATCTCTCACAATTGGAGAAAAGGAGAAAAACCTAGTGGGAGAAAACTCCTCTCCAAAAGAGAGGAAAAGAGAATGAAGGACTAAGAAGCCTCCAAGAAACCAATGTCCTAAAAGAAATAGGAACATGAAGAACTTCCTTTGAAGCACAAAGAAGTTGCAGACGCTTGTCAAACAAAGAGACTGCTATAGTGCTGAAATGAAGAACATCCTCTAAAACCAAGATGATGATCAAGATCAAGAAGACTAATTTGTATGAGTGCTCCCATTGACACTACTCGATTAAACAAGTGGCAAACAAAGACAAAACGTCCGTCAATCGAAGGTACAAATGGCACATGAATCTACACGAGTGATCCCAACGACACTACTCAACCATGCGAGAGTAAACTGCTAGTCGAAAATATAGGTGCCAATAGTTTTAAGAGCTGATAAATCGAGGAGATGTCGTCTCCACAAAACTGGAATGCAAGAATGTCTATATGGTAAAAGCTTAGGTTCACTTAGTTGATCTTTAGTTGAGCTTTATTTAGCTCCTTTATGCTTTTCTTAGTTTTCCTAACATTAGATTAAGGCTTCCCTTGCTTTCTATAAAGCAAGTCATCATGTATTTTATTATTAATTCTATAATCTTTGCTTTTGAAGAATATAGCATATCTTTCTTGCCACTCTCGTTTGTGGAAGGTGTTCTTGTTTGCTGTTTGATCTTGAAGGCTTGTGTTGCATAATTCAACACATTTTTTTCTTTTCTTAAAATGCACACTAAAAAATCCCTTTTATAATATCAAACCATATAGCTCAAATTTCTGTCTCCACATAGAGCCTATTCAATCATCACATAAATTCTTGATAGTAGAGCTTCTAGGATTAAGCAAATAAAATACGTACATTGTTAACCCTTTGCTCTTATTTTTTTAATACCAATTGCATAGTGACATTAGGATCTAAGGAAAGAATAAAAGGAAGTTCACCTTGTTTGCCAATTGTTTTTGTTAGTGCTTGGATGGTCTCTCCCTCCAAGATTTCCACTTTGTCATCATTAACTAGGGCTAGCTTAAATGTTTTTGTATCCACTGAATTTTCCTTGTTCTCTGGGATTTATTCACCATTGTTTTCTGAACATGTTTCTTGTCTGTCATTTTTCTTTCAAATTTCCATAAGGAACTTACTGCCACCATTCTGCCACTTGCCTCTTTGAGGGGTTGTATCGAGGGAAGAATACATGGGTAAGACAAGTAGAGAAGAAGATTCAACAAAGGAAAGATAGGTCAAACCAGCAATTAAAGAAACCACAAAAAAACTGTAACCCACTTAGACAAAAGCAACAAATAGCACAAAGAACACCGAAGAGCAACAAGGAGGACAATGGGGATGATGGTTTGTCTTCTACACTAGCTCCTACTTGCTCCTCAATAGTCTTCCTGACTGAAAATTTAGAAAACAAGTATTTAATACTTATAAGCAAATTGAAAAAAACAATATAGTCATGAATTATTACAGTGTTCCACGGAAACGCGTTTCCCCCTCCCAGGCCCAAGTCCCCCCGTCCCTAAAACTTTTTCCCTTTGTCGCCCTGTCCCCGAAGCCCGTCCCCGAGTCCCCCCGTCTCCCCGTCCCCAACGGTCGTGGAACACTGTGAATTAATTGAAGATTTTTCACATGGCCTCAAGAATTGCACTGACAATCAGAGGAAAAAACAAGCAATCGGATCTGAATCAAATTGCTAACATGAGTGATTGGTGAGTAGATTGGATTTATTTGAAATTTCTTCTTCTATGAGAAATTTAATAATAAGGTTTTTATTTATGCATTATACTAGATTCCAGGAATACCACGATTAGACTAAAAATCAGGAGGATGAAGAACATTTTTTAATCCAATCAGACCGATGGAGAAAAACCAGATCTTCTTAGCATTTTGTCCAAAACTGACAAATTTAATGTCATTAGCCTTAAGTATCCTTTCAACCAATTTATTTTCTTTCCAACTTGTAAGAGTGAAGTGGATGAGATTTTTTTTCTTGACCAAAATAACATTGCTCTTTTGATAATGTCTTGTAGTCTATATTGCATAAAATAATAAGCATACAAGTTTGAAATGGTCCTGAAATTTTGCATATTAGGAATAATTACAAGGAAGGTGGAGAGTAATAAATTACTAATTTAATTATTAATGAAAATTTCTCGAGGCTCGTAATTCTTCCAGCATTGCCCCTACTATATCTGTGATTATATATTAGAAATCTTGGTCAAAAAATTGATGGAGAGCAAACCTGTAGAGATGCTTTATTCGTTTAATACATGCAAAATTGATGTCTAAGCCTGATAAATATCTAAAGGATGATGATGCATCTCAAGGCATTTCCTATGCCTTTATGCCATTCAAGCTAAAATCCTTGTCTCTTACTGTTTACAAGCCCAACTAAAATCGTTGTGTCTGGCAGTTTACAAGCCCAAACTGTAAGCATAAAGAAAAGAGACATTTTAGGACTCATCTTGAGATGTATTTTCTTAGGGGTTTACCACTGTTATTTTAACACTCATGGCAGACACTACACCATAAGTGCGCTGGCATAGTCGTGTTCTACAGGAAAATAGATATGAAGGTTCCTGAAAATGCCTAGGACCAGCTTGATTCAGTTTAGGAAAATTCTAATTAGGAAAGTCATGTCAGCGAAAGCCATTAAGTTACAACTTACATATCACTGCTTGAGCTTAAGGCATCATCCTCAAGATCAATATCAATTTGGGCAAAGAATTGACCATTATAGACCTCATTACAGTTATTAATTGTTGACCAAGTATGTTTGAGAACTCTTCATACTTTAGATCTCGTCCTCACCTGCTGCACCCAGGAGACCAATTTTGACTTTATTTCATATAGATGTACTAATTTGTGGTATTTCATGGAAAACTCTAGCTGCAAGGCTTGTAGGAATCTCTTCTTTATGAAATACTAGATGTAAAAAGATCCTGGTTGATCTTCCCCAGTCACGACTATGAAATAAAACACAAGATATGAACTTAAGAACCTATCTGTTCTTAATCACATGTTTCAAATGCTGGCAGAAAAATGCATGAAGCTCATTGTCTGTGATGAAAACTTATCTCCTTCAAATATAACACAACATGGAGAAAGAAGAATGTTTTGGCAATAAATATGTTGTATACAGCACAGAACTCATGTAGTTGCCTCACACTTTGAATGGTCTGCCATTGTGGTGAAATGTGTTGAATGCAGAAAGGTCTGGAAAAGACAAGAATAGAGGAGGAAAAGTGATTGGATTGCTGATATTAAAATGCTAATGCAACTAATATGTTGATTGCCTCAAGGCATTAACACTTGTCAGACATGTGTGAGTTCAATGTGCCTTGTATCTCACCCCTCAAGTTTCACAAGTCCATCACCAAAGATAACAAGAAGTGCTTATTGAGAGGAGCTCCAAGAAATAAAAGTAATTGAAATAAGTTCATGCAATATGATATCTTTAAATCCTATGCATTCATAGGGAGAGTGATGAGTGAGAGTTCCAACTTCCTCAATCCTCTGCTAGCACAATTGACCCATTGTAGATGCATGACCAAGAAATCAAATCAAAATGTGAAGCAACTGCTCTACCCATTTCAAACATAGAGTGAACTACCAATCATGAGAAATGCTCTTAGACATAGTGCCAGTCAGTTTTAAAACTTGCTAAGTACTAACAATAATTTTGAACAACTGAGAAACTCGCCCATTTATGTGTAGGTGAGTTTAGATGAGTTTTATGGAGAAACTCATGGTGAGTACTTGTGAATACTGGATGACTTTGTAGGAGAAACTCAAGTAGGTGAAGTCTCTTCCAAGTTTTGTCGAGTTGCTGAATCAAAGTCAAAATTAGGTCTGTTGAGTTTTGCCAATTGCAAGTATTCATTATGGTGCCAATGGCAATCGAAAAATCACTCACTATTGCTAAACATTTGATACACAGAGAGAGCCAACTTAAGTTCATCCTCAATTTTACATGCTTCCATTCAATTGCTTATGTCTATACTTTGTTTTATTGAGAAAACATGAAAAAATGAGCCTCACAGGCATCTAGGATGCCGCCTGCCCCTGTAGAGAAAGTTTCTGTGAGGTGCAACATTGAAGTTGAGTTTCATGGACTGATGTTAGTAACCAACTGTTGACGTGCATTTTGTGACCACACCAACACAAAATAAAGTCTCCCAACAACTATGTTACCCTCTCTTGATCAAAGTCAAATGTATGCTAAGATTGCAGGAAGATCATACAATGACTCTGTTGACAATTTTTCTTGCTACCTCTAGTCCTAAGGAGAAATATAATTCCGGGTTATCGGACTAAAACCTAGAGCATACAACTTGCGCTATCAACAAATTGAAGACAAGAAAACACAACACAACTTGGCTTTGCTAGCCTTCTTCACTTCGAGCTCCACCAGACTCAGATGTGTATTCCTAATTTCAGACCTGTACACTTGACATTTTGTAAACAATTTACGGTATTGTTGTGACGTTTTCACACATCGCCCCATTGCAAATGGGGACCCCTGTTTTTTTTGCTTTTTAGGGTTTTTATTTTTTTAGGTCTTTTAGGGTTTTGTCAGTTGGCTTTTGCATTTTTGAGTGCTGCGGGGAGATCAATAGGATAGCAGGTCCTGCTGGAGTGAAGTCCTGATCCTGAAAATTTGGCTAAGTCTGAAAGTCCTGATCCTGAAATTTGGCTAAGTCTGAAAGTCCTGATCCTGAAATTTAGCTAAGTCTGGAATGTCCTGATCCTGAAATTTGACTAAGTTTGGAAACTAAAAATCCTCCAAAAACTAGATTTTGCAATATAACTCCTGGAGGTCTGAAACCACTCTCAAACATCCTGAAAGTATATATGGAATATAACTTAAAGTATAAGCTTTCTTATACTTAAATGTTATATTCCATAAAAATTATCCTGATAGAGAGTTCAAAAAGTCAAATTTTGCTCCTGTCCTTCACTGAGGATCCAGAGCGAATTTCGCTCCTGTCCCTCTCCAAGGGACCAAGGCAGAGCGCTCCTGTCCCTCACCAAGGGTCCAGGGCGAAAAGGCTTATTTGAGTCATTCCTGACCTTGTTTGGTCAAATTGGAACATCAAAGGCATGGTGGAGGACGAAATGAACGTGATAGAGCATCCAGACTTGATCAAAGACAATGAAATGATGGAGTTTTTGTCTACAAAGGTAAAAGCGCTCCTGTCCCTCACCAAGGGACCAGAGCGATTTTCTTTATATACACATTTTTAGACCTTTCTTAGACTTGAACTCTTATTCATGGCATGTAACAAGATGATATCTTCCTTAGCCAGGACATTTCATGGTGAAAAGTGAAGCATTTTGGCCTAGAAGACAAAATTCGCTCCTGTCCCTCACTGAAGGACCGGAGCTTGAATTTCAAATCTGCACTGTTCTTGCAGGATCAAGACAATTTTATGATTTGAAGAGACCAAGGAAAATATGATTTATCCATTGAATATAATTTGGAAGGCTAACAAAGGACAGATAAGCTTGGATTTGCAAAATCGCTCCTGTCCCTCTCCAAGGGACCAGGGCGAAAAACCTAATATCCAGTCCTTCTCGCCAAGTTTGGACAAATCTAAGCCAAGGCATGAATTTGAAATGATGTTTAAAATGCCTTGAGGTTGATATGATCAAGAATTTGTGCAATGGATGCAAAAGGCGCTCCTGTCCCTCACTAAAGGACCAGGGCGATTTTTATAAAATCAACAATTTCCCTCCGAGATTATGCTAAGGCAAAGTTGAGCAAGATTGGAAAGGTCTTCTAAATCATGATGAACAAAGGTTTGACTCCAAAAACTTGATGATCCTAGGCCAAATGCAAAAGGCGCTCCTGTCCCTCACTGAAGGACCAGGGCGAAAATCTCTAGAGCATCAATTTTGCCTTGCAAAAAACGAGTTGAACATGCACTGAAGGGACGAAAGGGATCATTGCTAGCCCCACAACGTGAATTGGCAATAAAAAATGAAGGATTGAGGACAAAAGTGAAAAGGCACTCCTGTCCCTCTCCAAGGGACCAGAGCGAAGTTATTGGCATTCACTATTTTCTACTTGGGCGTTAATATCCTCCAAATCGCATGAAATGCCAAAATCATCAACTTCGAAATATTTGAAAAAATTAAATTAAATTGGCATTTAATAAATTAATTTTGGGCCTCAAAAAATCAAATTTCTATTATAAAGGCATTTAAAATTAATTTTTGTGAAATAAAAAATTAAAAGTTGAGCGCACAAGGCATTATTTTGTCTTTATTTATTAGGTCGGCCTTCTTCTTAGTGTTTTTTATATTTTATTTTTTGGCTTATTTTGTCAAGTCGGCCTATGGGAAATGAAATGGTGAGCGCTCTATATATTTGGGGTGTATTTTTTTCATTATCCAAATCATTCACTCATTATTTCAAAGTGCGATTTGGAGGGCAAAGAAGAAGTGCAAAAGCTGGCCTATTTGGAGCGAATTTTCCTCAAGTGTTGAAGACTTAAGGTGGTGGAGTTGATGCTTGTGAAGACTAAAGGAGGCGCATTTTGCTAAAGGGAGTCTTGATCTACATTTTGCCTAGCAAATTCACCTTTTTTTGCATCTTTTTTTAGAATTAATTCTCAAGTGGAGGTATGGCAAGATCATCCTAGTCCCAATGTTGAAATTTTGAATTTTGAACTTCAAGTTTTGAAAATTGCGTAGTTAATTAGGAAATGATAACTCAAGATTTATCATGAAGTTTCCTAATTAAAATCTTGAATCTTCCTTTTAAAGTTTAATTTTTAGATTTCAAGATATATTACTAATTTTGAAATGTTGTGTAGGTATCAAGATGGCGACTCCAAAGCCCGGAGGATCTACAAGTCAGCAGGTTCTCATCAAGGACGATCAAGCAAGGACAAGGGCGACCTCCTCCAGCCTAGCATCGACAAGGACGGCCTTCTTTGGACTAACGTCATCAAGGGCGACTTCTCCAATCCAGTATTCCAAGGCGAGGTACAACAATCATCTTGCACATCAAGGACACAAGAAGTTAGAACAAGGGTTCGTTGAAGAAGTAGATAGTTCCAGATGAATTAATTAAAGCTAGCTTCTCAACAACATCAAGTTGAATATTTACCAAGTTACAAGTGTCAGACGAGGTGGCATCCTAGTCATCACTTCTCCAGTCAGTGTGGTCCACCTCAGCATTTCCAGATTCAATGTACCTAACTCATGGAAGGTGGCACAAACTCCGATGTACCTACCCCAGCTATCCATTGGTGGAATTTTCTAGAGAGGACATGTGTCCAAGCAATACAATTTTATCATTGGTCAAGCATTAAATGTTATGTAATGGTTGTAACAAACCCTAATTAGGGTTTTCATTGTTGAATCTTGGCCATTGATCTCGAATTGATCTAAGCCATCGAATTGTATTGAGGGCACTATATAAGCCCTGGCATTTCATTTTGTAAAGGGCAGATAGAATAGAATAGGAGTTGGAAGCAGTTAGAAAGGAGTTAGTGAATAGAGAGTAGTTAGCTAGTTGATAGAATAGCAATTAAAGTAGAGTAGAGAGAGAAGGCAAAGATTGTTGCCAAGATGTTGTTGTAAAAGACTTGTAACTTCATTGAAGAAATGGTGAAATTTATGGGTCGATTCGACAATTTGCATGGTCTCTATACTTCTCGTATTTAATTTCATGTTATTAGATGAGTGGAAGAAATGTGCTTGATTGATGGTGGAATTCGTATATCCATACTACTAGCAGTTTGTTGATTGCAGACTTGCCTTGTGTAGTCAACTGGAATCATTCAGGTTAAGCTTAACTTCAATTGTCGCTTCTTCATTGATATGCATCAACCTGATGGTGTCTATGCCTGCAGTGATGATTTGAACATCATAAAACTTTCCTTCGAAGATCACACTAACCTTGTGGAGATGGTCCTGGGATGTCAAAACAAGACTTAGTTAGAATTTCATCAAAGATCATTCATTGCTCCTACATTCTTAGTATTAGAATTAGATCCTTTCCTCGCCCTCATCTTTTTTTTCTTTTTTCAAGTCAAAGCTAGTAAAATCTTGTGTTCCAGCAATATTCAAGGCAAATCGGGAAGTTCAGTCATCAAGTGTAAGTCCCCTTGTGATTCCAGCAAATCACATCATACCACAGAGAGCTTATCCACACGTAGAGACCCTACATACAAGAACCTTGAAGTCATCCCGATTGAACCTTTTCGCGACATCTTCAGCATTCGGAGGCTTTACTCAAGAGAGGATAAGGTACCCTTGGGTATTTTATTCTGTGTTTGATTGTGTACAAAATACACGTCAACAGGTATACAGGTTCATTATCGGTGAATAGTTCTCAAACTACCTAGGGATTCTTTAAGAGAATGTCCCATTAAACCTCAATCCCGTTTACTGTGAATTATATCGAGAACTGTAACTTATGCATCTCCAAAAGGTTACAAAGACATGAGAGATATACATTTTCACATTTACCTTCTATGACATGTAACGATCACAAACATGCTACATTCGGAAATAACTTAAACACAATGAGATGCTAATCATTTTGGTGTTTCTGAAACAAATTCCAAACAACCTAAACGAACTAGTGCATACTCTTGGGCACAAAGTCAAATATCAGACCACGAATGCAAACCTGTTGGTGTACGTTTTGTCATATACCGAACATTAGAATAAAATGTCCCATGACACTCTATCCTCTCTTGAAAAACCATTGCTTATGTTAAGATTGCAAGACGATCATATGGTGATTCCAAGATTTCTTTTGTCAGGTCTTGACATGTGGATAAGCTCAATGGGCGTTGTGATATGTTGGTAATACACAGGGGGACTTACGCTTGGCCTGTTCAATTCACAATGGAGATTTATCGTTTGGGTTCAGATCATAGACTTAAAGAAAACTAAAAAGGAGATAAGGTTTAGAAATTCTAATCTATTCCTAAGAATTCAAGAGACGGTATTGACTAGGTGATTTCAATAAACAACACTTTGCTTCACCACACTTAGACAAGTACACAAAGTGAGTGCGATCTTCGTGGGATGTGCTTATGATTTTCATACTTATGAATAATACCAACAATTGAACAATATTACTCGAAGTAGAAGTTAAATCCTTCACAAAATAAGCTCAGACTAACTTTACACAATGAACAAAAATCATCTGTTCATCAAAAGTATGAGTGAAAATTCACCATAAATCAATACTTATCAAATATTGCATTATTCTAACATACATGAAATAAAATCTAAACTATGATGAGGGATAAGAACCATGCCAACTCCAAAATAAAAGAGGTAATCACCATCAATTCGAACAATGCATTACTTATTACTTTGGCGATTGTATGCAACAATTTATTTATCTCAACATGTTTTGCAACATGCTCCCATGATTTACAAATGAGGGGTGAGCTCAATTTATAGGCTCCCCAATTACAATTCAATGGCTAGGATTGATTTTCAATCAACGACAGAGATTAAAACAACCTAACCCTAATCAAAGTTTCCCAAAATAGGTCAAATATCTGTCGGATGAGAGACAAGTGGCACAAGATGCTATCTTTTAGGATTGCACCCCCTTCTCCTGCTGAGAGGTAGTGTGTTCAATGAACCTGGACATGTTGTCTTGGAACAATTGAATGTCCTCCTTGAATTCTCCAATTTGTGTCAAAAAATTGCCTAAGTATGGAAATTTGTAGTCTTCTTGCCACCATCTGATTCTGATTGGGAGCTTGCCTTTAATTCTTGAGGAGATGAATTCCTTCAAGAAGTCTGGAATTTCTTTGTATATTTTCGCCAAGCCTGAAGACTTCCTTTCTTGATGCTTGGAAACTCTTTCAAATGCCTAGGATTTTGGCTACAAGGTAAATTTCCAATGTGTTTATCTTCAAGACTCCTGCATATCCTCTGCTTCACAGTCCACTCTAGACATTTTCTCTTTAGCCAGAATGCAACTGCGCCATCTGCACTCTTCATTTCTCAATCTCTGCAAGTAAGGTGACAACACTACTTTATAATTAATTTTTGGGACGATGCCTGTGTTCACAACTTTGAAACACAACTCATATGTAATTTAACCACTTTATTGGGAAGTAATAACCAGTCAATCATACTTCACAAGTTGTAAAGTAGTGGCAGGTAATTGTCACGCCTATAGACTTGAATTTGTTGAGACATGGACCTGCTAGGACTCGAACCTAGGACCTTCCATACGCTGCTGGAGTGCTCTACCATCAAGCTACTAGCCCCTCTTGGACCAGTCCATTGTCGGTCTGAGTGTGGTTTATTTCCAACACCAACACCCCCCCTTAAGCCACACCTCTCGTGTGCTTGGGGCTCCTAGCCTGGACCTGGCTCTGATACCATGTTGAGACATGGACCAGCTAGGACTCGAACCTAGGACCTTCCATATGCTGCTGGAGTGCTCTACCATTGAGCTACTGGCCCCTCTTGGACCAGTCCATCGTCGGTCCGGGTGTGGCTTATTTCCAACACCAACAAAATTTACCCATATATTGTATTGATCTGTGCAAACTGGTCTATTCTGCCATTTCTACATTTGAAAATGTTTAAAAACCATTTTTCTATCTTAAGTGATGGCTACGATCCTGACATTTGTACATGATTCAGCAACTTTGAAATCTCTCGCTCTAGCATTCTTGGATTTTTACAAACTCATTGGGACACCCCTTGAGATTTCGGTTGCAGGGTAAATGATTCTAGCTTGCATTGATTGTCAAGACCTTTTTTCATTAGGAACTTGCGCCATTTTCTAAAATCCATTTGTCAATCTTCCTCCTTACTAAACAAACACAGACAATCCTAATTGGTCCACATCGACACTTTTCTGCTCGCATGGCGTTGTATAACAACTGATAGCTCATTTCGACCCTTCAAACACAACGAAATATTCAAATATGACCCCTTGCAATCCACATACATGCAATGTTGCTTGGTAGGGACCACCTCACATCTATCTTTCTCGAGCTCGTATGCCCACACGATGCCTTACCCATTCAACACAACCTCCACAAGAATGCGGGGTTAATCCATTTGCTCGGCCTATTTTTGCCCATTTCTCTCTGCAAACCCGCATGTTCAACCGAGTGGCATGCTACCACGCCATGGGATTGCGGGGTCAGTTATATCTCTTGCCTCTTGCCTTCTCCCCGCACACTTGCGCAACGACACAAAGAGGGGTTATGTGGCACCATCTATTTTAACATCAACCCGCATACCCGCAGAGTAACATAGGGAACAGTTGACAACATCACGGGGTTGTAGGGCATTACACTTCAGTGCACTTCTCAATCACGTGAGGAAATCAAAACTTAGACAATTTTATAACTTTTAAGGAGATTTTATGCGAATGATTTGGCTATGAATGGCTCTTTTTTGGGACTTTTCGATTGGATAATACTGAAAGTAAAATAGGAAGGGTTTAGAAAAGCTATTCTAAATCTAAGAACGCGATAGATAACAATGCTTCGGGTGAGATCAACCACACTTCACTTCGCCACTAGTAGACAACTACATGAAGCGGGTGCGATCTTCAGAGGATGTGTTCGAAAGATTTTAAACCACTAATGAACACCATCAGACAACAATGTTCATCCAATAATTCAGATTAAGCGCACACACAAAATAGCTAAGTCCAACCTTGCATTGTTGATAAAAATCATCTATCAACAAAAGGTACGAGCAAGCGATCTTCACCTTGAAAACACTACAATCAACTTTGTTCATTTAAATGCTTGAAAATAAATCTAACTATGCAATTGATGTAGAGGGTTTGGGATGAAAGAGAATTTTCTATCCCATTGGCTTGACAAAACCAGATGTTGATTTGACATGTATACTAGATGTTCTCGGTGGTTTTGGAGACAAGAAGTGTCATTCGTCTTTCCTAAGATGATGCCCTTGGCTTGACATCACTAATGTGGCAAGCCTGTGCAGTAGGAAAAGAGGGTGGAAACCTTGAACAACAGATTGAAGGATGGTCAAACTTGGCATGAGAAGGACCCTTGGCAAGTGTTATCCTTTCATTCCTTTGTGATTGGTGAAGCTTTTGAGAGCTTAAACCCCAAATACCGGCTAGAAGGGGCTAAATAGGGTTAGTAGGGTTTGACCATCCGTACTCAAAACCCAGATGCAGAAGTTTGTAATCTTGTAGAATGCCCAAAAGGGTATTCGAATATCAAATTTATTCAAGGGGTTGTTCAGGTAGGTTGTGAGACAAATCAAGAAAAGCTCAAATGGAGGGCTAATTGCTTGTAGCCATATTTCCTAGGTCCAAAAGGGGAAAAGACTCAAAGGGCTAGTAAACACCCATCTAAGGGGTCAAGATTAGTGCAAATGCCATATAACATGTGTGAACACTCACATAGGTTAGATTCCACCTTTTGAGTAAAGATCCTGTTGCTTGGGGTTTGGGGTTGTTAGGTGTCTTTGGTTGAAGGGTTGGAACCTTAGGGGTAGGAGACTCCTTGTCAATTGTGAGTTGTCCTGAGTGAAGGGATCCTTGGGAAGGATCTAGGGCAAGCTCTAGAAACCTTGAGAAGGTTAAAGACATTGGTCCATTGGATGGTACCAACTGGAGACCCTTTTTGAGTAAAAACCAAGAAAGTAATATAACATCCCAAACCCTCTACATCAGCAATCAACCTTGTTCATCGAAATGCTTGAAAATAAATCTAACTAAGTGAGGAAAGTGAAATCATGCAAGCTACAAAATAACACAAGTGCATACCATTAAAGAACAATATATCACCGTTTATTACTTAATAGCTTATCGCAACAATTTCATACAATCTCCCCCCTTTACAAATGAAGGGGTGACCCCTTTTATAGGCCTCCAGCTTGAAAATGGACGACCCAGATTACAAGCCGATCAATGGCTAAGACCGAACATGCAAACCCTAATTGGTGTTTGACCAAAAGATTCCAAATACATGAGGCCACAAAGTGGGAATAAACATTGACACATCATGTCCACTATCAATTAATTCCTTTCTACCCAAAATGGCACCCATTGTGCATTAAATGCACCACTTCTTTCAAACTCGCCCAATACGTAATAAATGTTCCATCATGCCAAAAAATCACCCATTATGCCTTGAATGCACCATTATCTTCAAAATTGGCCACATGCAAAAGATGCTCCATTATCTCACTAAGTATGACGGCTGCCATGCATTGAATCAGCCACCACTTGGTCAAACATTCCAGCAATGAATACGCCACCATGCCCTCATGCGGTCAAAAGATTCTCATCCAGAATTGGACAACCACTATCTCGCTCATTAATGGAAAATGCAATGAATCTAGTAATGACGACCTCCAATTCTCCCACGGAGACACTTGGCACATTCTCCATCTTGAATTCCAACAAGTAAATATCTTCTTCGCACTTGGAAAAAAACTTCTCCCAACTTACTGCCATTTCTTGAGTCCTTCGCATCGTGTTGGAGAATAAGGAAACATTTTCCAGATGTGCCTTGGAAAAAGATTCCACAAAGAAGTACTTGTGTAACCTGTCCTTCAAGAAGTCAATTGTCAGCTCCTCTTCGGTCAACCTTCTTGCAAATAATGTGTCAACTGCATTGAGGACTTCTCTTTGGATTTTCCTAATTGAGTCTTTCAAAGTTTTAGATTCCTTGCTGAATCTTTCAAACGATTCCTTTCCAATGCAGACATCATAAAACCATCGTGGGAAGTCATAAATTTCATTCTCTTGGACAACTTTCCCATCAATCAAAGTCTGCCTAGGAACTCTCATCAATGGTCTAAGTCGTGTAATAGTCAAGTCTCGGTAAATATGCACATCTTCCCATGAACTATCATCAGTTTCCAGCCTGTTTAAGATAGCCTGAATTCTCCAGTGGATTTGAGCCAAGTCTTTAATGAATTTTCCATCCGAAGCAAAAACATCTTCCACCCGTTCCTTAGAATATTGAGCTCTTCTCCTTATTTCTTCAATGCCATTGATAGATTCTTTGGGAAGAGAAGAGGGAAGAACAAAGAATGGATCTTCCTCCCTGAGTGGATGTTTTAGGCTCCGCACATATTCGCATAGGGCCCTATTTTCTCTCTTCAGCCTCTTATTCTTCTCCTTCATCCTTTTCATTTGTTCTTTCAGTGCCAAGGATGATTCATCAAAATCCTCCACCACCTATGCCATGGAAGCACGCCCTAGGTTGACTTCTTTGATCTCATATTCATTAGGCGTGATTTCACTTCTATCCTTATTTGCTCGGGGCACAGCCAAGTGCAATGCCCTTTATCTCGACTCGTCTCGTGCGATCTTAGAAAACTTCCTTGCTGCCTTCTTTTTTGTTGGTTTGTCTATTCTGCTCAGAAGTTCTTCCAATTCTTGTGCAAGATCCATTTCTTGTTCTGGCTCCTTTCTCATCCTTTCTCTTAGTCAATCTGGAGCGGCTGCTGGTTGATTATGTACCTCCATGTGCACTTGTTCTTGCGAAACTTCCTCCAAGTCTCCAAGAATTGTTTCTATGAAACAATCTTGACCCTACTGTTCTAGATTAGGAAGAATTTCTGGCCTTTGATTCTCCCGTTGAAGAAGTCGATTGTCAGGAATATCTTCTGGTGGCTGACTCCTCGCAATTTCCTGTGCGAACATCTCAACTTCGTGCACTCTGGAGGAACTAGCCAGTGATTGCGCTTCCTCTACCCTTGGCCTTTTCTGTTGCAGCTCCTCCGACTGGACTTCTTTCCTCTTCTTCGGCTGTGACTTCCTAGGAACATTTTTCTCTTTCCTTTGCTTTGTTCCTTTTTGTGGAATTTCTCCTCCTCTATTTTGGGCAGTTGATGATCCCTCTGTTGCTTTGCTATGAGAATCCAGGTTTCCCATCAACTGGTAAGTCAGGCAAGCATTACTTGCCTTTAACTTCGTGATGTGGTGTTCAACCCAGTGCCTAGCGAATTTTAGGACTGGCCTACTTAAAACATTAAGATCATCAACTTCTGGCTCCAACCAATCCGGAGCCTGAATAGGCCCATCCTTTAGATTTTCGTATTCCGGTTGAACCACATTCTCATCTTCCTTGACCTAATTTGGCACCTGAATAATTTCACAAAGTCTTATCATGCCAAGGGACAATCTAGAGAACATCCTTTTCCTGATTTCAAAATCATCCCTGGCATTGGCCCAATAATCTTTCGGCTGGATTTTATGCTTGTGCTTCACTTCGACAACCATCCTAATTTTGTTGTACGGATCAAAGTAGGATCTGGCCGTATGGGATGCCAAGTGATAAAATGAGAGTTCATCTACGAACTTTTCAGCCACCGCCAATGTCGGACACATTTTTGCATAATCGCCTAGGACAATTGGAAATTCAATGGACAACTTCTTCTTCTTTTGGATTTTGTCATAGGCGGTCAACTGCCTGGTGAGCTCCAACAACACCATCTTCTCCGTTGGATACCTCGGTAGCTTATGCGGCTGAAAATAAAACCCTTGGACTCGGATGTAGGTAAACTTAGGAAATTGAATTTACCAGGCTCCGAACTTTTGTATCAGCTTTGTGACTTCTTGCGACAACCTTTTGTGGAATCCACCTTGTAACATCCCAGTTATCTGCTTTGTGAAGGTGTCGTTGACTAACTTGAAAGAAGTAGTATTATACAAGTGCAACTGTTAATAGCATTCGTGAACTTTTAACTTCCCTAGTCCACATCCCATGGGTCCCTTTTCTAACAAGCCATTGAATTTTCCCATTCTTGCCAGCAAATAGATGACTTATGAATTCATATAAAAAGATTGGGTCTGCTTCTGCTTCTGCTTCAAATTCTTCAACTGCTCATGCAAGTAGTGGCTGATCAATCTTGCCCAATCCACTATTCCATTGCCTTCCATTACTTCACTGATGAAGAAAAACATCCAAGTTTCAAACATGAAGGCATGTGGACATCCCATAATTCTACTCAACATCATCACTCAGTCAACATACTCTTACTTGAAGTCAAAACTGATGATCTACTTTGGCATCTTGGAAACATGCAGTTTTGAGTTCTGCATCTAGACTTTGTTAATTATTCTAGCACATCTTTCCACGCAAGCATCATATATCATCACTGCTCTCTCTTTGGTTCTGTAAGTCGTGGATTGGTATGTCGGGATTCCAAATGTCACTCCAATTGCTTCAGCTATCAGGTTGGTCAGGAGCTTGCTGTCTGGTGCCAAATCGCTCTTCTCTCAGCATTATAGTGTCTCGCGCATTCCATAAACAGCTCCAAGCATTGGACGGCTGGAGGGAAACCAGAAGCTAAAACAATCCCGCTCTTGACAAACTTGGTGGCAATGGCTGATGGAGCAGGTCTTGCTGTTCCAAAGATTCTGTTCTAGAATTCTCGCTGCTGGAAAGTCCCTAAGTTTGTGTCATTGAATTCCTTCCATTTTGAAATAATCTTTGATTTTGGAAGGAATCCTTTTAGTTCATTCTTGATCTATGCCTATCGGGAAGTGTTTGTAGCTTTGTTGGATTCCGCCATTCCTACAAAACAAAATAAATAACATTAAAATCATCATAAGGAATTTAAATAAATTGATGAAGAACGAATTCCAGCCCGTAAACTCCAAATTTGGAATAAAATAAAACCTTTGATAACAAGAACTTCTGGAAAAAATATTGAACTCTCTGGCTCAAATTTTTCTCCACCTCTCTCTAACTTCAAATTTTTCCAATAACCATTGTGAGAAATGAATTCCAATCCATCGTTTAAATAGAATTTCCTTACCAAGTTGCTAAGCTGGCGAAAGGTTAAAATTGGCAGTTGCATTTAAAATGGCTCATGTTTCCCTTGACAACTTGCTATGCAAACGGGTCCCGCCATCCATGTGGAGTTCAAAAACATAAATTTCTAAAAATTCTTGAGTCGTGTCATAAATGTGGAATATTCCCCTTGCATGTCGCCAACTCATTAATTGCGAAAATCTTTCCATTTTGAATTCATAAAGATATTTTGAAAGATATTCCTTGAAAGAATTTTGACAATTTTATCCGTTCGGCAGGAATCCTGTTTGTTTGGAATTTTAGGAGAGAAAATTCTTGTAGAGAGAATTTTTTATCCTAAAGGAATTTTCTTGTGTTTTTGTGTTCATCTTGTTCTGAAGGATATTTTTGATCAATCAATCATTTTTCCAATTTTTTAGGAATTTTTTTTTTCATTTTGAGTTTTGGAATTTAGGAGAGAGAAAATTCTCACTTGGTCAATTTTCCCTTGTGCCTTGGAATTTCTTCATCTTGGGTCAATTTTCTTATTGAGAAAGGAATTTTTTCCTTTGGAAGACAATTCCTCCATGACACCATTCTAGTGCTCCATCCTCAACTTGGGCAGCAATTTCACATGATGGAGGAAATTTTGCTCTTGAACCCCAATTTGGCGCCCTCTTCCAAGTTTGAGTGCTCATTTGCCTAGGTGAAGGACTTTGCTAATTGGAAGGAAATTCCCTTCCCATCTCTGTTTGGTGCCCACATCAAGACTTGGGTGGAATTTCGCTAGTGTGTAGGAATTCAGCTTGGAGGAGGAAATTCCTCCTACACCTCTCTTTGGCGCTCACCCACTAGCTTGGGCAGATTTTCCATGTGGTGAAGGATTTATTTGCTTGGAAGGAAATTCCTTCCCCACCCTTGTTTGGTGCCCATGCTCGAGTTAGAGTGCTATTTCCACTTGGGGGAGGAATTTAGGTTTTCATGCTTTTCTTCCTTCCTACCATTTTGGCGCCCATTCTCATCCTTGGGCGGAATTTTCACTTGCAAGAGGAATTTGACCATTGGAAGGAAATTCCTTCCTTACCCTGACTTGGCGCCCATTCCTCATTTGATATGCACTTTTGATCAGGATGAAGGAATTTGACAAACTTAGAAATTCTTCCGTGCCTTAGACATTTTTGCTCATCATCTATATTTCTTTGCCATTTTTGGAATGAAGTGGATTTTTCGTGCCTTTGAAGATTTTTTCATGTTTTTTCCACTTTAGGAAAGAACTTCATACTTAGCCATTTTTCCAATCAATTGTCTGCTTTTTCAACCTTCCGAATTTAGACATGGATTTTCAGGAATGCTCTGCCTTCAGTGTTCTGACCGCTGCCTGAGATGGACTTGCCAAACATAGACCTACTAAAAATAGTAAGTACTTCCAAACATCATATTAGGGCAAACTAGAACAAGGTGACACTTACTAAAAATAGAAAGTGCTAAAAATAGCAAGTTTGATTTTTGGCAAAATTAGGGTAATCCGGGACGTAGTGAAACTTACTAAAAATAGTAAGTTCTCAGAATTCGCTCAAATTTCATTGGTAGCTTCCCTGAAGGATCTTGACTTCATTGCAACATTAAGATTTCCCAAAATCCTAAGGAAAAGACCTCAAACCTAAGTCTGAAGTGCAAAACCCTAAAATAGGCAAAATAGGATCCAAACTTGGTCAAATTTGTTCAAACGACTTGCAGACTTGGTCAAATTTCATCAAAAACACTTGCAAACCAGGGAGACTGAAGGGACTGCTGCGAAAAGACCCAAAGAACCAAAACAAAAAGACCAAGAGGACCTAAAAAGTAGGGGGTCCCCATTTGGAATGGGGTGATGTGTGATTAGGTGACAACACCAACCATTGAATCCAATCACGTATTTCCTCTATTACCTTCCTTGTCATCGAGGGGAGACCATGAACCATCTTTGCAAGAAGAAAAAAGAAATGGGTTATAAATCAAATTAGAAATAGATGTGGCATTTCAAAGTCAGTTAGAAATTCACCTTAGCCATCCTTGGAAAGCCAAGATTTTGAAGAACTTTTATCTATTGGATCAAAGCATATGCATATTCTGCACTCCATAAATGTTCTTGTTAATATATCTCCGAGAGATTTCTTTAACTTAAGACACAACGTTAGACCAATGTTTCCTTTATCATCCTTTTTTTAATCATTACTATGGTCAACACTTTGGACAGAACTCGTAAGGATGCTAATCATAAAAGAGAAATCAAGGGTATCAAAGTGACACCCAAAGTAAAAACAAATGATCCACAAGGAACTTCTTGTGGAAGGATTATTTAATGAATGAGAAATTTTGGAAGAATTAACAATAAGATGTCTGGGTTATATCTGTTAAATGCCTCGACCAAGAAGCAAAATCAAAATGCTGGAAATATTTTAAGATAAATATTTCTATAAGACTTTTACCTGCATGTGCATTCCATATAATTATTGCCTCTTTTGAAATTCAGGATTGGCAATCTCTGAAAACTTAAGGAAAGAAACAATGCTTGGTCAAACAGCCAGCTTAGTGTAGCAAGTAAGTTGAATTAATTGAATGTTTGGCTATTATGCTTATTTAATGCATTCGTCATTAAGGGGGATTTGCAGGGAGATTTGATTAATTCTTCGGAGCTTGATTCCTTCATAAGAAAGGATTGTCCATGTATTATTATCAGATAGAGAAGTACACACTTATGTATATCAAACATGGGTCAATAGAATTCCAAGTTTGAAGGAACATGAAATTGAATTGTGATGTCAACAATGGAGTCTAGATATATTTTTTAGAGGTTTCTAGTGGAGGCCATCCATCAGTCAGTTCATTTGCTATCTTTAACAATGCCATACAGGCTTATGCAACTCTAATATGTTGCATCAAGCATTGTTATCAAATACAAAAGTTCGGATCTCAAATTTGGAGGAACATGAAGTTCAGTTGGGATGTCAACAATAGAGTTAGAATTATATTTTAGGAGGTATGACAGAGGCCATCCATGAACCAGTTCAGTTGCGACCTCTAACAATGCCTCATGCATTTGTGGTATATTATCTCAAGCATTGTTATCCAATAGAAAAGTTGGCAATTAGGCATATAAAGTCTAGGTAGAAAGGATCTGAAGTTTAGAGAAACAGGAATTTGAGTTGGGATATTCATATGAAGTTGAGTTCTTGTGGAGGCCATCCACTGATCAAAATTACTTCTACCTTTAGCAATGCTGGATGCAATGAGCAGTCATCATTACCAAGTCATTCTGGAATTTGTGGCTCTGCAGTCAATAGCCATGTAAGCTGAATACTGACAGAATTGCTGAGTTCAACCCTGGTTGTGCTGGCCGAGGTGGCAAACTAAGGGGTGATAATTCTAACACCATTCTTCTACATCATATAATTTGGGAGAAGCTATGGATAGTCCTGCAGAATTCAAAGTTAGCAATCCAACATGAAATGGTGTAAATATTGCAGGGGATCAATAAGCTGTCATCTAAGCATTGATAACTGATAAGGTGCCTGATAACATTAATTGGAGAAAAAACAGTGGTTGACCGAAGTCTAGGCTTGAAGTCACAATCTATCCACTTTATTCCATTCATGTTCCGAGCTGATATTGTATGGCTCCTACAAGGAAATTTAATTGTCAGAAAACCACCTCTTTTCTGATCTTTGTGGGTTCCAATCAACCGTCCTATTTAAGAGAAAATTAGGGCACCATGGAGGAAGTCAATAGAAATTCAATCAAAGTTTGCATTCAATGCCACTAACTTAGTATGCTAATACAGATGTATTTATCCATTGCAACTTTCCGGCTAAAGATATCACAAAGCTTGTATCATGTCTGCAAAAATAATAAATATTGAGATGTCTGGCAATCACCTTCAACAGCATAAGTGGCCAATTACATGTTCTAGTCAGCTGCCAGTGAGGCTAGCAGAATGATCTGCTGCAGAGTTTGTGATTGATGTCAGAGGATTTAGTCAATGCTGGTTAGCATTCAGGATTTCTTATACCAGTAAGGGCTTCTGCATATGTAGTGGCGGCCATTGAACTCCATTGAACTCTACAATGGAGTACATGAAGCCATGTCTAAGCATGGAGAGCAGATTGACGTATATGCTTAGATGACAGCCCAGGAAATTCCTGTAGCTGGGCTGGGAGCACAAATCATCAATTTTTTGTGCTTTTATTTGTTTAAACAAATATGCCAGTGGGGTTTTTCTTCATCTGCGGCCTGAGGACTATCCTTCACTACAAATTTACAATTGAGGAAGTTTGTTCATATTACTTTTACTACAAGTACCTTTTGTTTGAAGAGAAGGCTACACATGAGATGGAGCATATGACCATCAAGATCCAATAGCTCTTGTAGAAGCACAATGCTTTGAATCAGTAATGTTAATTGCTTTTAATATGTGTAGGCAAACTGGTATTATGATGGAGAAAATGAAAATTCTGTGGCTTTCATCATAGTTAATGCTGATATAGATGCATAATCTAGTGAAAAAAGTTTGTTCTTTGCTTCTTTAAAGAGGCAATTTTGTAAGTGGAGAAAATTGTTATATTTATAATCTTTTATCATATCAGAGATTGTGTCAGATTTTGGAATTTCAAGCTGTGTTGATCAGGGACATAGTCCCATAATACAATATATTTATCTTTTGGACTTATACTGACAAAGAAATTTAATGATAAAACTGACATTTAATGATAATTTTGAAGATGCATTTCTTAGGCCTGGCCCAATTTTACTGGAAAGTTGAATCACTTCTAGTTCTAATAATAAACATAAATATTAAATATGCATTATATTTCCTCTGAGATTGCAAGATATTGCCTTATCTGTTTGAATATAAAATATTTTTACTGGCATGGTGTGACAACAGCCTAGTACTAATATGTCATTCATGTTTCCATTTATATGTTATGTACCTATACAAACTGAATGTTTCAGTGGTGAAGGCATGAGTCCCCCATAGAGGAGGGCACATGTTCAAATACAGAGGGCAGGGTTGTGCACCTCATTGAACAATATATATGGTAAATGGAAAAATAATATCCTTGAAGGCTTTCACAGGAGGGGTCCCATATTCCAAGTTGGTGTCTTGCTTGTCTCGCTTGGCGGTGCTCACCTAACAATTATTTTTACCTTTACCCATACATGTCATTAGTCCAGTACTATATAAGTACTGTTGCATAAGGTTGTAACTTAATCTACTGTTCAGATGTAGGAATTGTTGAAGTACGAACTGCAAGACTGACATTATTTCTTTCAAGTACTTTTTGAGTCTTTGATTATTTTTAGAGGAAACATCACAATTCTTTCTATGCCTAAAGCTCCTAATAGTCCTACAATATGCATATTACAAGGAAGCTCAAAGGAGTTAAATTCATATGGAAAATTTCATACTTATTTGTATATGATTTCTTTTGGACTGATGTGCAGTCATCCAGGCCCCTTAAATATATATTTTACCAAAAACTGTTGAATGCCCATTCTGAAAGTGTAAATCAACAGGAATTACTTGCAAAACATTCACAACATATATATAGCTGAAGTCTCGTGTACTAAAAATCTGTTTTCATTCTTTTCAAATTTAAAATTCTCTAAGAAATCCCAAAGTTATAATTTTGTGATGATATTATTCATAATTATTTAATCATATTGAAATTTAACATTAACAATTTTAATAAAAATGAATTGAACTTCGTAGATGGGATGGTTATCCACTTTTTCCCCATTAATTTCTCCTTCCTCTTTGAGAACTGATGGTCTCTATGTTCTTGTATTTCCAGACCCCTCTATGTTGTCTACCTTGTATGAGTAATTTGACCTTTTGTCATCCAATGAATTCCTTCCTTTAAAAAAAATCTGTAGCAAGCTCTCATTTTTATTAACCATACTTGCTTGTATGTTATGGCCAAATGTTAGATTAAAATCATAAATCAGAATACTGGATCTAGAAATGGTGGATTGAGAATTTATAAAGGCCAAAAATCAAGACCTCAATTTTTCATAATGTCGCTTATATTTAGGTTGACTACATTGATGGTGTACTTCAAAAAAATATATCCTCCATTTTTAAATTTATCATTTATGTAATATAATACCTTGTGTTCCCTCCCTATTTGCTTTTGGCCCATAGTCTATCCTTCTATTGGCAATTTTTGAGCCTTAGAGATGAATTTGGAATGACATTGCTGACCTATGCCAATGATGTATTAAATATTTCTTAATCCTACTGCACCATTTTTATTGCACAGGAGGCCCCATTCTTTCCATTCAACATTGAATTTGGTCAAACCTTAAATTTTGCCCAAACATTCTGTGCAGCTATTTTGTAAGAATAAGGTTTTAGCCTGCTGTTCATTTGGCAGCATCTAACCTATATAAGTTTTTACAAAATTAAAAGCAAACATCATCTTGTAGTTTTTTTTAATGTCACAGTAGCTTAAATACTGAAGTAGCCATGCAACTATTTTATTTTCATGGAACCATTTTCTACAGCATGTTCAATTTTTTTTGGAAACACCCACTTAAAAAGTATGCCTCGCCCCTTCTCCATTGGACCTCTGGGTAATGAAGTAATATTTCCCCTAAACTGAAACTTTTGATAAAGTCTTTGATCAAACTAAGTTTAGGTTCTGGACAACATGCACATGTTTATACAGAGACATACATGTATTGAGGATATTTTGTTAGTCTATGAAATCTATAAAGCAGTGGATTTCATTTTTTTGTGAGTTTGTGTTCAATTTCAAGTGAGTGAAAGCTCAAAATGCAACTTAATAAAATGAAAACTTAAAAAAATTATATATCATGGAGTATTGATGCAGATTCTTAGGGACACCAATGTTTCACAGCATGGTGGCAAGAGCTCGTGCATCTAATTCTGACATTGCTGTTCTAATAGAGCCTGAGTTGGTTCTCCTTCCAGACTTTATGGCTGCTCTTCAGTATGCACATGGCTTAGAGCATGATTGGCTTCTTGTTGCGATGCCTCCAAAAATTTCTTACTTTCCCTTCTATATGGAAAGACCAGGCAAATGGGTTGAACAAGGGGGTCTTCCTGTTGAATATGAAAAGGTACTCAACTTTTACCCATTTATTTTTAAAATGATGCAATGGTACTAATGCAAAAGTAATAAAGGCATTAATAATATAAAGAATGCAGGCTGTGCAATATGTTATGTGCCAGGATACATTCAAGTGGTGGAACTGATAATTTTATGAGAAGTAATTATTAGGCCCATTATCAACTCACCTTTATATGGCTGTCACTTTTGATAAATGACTTTCTAAAATTGCTTTAATGGTTTGATCAGGTTCAGCAATATGTCAGACGCAAACGTAAGTGGGTCAATTGTGGAGGTGGAAAATTGTGGGCATGGAATACAGGAGAGCTGCCTTTGCATGCAGGGGTCATGCCTGCTTTCATCTATGGAAAAGGCTTTCACAATGAATGGCTGCTAAATGAGGCTTTGTCATCAGATTTCAGATTTGCATTTGATGCAAGTGAAGCAATATCAATCTTCGACTCCAAAATTGGCATGGACATCAATGGGCATTCTGTAGAAAATGTAGATAATACATATAAAGTAGGAAGGTTGTGGGAAGTTGAAGGTAATACACATCTGGCAACACTGTATGGTTCATTTTATTTCCGACCGGCTAATTTTTCAAACAACCCTGTGAGACTTGTTGAATGTGATGGAATTTATAGCTTTATAATCCCTTCAGATGAAACGAAATCCAGGGAGGCTATAAATTTACAACTATCTCCTCCTGAGACCAATTCTGAGAAGGAAAGTTCAGAACACCAAATAAAGAATGGAAAGCTTATGACAAGCTTTAGAAGGTTCTTCTTGGGTAAAAGACAGAGAAAACCTTCAATAAGGTTAGGCCAGTCGTTACTTCAGGGAACTGGAAATTCAGATGTGTGGAAGGATAAGATCTTGGGGTCTAGAATGAGGCGGCAATTAGTTGACTGTATCTATAGGAGCAACTCAGAAAGAAGAAAACTGGACTGCCCAACATCAAAGATGAATTCTGTTTTGCATCCTGCATTAACCTTATCATTACCTTTTTCCTTGGATACACTTCTCCAGAAAGTCACTGATAATGAAAAAACTGTCATTCTTGCAGTTGTAGGGAATAACTACAGAGACATGCTGATGAGCTGGGTTTGCCGTTTAAAGAGACTTAAAATCTCCAATTTTCTCATCTTTGCAATTGATCATCAGATATATCAATTTTGTGTTCTCCAGGTATACTGTGCAGTTTAAAAGTATAAAAATAAGGATAATCTTCTTCTGAAGCTCTTTCTAATTCTGTATTGTTTTTCATTCACAAGATACTGTTGCGCTTTGACTAATCAATAGAAATCTATGTTCTGATAAAGATTGAAATCTTTGGAGTTTCAGGGGTTACCTGTGGTTATGGATGCTCATGCAATGAATATAAGCTTCAATGACTGTCACTTCGGAAGTAAATGCTTTCAAAGGGTAACCAAAGTAAAATCACGAATTGTTTTGCAAATCCTACGATTGGGTTACCATGTAATCTTTAGTGATGTGGATGTTTATTGGTTCAAAAACCCGATACCCTATCTCAAGTCATTTGGACCAGGGGTGCTTGCTGCTCAGAGTGATGAATATAATGAGACAGGTCTGTTTATTTTGAGCCCTCTTTGGGAAGTGAGTATTTTAGTCTTTTAATTTTTATTGTCTTTGCTATGTATTGTAAATCAGTATTAGTTTATTTAAAATTGACCTCCACTTTGGTCAGATGGGATCATCACCACTTTTTTTACTAAGTACTTGAACATTTGCAGAGCCATTAAATTTACCTCGACGTCTGAACTCGGGTTTCTACTTTGCTCATTCTGACAATGCCACTATTGTTGCTTTTGACAAGATAGTAAAACATGCTGCACTTTCAGATATGTCTGAACAACCAAGCTTCTATGATACACTCTGTGGAGAAGGGGGTGTACACAGAGTTGGTGATAATTTATGTATAGAACCAGAGACAAATTTAACAGTTCATTTCTTAGACAGAAACAAATTCCCTAATGGAGCTTTCCGTGGTCTGTGGGAAAAAGACAATGTTGATGGTACTTGCAAAACTCAAGGATGTATGATCCTGCACAACAATTGGATAAGTGGGAGGAAGAGGAAGCTAGAGAGGCAAGTCTCATCAGGCCTATGGGAATATGATGCCAGCTCTAGAATGTGCTTGCAAAGCTGGCAAGGAACCAAGTCCATGAGTTCTTATTAGCCAGCTTAGATTGCGGGATAGGAAGTTCTGCACCCCACATGAAAATAATTTTTTGAAGCTTCCCCTCATTTCTTCTTCTGGACTTGAATCCCAAGTTCTATCAGCATTCAGGACAGATGTGAAAATGGGAGAAAGTGCTCGAGTGAAGCAACCTGATTGAGGAAGTTTTTGAGTGAAACCTTTGTATGTAAACCTTCATTCTACCTGAAGCAAAATGAAGTCAAATGGATGTAATGTGAGACAAGAAAATAAATTGTTATGAAGCATGATTATTCACAATCTTCTTCACTATAACTTGTTTCCGATAAGAATGAAAATTCCTGCTTCAGATCATTTATAATAGCTGTGCAAGAGATCCTCAACTACATTCTTAGTATCTCTAATTCCAGTTTTCTTGTATCACAAATATGTGTTTTGGCATAATATATGGAGACTGATATCCTGACCCTTGGTCTTTGTCCCATGTATTGGAAACACATCCATGTCTCAGAGACCTCTATGGGGATGCTTCCAAACATTAAGAGACTTCAAATGAAGTTTCCTTGTATCTCTTTACATCTCCTCGAAGTATCACATCTCTTGGAAAAGGGAAACCTCGTATGGAGGTTTTTCAGATGTATCATATAAATCTTACTGGGTTTTTCTAAGCTGCTGATATTTGATTGACAAAAGCAAAACAAACTAGAGAAATACACTTTTCTTATCAAATTCCAAAGAGGTACTGGTATGAAGAGAAACAATAATAATGCTTAAGCCGTGCTCATGTATTGAAGTCTTACCAGTCTCTGTTTGCCATCTCTAAGAGATTATGGCTTAAAATTTAATTGTCTATAATACTATATGATGATGATCATCAAATATCAATATAAATATTGTTTGCTTTAATTGGCACTTATTACAATACTTTATGTTAATTTTTTAATTTTTTAATTTTTTAAGCATTTAGTAATTTGCATTTTTTAAAGTTGCATACCCATGGTATAAAAATTTAAATTAGTAATACATGCATAATTATTTATTTTACTGTCTCCAAGTACCCATCTCCATTTTTTTTTAATGGTATATGAGTACCCATCCACATCTCCTGTTAGCTATTGGTTTTTGAATGAGGTATAAAATTCAGTACCAGTTAGAGAAGTGTGAGTATACAGGAGATTGCTAAGTCCACCATGAATATGTTGAAATTTAGATTTTCCAGAAAGGTGCCAACAAAACAGTTGACCTTGACTGAAGTACAGATTATTGACTTAGTTTTGTACCATTCTAACCACTATTTCAGTATCAGAAAGGTAATGATGCCTTACCTAGAAACAAAAAAGGAATTGTCCTTCTTGTTCAAAGCGGCACTTGATTTATAAATTTCTAATGATTAATTTGCCAATTATGTTTAAATTTTTGGTAAAGTGATGAATTTTCTTGGCAAAATATTCTCAGTTAATGCTGATTAGTAGATGCAAGAAATAAGGCGAAGATGGCTGTTTGTAGAATTGAAATTTCCTGGTGTATCTGACATGGCATGCCCATTTGTCATTCCAGATTCAAAGATTGTTGATAAAAATTCTAGCTTGACATTCTTGAGTATCTAAAATAGATTTTAGGCTGATCTTGAACAAATCCATTACTTTGATTTATTCAATAAGAGAATTATAAAATAATTACCTCTGTAATTCTACTTAATTTTCTGTGATTTTTTTTGTGGTCAGAAAAACATCCATCCAATATGTCTGGCTATACAACATTTGTAATAAATGTTCGAATTTCTAAATCCACATGATCTTTAGGTCTACGATATGGTATATAAAGTAATATTTGTTTCTGGAGAGTTGTTCCATGGACACTAATTCCAGAGATTCTTTATATCTCAATACAAAGATGGCAAATTCCATTGTTGATTAATTTTAAGTCATAAATGATTGATTGAAAACATTGGAAGCAATTGCTTTAGGGATGGATTCTTAATTGCGTGAATTGAAGCATATAACTCCCTCTCATTCACTAGGTAGTCCTGACCATTGAAATCAAGACCTTTACATGGTACTATATCAATTTAACATGTAAAAGATGAATCCCATGACATATTCACTAGCATCCATCTCAATTTCAAAAGGAAGCTATAAATTAGGTAGGGGTAACATTGGAGCATTGCCAATCTTCTCACGTGTTGTTCAAAAGTGTCATGTACATCACACTTGTGGAAGTGCTCATGTAATGCTCCGATTGAATGTAGGCAGGCAACTATAGAACAAAAGGCTAAAATGAATGTACACATATCTTGTGTAGCACCTACAAAACTCTTTATTTTGTGACACTCCTCGATGTGGGTCAATCCCTAATAGCCTCCACTTTTGTGAGATGTTCTCTAAGCTCACCTCTAATCTCATGGGCAAACCATGTCAATGACTCTTTGGCAAGCTCACACTTCATGTTGCATAGAAGTTGTTTTCCTTTTAATACTTCTAAAACTTGCATCGCATGTATCAAATGCTCCTCCAATATTGCACTAAATATCAAAACAACATCTAGATACACTATAATAGATATATCTATGGACTTATTGAAAATTTCATTCATTTATCATATAATGTAGCTAGTGCATTATACATAATCAAAGAGGAAGAATAAGTCGTTCATTCAAACCTTGTTTAGCCTTGAAAGTGGGTTTCTACATATCCCCTTTTGTTCTCACTTGATGATATCCTAATTTTAGATCCAATTTTGTAAGATACTTAGCATATCACACTTGGTCTAGTAAGTCATCTATCCTTGGGAGAGTATATCAATTCTTGATAGTGATCTTGTCGAGAGCATAACAATCTATACATATTATTTAAAAGTTGGCCTTCCTTACATCACTATGAGTGATCCATATGACAAAGTATTGGGACATACCACACCTTGCTCTAACCACTCTTAAAATGGTTATTTTACCTCATTAATCCATCAATGATTGTCTATACAAACCCTATATTGGTAGAGGAGATTTAGAAAGTAGATGAATATCATGTTCCAACTCTCTTAGGAGGCAACTACACTGGATCATGGAATACTTGCTTAAATGATGCAAACAATTCTTCCAATCCATTGGCCTTTTTGCTATTATGAGATTTTGAAGAAATCCTAACTCCCTCTTCTTGCTTATCTTTAAAAATTAGAAGACAAAATTGCTTGGATTCTTGCATGAGTTTAAATGCTTGGTTGGAACTCACCATGGCTATCTACTTTGCTTTAGTGTTCTTGAACAATAAATTTAATTCCATCCTCAGCCTATTGCTACTTGTTTCCCTTCTATTCCTTGCTTTGGTATCTATCGAAATTCACCATGGCTATCTATTCCTTATTTTGGTGTCCTTGAACAATAAATTTAATTCCATCTTTGACCTATTATGAGGTGTTGAAGAAATCCTAACCCCCTCTTCTTACTTATCTTTTGAAATTAGAAGACAAAATTGCTTGATTTCTTGCATGATTTTAAATGCTTGGTTGGAACTCACCATGGCTATCTATTCCTTGCTTTGGTACCCTTGAACAATAAATTTAATTCCATCGTCAACCACTTTGTACTTGTTTTTCCTTCTCATGAATATTGCATATCATACATACAAATATAGACTATTGAGAACAATGTCAAATACATGAAAGTAAATCACATTTGTTTATGCTTCATTTATGTATTGAGCATTTGTAACAAAGTATGATATACTCTTACTCTTAACTTGAATCCTAACACTACTAAGTGGATACGAGTAAGGATGATCATTCATTTTCAAACAAAGCTTCTTAACTATATAAACTATAAGAACTTACATTAAGAATAAAGACTTACAATGTTCTTATCCTTGTTTTCATTACTTGGAGTTGAAGAATGAACAATTGGTTCCTTCTTGATCTTGCTCACACATGATTGTCCTTATGCTATATAACCCGAGTTCTCATTTATATCCAGGCTACTTGTTATTTCAACTTTGTCTCAAATGGTAGTCATGGACTTCTTTGAGTTCTCCTTGGGATTTTTATTTCTTTTCGAATATGGATAACACTTATTGTCTATGTGACCATCAAGCCTGCAATGTGAATAGTTCTTTATTTCTTTTCAAATGTGAATAACAACATTGGTCTCTTTCCTTTCTACTTTTTGAATGGTTTGCTCTTTTCTCCTTAGTTTTTCTTTATCATGTGGTCATCTTTTTCTAGAAGACTCTCCTCCACCTTTCCTTTTCTCATCATCAATATTTTATGTCAAAACACTAGCCTCATCTAATTTAGTTGACTTAGTTTTTATTGCCTTCCTTTCTAGGTTGGAATCCAACCCAACAAGATACTTAGGAAGGATATCTCCCTCTTCCAAGCCCATACTCAATATCATGCCTCGCCTTTAAATTTAGTGCTTTATTCTTGTACAATTTGTTTGTTTGCTTGCTTCAAATAGCGTCATTTTAACTTTTGATTCATCTCCTACTTGATTGCATCAATTTTTTTTTCTTAGCAAATATTTAAATCTCGTCTAGCTATAAGTGGTTGGTTTCTTCTTCTCACACATGATAAACAACTTCCCAGTCTTCTTCAAATGAGAAAATGGAATTTTTATGCTTCACCCATAGTTTGGACACTAAATATGCTTCTATTTCTTTGATCTAAGTATCTAATATTTTAGCATCTACTTGACCTTCAAAAGTTTGGATTACAATCTTGGTTTCAACTTTAAATGGCATAGGTTTGGTTTTTACTTGTATTTCATTTTCTTCATAAGCGTGATCATCACCACCCTTTTGTTCTTCTTCATTATGTCCAACATCTAGCTTATTTCCCAAAGTTTGCACTAAGACATAGGCAAATGATTGATTGTGTACCATTTAGGCTTGTTGTTTAGCAATTGGTTCTTGTCATTAAGGCATTCATTATTGATGGTTTACCACTTGATTTACTTGGCTATATAAGGATAATACCCTAGTATTCAAAATTCTCATTTTGACTTCCCTAGTATTCCAATGAGTTCCCATCTTTGGATAAAATCATCAGTTGAAGACCTTGTTATTGTCACATGTAGTCCACTTAACTATTGTATAGTTGTGAATAAATTAGGGTTTCACTAATTAAGATAGTAAGACCACTAATTTTACTTGGGAGACCACTACATTCAAAGAGGGATGAATCCAATAGATCTAGCCACAATCCAAATAGGAAAAGGGCTGAAATTTTGATTAGATTCATTGTTTTTAAGTTTGCCCCCTCGTTCTAGTTGAAAATTGGATGTGAATTGTGAAGTTAGGGCAAAGCAAGGGATAATTGAAGAGAGTGAAAATAGATTTCAATAGATGTCCCACAGAACCACAAACTGAGATCTAGGCAAAAGAAGAGATTCAGATCCTATTCCTAGAAGTTCGGGCTAATTTTTCGGGACTATGTAGTACAAATTCACCCTGGTCCTGCGACTTTTGCTTCGTCGAAATCTAAACTTGTTTGTCATTGTCAACTCTATCAAAATTCTTAAGTACAACTCCTAAGTCAATTCCCTACACAGAGAACGAGAGAAGAAAGTGTTTTGGATAGGGGTTTGCCTTAGGTCAAAACTCAGTTTAGGAATTAACCTTGAATTGAATAATGTAAATACTGAAGTAAATGCTAGGAGATATACCTCAAATCTGCAATTGTTGATGGAAGGATTGATGATGTAATGCTCGTTGAATGTAATCACAAATGTTGAATGTAATGGCATGACAAACACACAAACATGAAAACCCTAATAAAAAATGCATGCTTGCATGAAGATTAATGTAACTTTGCTCCATAATGCTTGAAGAATGAAATGCTACCTTAAATCTCTGAAAAATGCTTGATGATGAACGCTTGACAGATGCACAAATACTATGGATTGATAGTGGATGTCAAAATGAATTGATAGGGCGTCTTTATAGGGTTCCCTAGGCAAATTATTGATTAGGATGACACCCAACGGTCAACTGCAACCACGAGGGCCAAATTCCATCGGGGAGAGAGAACCTGCCCAGTCCTAAATTGGGACCTATTTAACGGGGACTAGGGCATTGAACAACCTAGTCCTCCAATATCAAGACCAAAAACTCAAAGCCTAAGGGAGGACAACTCTAGGATGGGGCCCACTTAGTGGTGTCAACAAGTGACATCAAGGTTGGAATAAAAAAGGACCAAAACAGACCTAGGGGGAATGAAAACGAGACACACTAAAGTAGGAGCACAAACATGAGGTGTGACTTAACTTATTACAATTTATGATGCTACAACTATAACTTCCCATGAGTTTCAATTTTCTCTAGTACCAAAATGCTTCATAATCACTACAAATATTGAGATTGTGGCTGATGTGCATTCAAATACTAAAATTAAAATCCACTAATTGCTTTCAATCAAATATAATATAATAATCAAAATAAAATCCACTAGTAAAATACCAAAAACACATTCAAGACATTGAGTCTTTGATCATTCAAAGTTTCTGTTTCTATGATGGTCATAGTAAATTTATGCATAAGATGATTACAACTTCAACCAATTATAGATTGTTTAAGGGAAACCTTTGAAGGATTATGAGGATTAGCAATTAAGTTAAAGATCTAGATACATTTTTGTTGTTGATTCAAGAAACTAAGGTTCCTAATGACTACTAAAAAAAATGTTTGCATTGAAATGGTAGAGAAAACACAAACAAAACCACATCACACCATCATTGCACAAAAATATTAAAAACATCAAAATAAGATATTGATATTTGGATTTAATAGTTTTTAATAATTTTTTCACATTACAACCAATTGGTTTATTAAGCCTTATTTTTCTTGGGAATAACCTCCTATGAGAATAAATTTCCAAAAAATAACTTTTGTTTTATTTATATAAACTATAAGCTTACCTATTGATTTAGTTATTTGCTAATATTAAACTCTTATTATTTATTTAATCTAATATATCTATCTAAAAATGATGTAATACTCCAACATTCCCCCCTTATTACATCACTTTGAACGAAGGACATAACAATTCAAGAGTTGAACATAGCTACCCTTTTGGAAACATCACACGACTGTCAAACTTGTAAAACCTTTGTACAACATGGGAGAAAATAAAAGTCCCATCCTCCATGCACAATGAGAGAACAACTCTCCTCTGATTGTCTACATCTCCTTCGAGTGTCAAAATACCTCCTCCAATGCTACAAGAACCAATCCCTCATCTACTCTACAAAAAAAATCAACCGATCTAGATACATTAACTAAACCCACAAGCGATAAATCTCAAGAAAAGCCAAGCCCCTCCTTACTCCATGAAGCCACACAAATATGGAACTAGTGCTTCTCATGTAAGCTATCATATCTGAGCAAGAAGCTAGTTTGAGATGATAAAAAATCCTCCAATCCCCAATATCTCTATCCTCCAATATGATCTCCTTTACACTCTATCTACCAAATGTAGTATATTAGTCCCTGAGAGCCTTGAAACCCTTGTTAGGTGTAGCATAGGCTACCTAGAGAATACAAGAAATAAATGTGACCATGATAAAAAATAAAGTTGACAAGGTGTTGGATTCTATTGAAAATACAATTTTTATAATTGTATATGGTGAAAATGGATAACAATAATAACAATATTGAAAGGCTAAATGAATTCAACCACAAAACCCTAGCCTAACAATCAACAAAGATCCACCATAACATATGAAGATTACCTAAGACAATGCAAATCACATGAAATCACAAAGATTATACCATTACATGTCCAATAGGGTTTTGATCTCCATTCTTCCTATCTCCATTGATCTTGCTTGATATATTTGCTCTCAGATTTTATGTGCACAAGAGCTCAACAAAGAACGGAATGTGGTTGCAAGTAGGATCGTAGTATAGTCAAGTCCTTAAGATCAGTGATTAGGGTTTGATAATGAAGAAGACATCTCCTTAAATAGAAGACACAATATGAAATGGAGGGATAAGATTGAGAGGTGTAAAAGGAGGTCGGCTATGATTAGAGGGTAGGTAAAAGAAATAATAAAATAATGAAAGAGGTAGGTAGTGTATGAATTAAGAGATGAATGACATGTGTCATAGGTAGAAAAGGCTAATGAATTAATTAAATAAATAAAGATTTATTTAATTAATAGAAGAAGTGGGATCAATTAAATAAATAAGATTTTTATTTAATTTAGGAAAATGATAATTTAAATAAATAAATGTATTTATTTAAATGAGAAATAAGGCTAGAAGAGGATAAATGAATTAATTAAATAAATAAAGATTTATTTAATTAATAGAAGAATTAAGCTTAGATAATTAAATAAATAAAATATTTATTTAATTAGACATGACAATTTTAGGTGTCTACATTTTGCCCCTCTTTGAGACAATGCGGCTTGTCGCATTGTTTCAAAGAAGATAAGATGAACTGATACAGAGTTGCCCCAGAATGGGAATGATATGCCCCCTCGAGAGATTGGATGAAAATGTTTGAAAAGATTGCAGACAATCTCTCGATAAGAAAGAAAGGCTAGAATGGATTGACCGGATAAAGTGACAAAGTCACGGGATAATGAAGACTGACTCGGAAAATGAAGGCGAGGGCTAGAGTAGGCTATAAGATAGACCACGGGGGAAAACACATCCTCATTGTCATCTACACATTCACAAGAGCATATTGCAGAGCGAAAATAGAGCAGGAGCAGTCAGCAGCGATGGCTTTCACTCACAGATTCGACCGCGTTCGCTGATTTCAGAGGCCAGCAGAGGCAGGAGAGCCGGTAAGTACCACCAAACCTCCTCGTACTTTGACGCATTTAATTTTGTCATTAATGCATGTCGAATAGGGCAATAAATGTGCTTAGACTAGGGTCCAAAAAGTGTCAAAAAATGTCCAGGCGCGTCTGCGTTGGTGCCAGGCGCGTCTATGTTCGCTAGGCGCGTCTGTGTTTGTGCTAGGCGTGTCTATATATGGACCCGCGTCTGTGCCAAATGCGGCCGCGTCTGTGCTGTTCAGGCGCGTTTGTGCCAAGAAGGCACGTCTGTGTCAAATAGCCACGTCTATGTAGAACATAGGCACGTTTGTGTCCGGCAGGCGCGTCTGTGTTAGACAGGCGCGTCTGTGTAGTCTTTGAGCGCGTTTGCATCATGTAAGCGCGTTTGCATTTAAAAAGTATGAATTTGCATCTTCTAGGTCAAATCGACAGTTCTGTGATGAACATACGCTGTCGATTGGATAAGCTGCTGAGAGGATACACTCAAGCAGGTCCTCTAGAGAAGACTAGGATAGATCAAGGCACTTTGTGATGAACAGTGAGTACCAAGATAGAGTACTTTGTGATGAACAGGGAGTACCCAAAGTATGAGCAGCACTTTGTGATGAACAGGGAGTGCAAATGTGAGTAACACTTTGTGATGAACAGGGAGTGCCACACACGTAGTACTTTGTGATGAACATGGAGTACCACTAGGATAGATAGTAACACTTTGTGATGAACAGTGAGTGTCACTAGGGTAGATAGCCATATGCATTTATATAACGAGTAGCATTTTGTGATAAATAGTGAATGCCACTATGACTGACATGATTGAGTTGTTTGACTACAGGAGTATTTGCCGATGCTAGAGTCACGAGAGAGATTCCCGTCGACGCAGAGGTTGCGACCTGAGTTGTCGTTTCAGGATAGAGTGGTCATCGAGGAGATGGGTTTGAGACATGTGCTGTATGTGCCTGAGTTTCGGGCAAACATGGGTTTGCTGACTGCGCTGGCTGAGAGATGGCACTCTGAGACGTGCACATTTCATTTGCCGATGGGTGAGATGACAGTCACCCTGGAGGATGTATATAGGATTATGCGGATACCGATTGATGGGGAGTTGATCCCATACGATCGAGATGGTGACAGAGAGGCATTGAGACGGGTGTTTCAGGACCCTAGATTGGAGATGAGGGCAGGACACGTGGCATGGGACACCATGACAGCCACAGGGTTAGCATTACCGGCAGTGATCGGAGGAGCTATCAGTGGGTTCTTGTGTCCAGACAGGGCGACACGGGGATTGGCTGTGGGTTGGGGGGGAGCACTGGAGACGCTGATGACATAGCATACCAGATATGCTTGGGGACCGTGTGTGCTGACACACTTATACTATGAGCTGCATCAGTTTGTGTATCATGGGTCAGTTGGATTGGGCTGCGGGGTGACACTATTGCAGGTTTGGGGTTATGAGCATCTGCCAGTGACGAGGCCGATATACTTCAGAGGCAGGGGACATGGACGCAGTTTTGTGCACCTGTATGATATGATCACCTCACAGCCACGGATTGGCAGGTTGGAGCATTGGCGGCGGGTGCTAGATGACATTGATGTGGTCATATGGAGACCATATCTAGGCTGCGAGGAGTGGGAGGATGATGTAGTGGAGCTGCCCTACACCTTCCGGAGCAGGTACCTGATTGGGCGGATGCCCTATGTACTGGAGAGGCAGCTGGTGGACAAGGTTGGCCGACAGTTTGGCCGGATTCAGAGGATGCCGCGGGGCTCAGGCATGTATGCCTGTACCGTGAGAGATCAGGCACAGTTTGGGCCGTTGCTGTCGTATGATCAGGCAGTGACACAGTTGGTGGAGATGCTACCTCTACCTTGGGACATGTGGCCAGAGATCGAGGATGCCGGGATGGATGCAGAGTATACAGCGTATTGGGCAGAGCATCCATTCCCACGGTTGACAGATCCAGGAGAGGCACTGGAGGGAGATGGTGGTGGTGAGGAGGATGATGATGGAGGAGGCGATGGGGGCAGAGGCCGACGGAGGAGGAGAGGAGTAGTGGGAGAGAGGCGAGTTGCACCTCGGAGGGAGGGTGGGGAGGAGAGACAGGCTCGGGTGGTGAGGGGTCATGGTGGATTGCCCCTATAGGTACCAACAGCACAGGGTCCCAGGCAGGTACAGAGACAGGGACAGGTGCCAGTACAGGCACAGGAGCTGGGACGGAGACAGGTACAGGGGCAGGCACCCGCAGAGGGGGAGCCACAGGCAGAGGCAGAGGCAGAGGGGGCTGACCCAGAGGAGGATGAGCTGATTGAGCTTAGGGAGATCTGCCAGGGACAGGTAGATGAGATATAGGAGCTGGAGAGGGAGAGAGATCGGCTCAGGATGAGGCTCAGAGATACTGAGCAGGAGAGAGATCAGGCGATCCAGCGCTATACAAAGGCTGAGACAGCGCTGAGGGCAGGGAGGCAGGTAGCGGAGGACACAGGGGCAGGATATGCCTATGTCCTGCGGGCCGGAGAGGAGATAGGGTACTGGAGGGACCTCTACTACGGTGCAGTGCCAGCAGATCAGCGGGCGAGGAGCTTCCATAGACCGTCGCGTACAGCGACAGCTACGGGAGGGAGTCGGAGGAGGCAGGCATCTAGTGGTGGGGTCATGGGTCCACCACCACCTCCAGATAGAGGAGATAGGCAGGGTGATCCTGGGGCGGGTCCCTCAGGGGCTCAGATTCCACCGAGCCCAGGTGGCTCCGAGGGAGGAAGTTCATCATAGCCATAGAGGGCTCCCATTGTATCAGTGTTGTACCATTCTTTTTGTATTGTAGACACCTGCGGGTGATTGTAGCCATATGTATTTTTGACATCATTGTATCATGACACTTATGATTATATATATGAGATGATTCATTCTTTGCGGCAGCTATATGCATGTGTACCTATGTGATGAGATGTTTAATGATGTATGTTTTGTGTGATGCTTATAATATGGATGCAAATATGTATATGATGCAATGCAATATATTTTGTTCTTTTATGTTTTATATGCGTATGCATGATGCAAATGTGAATGTATGTAATGCAGATGAATATGATAATGCAAATGTAGATTGTGCTAACAGGTGTTGTGTGCAGGATGTGATGCAGTTGTGATATCTATATGTATGTATGAGATGCTTATATGTGGTAATGCAGGTGCAACTTCATGAAATGCAAATGTTTTTTGGTGTGTCATTATACTCAGTCATGTGATAGCAGGCTACACGGACTCGAGAAGGACGATGGAAGTCAATCAAGAAAGGGGGATGGAAGATAGAAAATATGAAAGTGAAAGAACTTCTTGTGCGTTATCATCATTGAGCTTTATTATGACAAGTAGGTTATGACAATCGAGGCATATGTTCGACCCAGAAAGTCATTGTACCTGTTTGCATGGAGATAAGACAGTCACAAACAAGGAATGCCCCAATTCATACTAGACTCACAGTGTCCTCATATCCTTGGACAAGTCATAGCATTACTAAGAGACAATCCACAGACAACAAATACAAATAGGTGATGATACCCCATCCTCGCCTTTCTAGTCAAAGACATCCTAGAGATAGAATCTCTAGTCAAAGACATCCTGGAAAAGCTAAAAGACATGTCACCAGAAAGATAAAATCAAAAGAAAACCAAGACTCGACACCAACACCCACTGTAGTCCTCAAGTTTAGTGTCTCTTGTCACTTGTATAAGTCTTATTTGATTGTGGTCACAATGTTTACTTTCACAGAAAGGATAGATAGCACTGAACCATAATGTTGTCTGAGTCTGTTGAAAGATTTGATTTGTTGAAGCCCATTGTTGCTGCTGTCTCATCTGAAACTGACTGAATCCATGAAACTGATACTTTATTGCGGAGAAGACGAAACTTTATTGCGGATCTGTGATGCAAATGTTGCTTTATTGTGGATTGTGCGCGAATAGACTGAAGAAAGCTGGAAGAAACTACACTCCTCGAAACATGTGATGTTCTCAGTTCCACACCTATTACTAGATGTAGGATTTTGCCTTAGCCACAGATAGGATCTGATTTATTATGGATGGAAAGGGAGGTAAAAAGGGATGGTTTATTACGACTGGCCAACCAGTCTTGGGTAGATCAATAACACGCCATGATGGGAATGGGTAAGTTTATTATGAACGAATATGTTGTGAGTGTGTGCAAAGTGAAATGATGAAAGAGAATCCTGAAGGAGGGAGGAGCAATGTCTCTACGCATGGCGCTGGTGACCCAGTTTTCACCATGGTACTTGCCCAGGGCGCCACCAAAGTGGTTTTCACCATTGGATGAAATTATTTCTCTTTACTTTTTTCGATTTTTCAATGTTTTTTTGTGTCACAAGGCGCCTGTTTGCCAGGTTTTCACCAAGTAACGATTTTTTTGTTTTATGATTTTTTTTTGTATTTTTGAATTAGGATATTCCGAAGAGCTATGTGTAGAACCTGCGAAGGTGCATGCTGTTGATAGGATCCTCCAAAGATTCACCTTCTGTAGTTGAGAGTTGATATGCCCCAAATCCATATGCTGCTGTAATGATGTAAGGACCAAGCCAATTTGGTTCAAACTTACCCTTCTTCTCTCTGTCTTGCTGATTCTTGGGGTTTTCTCTGAGAACCAAGTCACCTACCTCAAATGTGCGAGGCTTGACCTTGTGATTGTAGCTGCGACTCATTCGTTGTTGGTAAGCCTTGAGATGATTAAAAGCAGTTTGTCTCCGTTCATCCAGCAGTTCTAGTTCTTGTAAGTGAGAGACTCTGTAATCTTCATCAGTGATGATGTTTTGCAAAGAGACCCGTAAAGAGGGTAACTCGACCTCAATAGGCAAGATGGCTTCAGCGCCATAAACAAGTGAATAGGGTGTAGCTCCTGTAGGTGTGCGGACACTTGTGCGGTAGGCCCAAAGTGCAGGATTGAGTTGGATATGCCAATTACGGCCAGCGTCGTCGACTGTCTTTTTGAGGATTTTAAGGATTGTTTTATTAGACGCCTCAGCTTGGCCATTACCTTGGGGGTAATACGGTGTGGAGAAACGATGGGAAATATGGAAGCGGTCACAGAGTTCACGAACATCCTGATTTTTGAAGGGACGCCCGTTATCAGTAATAATGGAAACAGGAATACCATATCGGCATATGATATAGTTAAGGATGAATGTAGCAATTTGTTTTCCAGTGACTTGTGTGAGAGGCACGGCTTCAATCCATTTTGTGAAATACTCTGTGGCTGTGATAATGAATTTATGACCATTGGAGGAAGGAGGGTGAATCTTGCCTATGAGATCGAGTCCCCACTGACAAAAGGGCCAAGGAGACGCAAGTGGTTGTAGTTCTTGTGCTGGCGCATGTATGAGGTCTCCATGAATTTGACATTGCTTACATTTCTTGACAAACTGATATGAGTCTTTTTCCATATTGGGCCAGTAATATCCAGTCCTAATGAGTTTCTTGGCCAAGGTAGGACCACTAGCATGTGGACCACATATCCCTTCATGCACTTCACATAACGCAATCTGAGCTTCGTCGCTTTCTAGACATCTAAGAAGAGTGCCATCTAGACCTCGCCAGTATAGGATATTAGCTAAAATGACATATCGAGAGGATTGGCGAATGAAGGTGCGGTGTTGGTTGTTTGATAGATCAGGAGGTAGGATATTGTCGCGAAGGTATGTGAAGATGGAACCATATAACTGGGATTCAGGACCAACAACACATATCATTTCAGTAGGAGTGATCTCATATGATGGAACCAAAAGGTTATCCACCAAGAACTCATAGCGGGTCTCATTTGGAGGTAAATCGATCAATGAAGCAATTGTAGCCATGGCATCTGCGGCACGATTCTGCTCTCTTGGTATCTGCTCAAAATCTATCCTTGTGAAGTGTTGTTTCAGATTATCCACCATTTGTTTGTAAGGCATTAATTTTTCATCTTTTGTTTGGTAATCATCAGTTGCTTGACGGATGACGAGTTGAGAATCCCCAAAAACATGAAGTTCCTGGATCTTCCACTGAACTGCAATCCGTAATCCAGTTGTTAATGCCTCATATTCCGCTATATTGTTAGTGCAAGGAAATGATAAGCGGTATGATTTTGGTATAGAATCCCCTTGAGGAGTTATAAAGAGAATACCAGCTCCTGCCCCATGCTGTGTGTATGAGCCGTAAAAGTATAGTTGCCATGGCTTTGCATGTGATATTGTTAAAATGGATTCATCTGGAAATTCTGAATTTAGAGGAACCTCATCAATCATGGGGGCATCTGCTAACTGATCTGCGATGGCTTTTCCTTTTATTGCTTTTCTGTCCATGTACTCGATGTCGAATTCACTAAGGATCATTACCCATTTGGCCAGCCGCCCAGTAAGTGTTGCTTTATTGAGGAGGCATTTCAATGGATCTATCCTTGCAACCAACTTAGTCTTATGAGTGAGCATGTAATGTTGTAATTTCTGTGAAGCAAAGACCACGGTGAGGCATGCATGCTCGATTGGTGTGTAGTTTAGCTCATATCCCACCAATGTGCGATTGATATAGTATACGGCTTTTTCCTTGCCCCTAGAAATTTGCTCCGCTAAGAGTGCTCCCAGTGCTGTTGGAGTAGCTGATATGTATAGTAGCAAAGGCTGATCTGGAACTGGTGGCATCAAAACTGGCGGATTCAAAAGATAATCTTTGAGCGTCTGAAAAGCTTGTTGATAGTTATCATCCCATTTGAATTTGATATTTTTATGTAGCAGGTGTTGAAAAGGATTACACTTATCTGCAAGTTGTGCTATGAATCTTCGTATAGACTGGAGTCTCCCTTGTAAGGATCGAAGTTGACTGATATTTCTGGGTGGCGGCATGTCCAAGATGGCCTTGACTTTTGCTGGATCGGCTTCGATTCCTCTTTTGGACACAATGAATCCTAGGAGCTTCCCGGAGGTTACTCCAAAGACACATTTCTTGGGGTTTAATCTTACTTTGTATTTTTCCAACCGATCAAAGACGACTGAAAGTATGTCCAAATGTGTATCTCTGTCTACTGATTTACCCAAGAGATCGTCAACATAATCTTCCACAGGTATGTGCATGAGATCATGAAAGATAGTAGTCATTGCTCTTTGATATGTAGCACCTGCATTTTTTAGCCCAAAGGGCATGACATTCCAGCAGAAAGTTCCCCAAGGACAAGTGAATGATGTTTTATGTTGATCCTCGGGTGCAATTCTGATTTGATTATAACCAGAAAATCCATCCATCAATGATAACATTTCGTGACCTGCCGTGAGATCAACAATCAAGTCAATATTTGGTAATGGGAAGTCATCTTTTGGACAAGCTTTGTTGATGTCTCTGAAATCTGTACATATTCTGATGCTGCGATCTGGTTTACTGACAGGTACTAAATTGGAGATCCATTCAGGATAATCAATTGGGCGTATGAATCCGACATCCAATAACTTCTCCAGCTCTGCTTTGACTAGTAATGCCACTTGTGGATGCATTTTTCTTAATTTCTGTTTCACTGGCTTTGCCCCCGGTTTGACTGTCAAATGATGCATTACCAAATCTGGATCTAGTCCAGGCATATCAGCGTATGACCATGCAAAGTTGATTTGTCGTTCCTTGAAGAAACTTATGAACTGTGACCTTTCGGACTCTGTCAATGATTTAGCCAGGAATATGTTGTGTGGAACCTCTTCCATACCAATGTTTGTTTTGATAGTCTCCTCTACTAGCATGGATGACTTTTCCTCATACGAGGCTGGGAGAATGTCGAGCCTTCCATCTTCGGGTGCCTCAGAGACATCTTCGGGTGCCTCAGAGAGGTTTTCACCCTCAGATATGTCCTTTCTTTTTACTTTTTTGGGATCAGATAGCGCCACAGCGTGGTTTTCGCCATAAGACCCTTGATTTGTTCTTATTTTCACATTTTTGCGACTGGAAGGTTCGACACCCTCACCAAAGTATGCCATGTTGTTGAGTTCTATAGTGTATCCTGCTTTATGGTCCCCAGGAGGGAGATCATCTCGTATGCCAAGATAGTCAATAACAGCTTCATCATTTTGGAATGTGTCAAACTGTGCTGGTCCTTCATAATCCCAGTCAATGAGTTGGTGGTGAACAAGGGGAAGGCCTTTAATGTTTTCGGAGTTTGCAGGGTTAAGAGTGAAGATGTGGTTATATTCGGATATGTCAAGGTAATTATCAAGGTCATCGATGGCACTCTCCTCATCAGTCTCAATCGCGAACGAATCCAAATTGTCATCACTAGTAGCGCATTCCGGAACAGGTGTTCTCATCCTATGTGATTTCGACCTAAAACCTTGAGACAAGGACTATGTAGACTCCTCACGGGTTGTTTCTTGACCAACTCTGAATTTGTTATAAAACTCCTCCTCTTCTGTGGGTTCATCTGGCTCTCTGAATGTCTCGGTGAGCTCATAGTCACTGGAGGATTTGTCTGAACCCCATTCCCATTCATTGGAGTCTATGGAATAGCGATCCTCTTGTTGAATTTTGGCAATTTTGATTCGTGATGCCTCTTCTGTCCTTTTAGTGTGGATCTTGGAAGTCAGAAAACCAAGTCCCTTCAAGCGTTCCTTTTTTACAGTCAATTCAGGTTGTAAGGGCTCCATAACGCCTTCTTTTCGTAACCCAAGAGTGCTTTTTCCATCATACCTGAATTTTTGTAGAATCTTGAAGCCTTTGCCATATTTCTCACAGGGTATATTGATCTAATCTTGTGTGTCATCTTCAATGTCTTTGTAGAGCATTTTGTATAAACCTTCCTCTTCCAGTTCGCCCCATCTTTGAAAGGTAGTAGGATCCCATTTGAATACTATGATGGATATTTGCTTGTTAGGATGTGGCCTTCCATATTCTTTTGGAGAGCTCATGACTTGTCGTAAATACATGGTCTGATTTAAAGTGTATTCTCCCATGCCTTTGTCCTGAAATCTGCCTTTAAGTTCACCCTGTTTTGATGTCGAAGGTTTCAATGACTCAGGGTCAATGTATGCCGAAGAAGGAACAGCTTCACGATTACTGGGAATGATGGTTTCCATATGTGATCTCAAGTTATTTCAATATATGAACGGATTAGGATCGCCGTTAACTGTTACCTCGACTCCGTTGTGAGGAAACTTAATGCATTGGTGATATGTCGATGGGACTGCCCTCATTTCATGAATCCAAGGACGTCCTAGCAATATATTATAAGTGAGGTCTAGATCTAGGACTTGACAAACCACATCCTTTGTAACTGGCCCAATTCTCAGAGGTAAGGTGACTGTGCCCTTGGATGAGCGCTCTTCATCATCATATGCCTTGATGGTGATTTGATTTGTTGAATTCACAGCTTTGTCGGAATATCCCAATTGTTTAATGGTGCTCAATGTACAAATGTTTAGACCAGCTCCTCCATCTATCAGGACTCGCTTTATTCGATGTTTGTGTATGAAGGCTTCAATATGTAATGGTGCATTATGTGGCTGACTTACAGAGGTGTCATCGGCTTCTGTGAATGTAAGGGAATGTGGAATGGAAAGGTATCCCACCATGGCTTGAAACTGGTCCACGTTCAGATCAGTAGGAACAGTAGTATCTCTCAAGATTTTGTCAAGAATAGCTTTATGAGCGGGGGATATGCGTAAGAGCTCAAGGATGGAGATGAGCGCGGGTGTCTTCCCTAACTGTTCTACAAGGTCATACTCAGGTTTGGTAGATGAAGAAGCAGTGTTTTTAGTTGAAGCACCTGGCAAAGTAATTTTACCTCGACGAGTTGTAACATGACATTCAGAAGTAGGTTCGGAAGAAGATCCAACACCTCTTAGGACAATCTTGGGTCGCTGAGGAGGATTCTCAGGGTTTTTGTTCTTGATGGTAATAGTAGAGATATGATTGTCCATCGAGATATGATTGATAGTTGAATCATAGTTGTAAGGTGCTCTAGTATAGTTGGCTTGATCATCTGTGACTTTAGCTTTTCCATTGTCGTGCTTTGGGAATGGTTCCTTGAACATCTCATGTTCTTGATTGGATGAGTGTCCCTCAATCTCAATGTCACCTCTATCAATGAGATCTTGCACGATATTCTTTAGTCGATGACAATTACCTGTTTTATGACCCTTGCTCTTATGAAATTCACAATACTCATCATCGTTCCACCAATTTGGTTTAACCTTTGGTTCATATGGAGGAAAATCTGGAACTGTGATTACCTTGTTTGCCACCAGCTTTTTGAAGACTGACTCAAGTGGTTCTCCCAATGGAGTGTACTTCCTTCGTGATCTAGAAGTTGTTTGGGTATTCACTTGATTGTTTGTAGAACTTGATCCTGAAAAGATGAATTTGGGTCGCACTGTGTTGGCATCAACAACACCATCATTGACTGTGTTCTTGTTTTTATTCCAAAATCTTGGCTTGTCTTTTCCTTTAAAGTCATCTTTGTTTTCCTTGAATATTTTAATGACTCCTTGTTCAATTAGAACCTTTTCTGTTGCTAAGCCCTTTTCAATGACATCCTTGAAGGTGGACAAACAAGCTTTTCTTAGATCATAACCAATGTCTTTGTTAACATTCTGGGTGAACATTTCTACCATTTGTTTTTGTGGAATTTCACAAGAGCATCTGCTGGCTAGATTTTTCCATCTTTGTAAAAATGATGCAAAAGATTCTCCCTCTTTTTGCTTGGTGTTGCACAAAGTAGTGACTGATATGTCTGTCTCTATGTTGTAGGAGAAATGTTGAATAAATGCCTCTGCTAAGTCACCCCATGACTTAATACCAGGTGGGGGTTGGGAGAACCATTCCATAGCTTGATTGCCTAAGCTTTGTGGGAATAATCTCATCAAATATGTCTCCTCTGCTGCTACTTCAATGCAAGCTGTGAAAAACTGTCTTATGTGTGCCTTAGGATCCCCTTTTCCTCTATACTTGTCAAATTTAGGTGTCACAAAATGTGTAGGAAATGGAGGCATTGGAATGCTCTTGTCAAATGGATAAGGACATATGTCTCTCATTGTGTATGTTGGCTTCGGTGCATTTATGTCCTCCATTTTCTTTTGTAAGTCTCTTATTTGTTGCTCCAAATTGCTCTTAGGTGGAGATCGACTTCTTGGACCATATCCTATGTTTGAGGCACCCATTGGAGGAGGAGCATGTTGCATATATGGATGATATTGATCATACACATGTTCATATGGAGGAGGTCTATAGTGATGTTGCATATATGGAGCACTTGGTATAGATTCATGTTGAGGAACACCATACTCTATAGGCATGTCATGTTCCATTGTGTTACCCCCAAATTTGACATGAGGTTTCCTTGTGTCCAAATTTTGAGCATGCCTTGGAATATCCAATTGTTTTGGTTGATCCGCAGCTTGAGCATATCTATCTGCATAAGACTTCCATGATGGTCTGCGAAGGTGAGTATCATATGCTTGACCATGTGTATGTGGGACCTCTGGTTTTTGAAGCAAAGACGATGGTGATTCAGGCACCATATATGGTCCTCTATTTCCTCCATTATTAGGTCTCCTTTGATCCATGTTGGAGTGAGTTTGTTGCAAAGGTCGGTTTTCCATTATTTGAGACATGTCAAAATCATGAGGTATCTTGGCTCCACTTTGTGCCATCATGTGTAAGAAGTATTGTCTATCTCTCCTCATTATCTCCTCAATCAGTCGATTGAAATGGGGATTCATAATGGATTCTTCCACATCTGCTGAATGTATTGATAAGTTGTCCAAATTGTCATTGTGTGTAACATTGTTGTTTGTAGTGCCTGTGTTTTCAACATTTGGAATGTTTCTATAGACATCCATGTCAGGTAATGTAGTGTGATCAGTGTTGAAAAAGATATCATTCTCATACTCATAAGAACTCATGTTTGCGGACTCTTGAGCCTCTTTAGTTTCTCTCCTAGATTTTTGAAGACGGGTTTCAACCATGAACTAGGTATTGACCAAGATGTGAGAGACTAGATGAAAAATGGAAAGAGTATGGAAGACCAAGAGTTGAATGGAATGTAAATGAGTCTGAAGTGTACTTGCAATGTCCAAAGTGTAAGACCAAGTATGTATGTAGTAGAGTAGGTGTGACTTCCAAAGAGAGGATAGTTTCTCTTGATGAGGTAAGCTGACCTTGACCTTAAGTAAGACCAAATGAGACCCAAAGGTAAGAAACCTTGATGAGGGACCACTTAGCAAAGTGTTGTTGTATGTAGTGTGTTGACAAAGTATGATGAGGACAAGCAAGTGACCTTTTGACTCAAGTTTAGACAAGTATGAATGTAAAATGAGATGTGAAGCAATGATGGACTATGTGAGACCCAAAGACAGGTTGAATGCTAAATGAAACCTTAGAGAGATGACCTAGGAAGCTCAAGATTTCCGAAACTGACTGTGTTTGCTTGCTGGATTGTAACAGTTTTTTCAATTCTGGACACAGACGTGACTGTATACTTCACAGACGCGGTTCCCTGACACAGACGCCACTCTGTTTAACACAGACGCGCTTCTGAGATTTTCTTGTTTATGTTTGCTTGGACTGTAAATTTTTTTTTTTTTTTCAATTTTGAATATGGACGCGCCTGTATACTGCACAAATGCGGTTACCCGACACAGACGTGTTTCTATCCAACACAGACGCTATTATAAACACAGACGCTATTCTGCCCTTCACAGATGCATTTATATGACTCAGACGTAGTTAAAACAGACACATACGTGTTTCTGTAAAATTTGTGCAATTTTTTCCAATCTGTGAAGTCGTTTTGTTGTGACCAAATATGACTATTTGACTGTTTTTCGTGACAAGAGGACACAATGTTGATGAGGACTCAATGTTTGCAAGTGTTTAGACTCCAAAATGACTCCAAGAAAAGTGTGTTGTTTGATGTAAAATTGTTTTTGCATACACTTGAAGACACAAAAGACACAATGTTTTACTGTTTGGTCTTGAATGTTTGAATGTTTAAAATAAGTCAAGCACAATTCTTATGGCTGGCCAAGACAATAGTTGTTGATCCCACATGGGGTTTTACCCCCGAGGCTACGCTATTCAGAGCAGATACTTAGATGCTTGACCTCACTGGCTCCACCCTCGGCACTCACTTCTCGGGTCAGCCAAGCATCAGTCCCCATGAAAACTCCCCATGGCGAACTTTGTATCTCTACTAAGAACCATATGTGTGTGGGCCGCTACCAGAGGTCCGACCTCCTGCCCCAACAACTAGAAGGATTTGGGCCTCTAAAACAAAATGGTGCTAGTGAGGGCATCCACTCGTGTGGCCATACATGCGGCACTTTCAGCTCTATAAATACAGAAGGCTCCCAGCCGGTAGGGGTTACGCCCTACAAATGATCAAATAAATTTGATCAAACGGGTTTATGGGGAGACATAGTGTCGGTATGAACTAATCAACACACGTTATTCATAGTTTTCACCATGAATACATTTATTTATAGTGGTTCGGAAGAAGATGGCTTTTCTTTTGCTACCACTTGGGTCGTTCTCCTCTCACTAGTAGTCCTAATGACCACACGAGAAGACAGGCCCTCTAAAGATTAAACAAAAAGAGCCTATTTCTCAAGACACAAAAGACAATGATTCAATTTTAGTGCACCAATGGAAGTGTTTGCTAGTCTATGAAAACAAGGCACACAATAAAAATAAAAAACTCTTGCCAAGGACCTGCAACAAAGAGTTGTTAGTAGTTTGGGTTGTTTGAAATAATCACCCCTTCCTGCAAACACACAAGTTAGGTAAATTTTAAAACCCAAAAGACTTTGTGAAAATAGGGGCCTTCAACCAAACGATTTAGCTTCCAAGGCAAGCTACACCAATTGTGTTAGCTAGATCTGAAAATGTTAGTCCAAAAATAAACCAGATCTGAAACCCTAAATGCAAAATCCAAAAACTGAATCAATAAAATTTCCAAAATTTTGAAACAGGCAATACACAGACGCGATTACCGCATACGCAGACGCGACTCCGAAACAGAAACGCGGTTCTGTGAGACACAGACGCGATTAAAAATCACAGACGCTCTTTCCCAACACAGACGCGGGTAAAAATGACACAGACGTGCTTCTGTAACACAGACGCGCCTCCCTGGAACCTGCAAAATGAAATATTGACAAAACACAGATGTGGCTCCAGTTATCGCAGACGTGCCTGAAAATCAAAAACGCGATCCGAAAGTGTGCAGATGCGAAAATACCGAAAATGCTGCCGAAAATGTCCGATCTGCAACTTCAAAAACACAAGATTTGCAACAAGGAGGTTAAATGCAAAGGGACAAGAGTCCCACTGGGCGTGCCAAAATGTATATGGTGAAAATGGATAACAATAATAACAATATTGAAAGGCTAAATGAATTCAACCACAAAACCCTAGCCTAACAATCAACAAAGATCCACCATAACATATGAAGATTACCTAAGACAATGCAAATCACATGAAATCACAAAGATTATACCATTACATGTCCAATAGGGTTTTGATCTCCATTCTTCCTATCTCCATTGATCTTGCTTGATATATTTGCTCTCAGATTTTATGTGCACAAGAGCTCAACAAAGAACGGAATGTGGTTGCAAGTAGGATCGTAGTATAGTCAAGTCCTTAAGATCAGTGATTAGGGTTTGATAATGAAGAAGGCATCTCCTTAAATAGAAGACACAATATGAAATGGAGGGATAAGATTGAGAGGTGTAAAAGGAGGTCGGCTATGATTAGAGGGTAGGTAAAAGAAATAATAAAATAATGAAAGAGGTAGGTAGTGTATGAATTAAGAGATGAATGACATGTGTCATAGGTAGAAAAGGCTAATGAATTAATTAAATAAATAAAGATTTATTTAATTAATAGAAGAAGTGGGATCAATTAAATAAATAAGATTTTTATTTAATTTAGGAAAATGATAATTTAAATAAATAAATGTACTTATTTAAATGAGAAATAAGGCTAGAAGAGGATAAATGAATTAATTAAATAAATAAAGATTTATTTAATTAATAGAAGAATTAAGCTTAGATAATTAAATAAATAAAATATTTATTTAATTTGACATGACAATTTTAGGTGTCTACAATAATATATTTGTCTCCAACAAAAAATAACTTTAAACTATTAAGCATATCTCCAAAATTAAACCATGCCTTTTTTGCATAGGCATTCAATCACAACATTCGTATAAGATCCCAATACAAAAAAAAATCTCTTAATGTAATTATTGCATTGCAAAGAATCCTCCACTATATAACACCAATAACAAAACTTTCTTTCAAACTAATTTTGAGAGATGCAAAATCTTAATTATACATATTAATCTAAAATATTTGTTTACAAATCACACTGTCTCCATAAAATCAATGAAGGACCATACTTAAGTAGTCAAAGTTGAATTGGTAAAGCCTTTTGTAACTTCTTAGGATCATACAATCTCCATTACTTCAAATTATGTTTGACATTTGGTAGAAGTGAATGTAGCAAACCACAAATTATTTTCAATAAGTTGCAATGCCTTATTCACATATATCCCCACATTCAAATATTTACAATGTGATCAAAATCCAACATCTAACAACAAATTTCACTCTCTTTTGAAGTTAAAAAATTCAATATCCAAACGTGGCACCAAATATTTGCATCTGGAACAAATATTTATTGGCACAAAACATTTACACTAATCACCATTGTAACTATTGAGAAAATGTCTCAACCTTGCTTTCACCCTATTCATATTTAATTACTAATTGACAATTCGTAATTATCTTTTAGTTGTCATGAAGGTTGCTAAATGCAACTATGACAACTTGTAAGGCATTTCTTACTTTTCAAAATAGAAAGAGCATTAAAAATGAGAAAATTAAATTAAAGCCCGGATAAGATAAGAAAGATCTTTTAAATGAGAGATAAAATCTCAAGTTGGAAGAGGAAATTTCTTATTTTTGTGATTTATGTCTATAAATGGTTTTAGAAACCATTTGTGGTTTGTGGTTTTTCTTATACCTACATATCTAGTGTTTGAGTTGAAGCAATAAAGTGTAGTGATTTAGAGATAAGTTGTACTGACATAACTCATTTGAAAGATTAATACAATCCTTAGATCTCTTTGGGTGTGGAGTGTTGTCCTCAAAGGATTTCTCCATGGTTTGAATCTATATTGTAATTGATGCTCTGCAAAAAGGATTAGAAAATCTGTTTGATGGCAACACACACAAGAGCACAAGAAACAAACATTAGTGTTAGCAACAAAAGATTATCCTAAACAGGCATATCAAGAGAGATATTAAGCATGAAATAGAAAGCATATAAACATAGAATAAAATAGCTAATCAAGATGCTCATAGTTGCTCCTCCCTTGTTCCTCTCCTCTCCAAGTCCCAAATGAGTGTAGCTCTTAGCTTTTAGCACTAGCCATGGATGCCATATGGAGATTCAAGATGGTTGAATATGATAAGCAAATGCTATGCAAGTGTAGATAGTGATGCTATGAGAAAGCTCTATGCTAATGCCAGTATAACAACAATACTCTAATGCTTCTCTTTTTTTGCTTGAGGAGAAGGGTTCTATTTATAGAAGAAATGGGGAAATGAAGGGTTAAGATTGAATGGTTTAATCAAGGGCCAAGTTTGAAAGTTGGGGATCCATGTGCACAATTGGCACCAATAAAATGGTGACAAGTGTCAACATAGGATTGGGTTGAGAGAAGAGGTTGGAGGCATTAAAGGCCTGAGAAGACCTCATGGTTATCTAGAGGCTAAGGGTCAAGTCCAAATTAAGATTACCCACTGGATTAAGAGTTAATCCAAGGATAAACCTTTGTGCAAATGTTTAAGAGATAATCATGGTCAAAGCATTAATGGCCTGATGAGACCTTTGGGTTGGGTAGAGGTTGAGTCAAAACAAATGTTTTAACCATGTGGGAGGGTTTGAGGTAACCATTAATGGTTATTGGAGACTTTGGGGATTAAGTGGTTGAAGGTTGAAAGCCTTCAGTGGTTATCAAAGACTTTGAGCCATTTAGTGGTTGAAGGTTGAAAGCCTTCAATGGTTATCAAAGACTTTGAGCCATTTAGTGGTTGAAGGTTGAAAGCCTTTAATGGTTATCAAAGACTTTGAGGGTTTGAGAAGTGACTTCCCTTTTGCTTAGGAATGTGACAAAGTTTAGAGAAGGGGTTAGGTTATTTAGAAGTGATTAGAAAATTCTAGAAGGGGTTTAGGCATGCAAGTGGATTTTGTAGGAAAATGCAAGTGGGAGAAATTTTGGTATTTTCAATTAAAATAAAATCATTTATTTCAATTAAATGGTGTAATTTGCATTTGGATAAATATTCAAATAAATATTAATTTATTTAAATGAGAAAAATGAAGATAAAGCATTAAAATGGTTGAAGACTTTGAGGGAAACCATTAAAGCCTTGAAGACTTTAAGGAAAACCATTAAAGTCTTAAGAAGACTATAGAAGGAAGCCATCAAGTTTGAAGACTTTAAAGCCATCAAGTTTGAATACTTTAAGGAAAACCATTAAAGGTTTCAAGTGGGTGAGGATAAATAGGATTTTAAATAAATAATTTATTTAAAATAGTTGTGCAACTTGCTTTTGTAGGAAAATACAAGTGGGTGGAGGATAAAGGTGATTTAAATAAATTATTTATTTAAAATAATTGTGCAACTTGCATTTGTAGGAAAATACAAATGGGTGGAGGATAAAAGTGATTTAAATAAATGTTAATTTATTTAAATGTGAGAGGTGGGATTTTGGGGGAATTTAAATAAATATTAATTTATTTAAATGTGAGAGAAGATTTAATTAAATAAATATGATTTATTTATTTAATTAATGGTCTAAATTTGGTTAAGTGAATTAAATCAAATAAATTGAATAATTTATTTAATTAATAGGAGAAGAGGGTTAAGATGAATTAATTAAATATATTAATTTAATTAATTATTGATTGATGGTTAAATAATCAAAAAAATACTAAATATTCATTTAATTAAGTGGACAGATTTATGTGACTACAGTAATCTATTTTCATCTATGATTATTGTTGTCTATTTATTTGGATGTATAAAATTATCTACATATTTTTACTATAAATTTTTATCCCATTTTCAACAGTAACCAACAACAATAATAATTTTAATAGCTAAAATTGAAATTTCAACATCTAACAACAAAATCACACCACTTTTTTTTTTTCTCTATTTTAATGCATAACTACTCATCCAATACTAATAATATCCTTGAAATATTTTCCTTTTCATAACCTTTTAAAAATATTTCAAATTTTTAAATTTTTTTAAGAAAAGAGTGAGATTTCACAATTTTACCAAGACTGCATTAGATTGATATAAAAAAAATGTCATTTTAAAATAAAAATAGTAGACGCTTATTCTTATCAACTTGCATATGTATCAATTGATATTGTTCGGTTTAAATAATATACTTTATACTCTTCTATTGTCATTCAATCTTTGTATATTATACTCTTCTATTGGCATTCAATCTTTCCTAAATGAAGCTCCATGAATTTTCACAAGTGTAAAGATGATTATTTCTCTAATACCATATTGAAATGGTATAGAAAACACAAACAAAACCAAATCGTATGATTGCTACTTAAAAATATTAAAAACATGAAAATAAGAAATTGATATTTAGATTTGATAATTTCAAATTAATTTTGACATTACAACCAACTGACTTATAAGACCTTATTTTAACCCATGAATAATTTCCCATAAACCAACCTTTGTTTTATTTATATAAACTATAACTAACATGTGTGTGTGCAATTTTCCAATAGGTTGTAGCATTAGTACAAATATTGGGAAAGCATTGTTATTTTGCTTTCAGTTTGTTTGGTGGTCTTCTTTGTGTGGGGGATTGTAGATATTTTTCTCCAAAGGCCTACCTCTAGAAGGGGCTCTTAATTTTAGTAGCCCATATGTCTTGGTCACTAATTCTTATACTCCCTAAGATCGCCAAGATAAGGTTAAACTTCAGGCTGATTTGTAAATTCACATAAGAGCTTATCTTTATGATTTTCCTTGGATTATTAAGATTGAATTTAATATTATGTAATCCTTGATTAAAAAAATATGGTATCTCATTCCTTTCTTAGACTATTCTTCTTCTTATGCAAAACATCAATAATTCCAATTAATGGACATCCTCTTAACAATGGTTTCTGTATACACCTAAAAATGGTCTGAAGATAATTAATTAAATAAGCAATTATTTAATTAATCCCCCTTCCCAATTTAATTGATTTCATTAGCAATTTGATTAAATCCCTTTCATCTACTTATTAATAAATCTAAGGAATTATTTAATAGGTTCATTTCAATGGCCCCCTTTGATTAATTAATCCAAATTCATTAATCCTCTCCCCATTTAATTCATTTCTTCTAATCTTCTAATTAATTAAAACAAATCAATTTATGAGTTGTTGAAAATTAATTAGTCTTTTCCTATTATTTGAATTTTTAAATTCAAATTACCCACATGCCTCCTAACTTCTAACCACCTAACCTAACCATCCCTCTAGCCTAACCCATTCCACCTAACCTTGGGTTTAGTTGACCCTATCCTATCTTTCACATCCTAACCTCCTATGGTGTGGATATTCTCCCCTTGAGACACATGGCACTTTGGCCATATGTCTCCTCTCTTGGACAATTGCCCTCTCATAAGCAAGGCTTCTTGACACTTGTCACCATAGAGATGACAAGTGTCCCTCCCTCCAACCTCTTCTCCAACCTCCTCCAATTTCACCCTTGATATCTTCAGATTCGATCTTGACCATTGATTCCTGCCACCTCACTCCTGGCCTTGGAAATCCTATAAATATCCCCCATTTTGGAGCACAAAGGATCCCATCTCATATCAATTTAGGCATTATTACTATAGGCATATCCATTCTAGAATATCATTTAAGCATTGTTATTATAGGCAATTGCATCTTAGATCTAGCTTAATTTGATCATTTTCTAGCATAATTGTTGAATCATGTAGCTTAATCAATCTCTTTTTTAGCTTAATTGCATCATCATCACAACTTAATCATGCATATCATTAGCTTAATTATCCTCTTGGATCAATTTAGCATAATCAATCTCATCTATCTTGCATATCATTATCATTTCAAATCCTCTGTTTGGGTGTAGTCAAGTCACTGGGATTACTTATCCAGATCTGAGAGCAAATCCATACTCGCATCTCTTGGGAGGAAATAGGTCGCTTTGTCATGGTTTATCTTTCATTTGCTTTTAATTTGCTAACCATGCTTGTAATGATCTATTGAGTGTTTGTGTTGCAGCTGTAGGTACCATACTTCATAGGCACGCCATTTTGGTGCCCACCGTGGGACCGAAAATCTCACTTTTGGCCTCTTAGCATCATCAAATTTTCAATCTCGTAGGTTTTTGGCCAGGTCTGATTCAAAATCTCGTATGAGTTCCTTTGCAGTATCGTACGAGTTTCTTTGTGTACTCGTACGAGCAGGTGATAATACTCATATGAGCAGGTGAGAATACTCGTACAAAATTCTGCTTTTGTGTTTTCAAAACAGATTACATTTTAGGGTTTTCATGCTTCAATTTGGATATTACTAATGCTAACCCTGGTTTGTTTGTGAATTTTCTAGCTGTCTAATTGGTTTTTGCAAGACGATTGTCAAAGATTACGCTTGTCAAAGCTTCATTTCATCAAAACAACATGACTACTAATGTATCCGTTTTGCAGGTTGCCTAAGGGAGAACTCAACCAAACTTTGTGTCTTCTTTAAGTTTTCTAGGCACACTTATTTTGCTAATGGTAAATGAACATCTTATTTTCTATGTTTGAGAAGTTGTCTAAAAGGTAGGAGAGTATGCTCTTGTCTATTTGGACAATCAGAAATCTCAACCCTTGAAGCACTTCTATGTTTGAGATTTGATTACCTTTAGTGGGTCTATCACAGTGGGAAAAAGTAATCACCCTGTGAGAACAACCCAAGTGACTAAAGCTAGACCTAACCTTTCCGACTCACTCTAAAAAATAGGCCTCTCGGGATTAAAGTCTTGAAGGATGGGATTATTTGAGTTTTCTCTCATATCGTACATTTAGTAGGGCTTCGCGGTCTCAATCACGTTTGCGTGACTACTTCTTGTTTCAGTACCTTGTTGGGCTATAGGCCTCAATCGCGCTGGCGCGACTGCAAGGGGTAATTTCAAACGGAAACCCTTACTACGAACCCTAAGATAGAAGCTACCCGATTCACCTTTGAAAGGGGGATAATCTTTGTGCAAGAGAGATAGTAACTCTCTCAAGACACTTGCCATATCGTGCCCCCATTAGCATTTGGAGTCGGATAATACGACATTGAGATTCCATTGCGCGAGACTCATCGACTGTATTCTAATTAACTATTGGGTGTGTACCTAAGTTTGCAAGAAAAGGCTTTCTCTCATAGCCAACTTCCTTAGGATTTAGCGAGTTGTGCTTGAGATCACTTACCATATCACATGTTTGATGTGTCTTCATTCCTGAAACATAAAATCAGACATCTAAAAACTGGAAAACAAAAGCAAAACATCAAACTTCATTGATCAAAAATCTGTCCAAACAAAAATTTGTCTCTGTTTTGTCCTAAGTCGCACAAGATTTCTAGTTTGTCATATGGGAAATCTACTTTATCATCTGGTCTAGTGATAATTGTCGTATGAGTCAGTTTAGCAGAGGATTTAGTGTTATCTTTTGTCGTATGGTTCTGTGAGAAAGCTCATTCGAGTTTATGCCTTTGTCATGCGAGATTTCTAGTTTATCGTATGGGCCTATCTAAATTGTTGTCCGCGGCTGTCTAAACTGTCGTATGGATTTTTGTCTCTGTTTGTCCATAGCTGTTTTCTTGCATGTGTTTTTCAGATCTTTCATGTTTGCTTGGTCAATTTATAGTGAGCATAAACACTTGATATCTGTCATTTTGTGCTTAGATTGTCTTCTTGGTTAGCTTGGTCAAGTTATCATCTGTCAAATCGGATTCTAGAAATAGACACCTCAAGATTTTCAAGTATTCACCTTCAACAAGTTCAAGATCTAAACATCTCAAAGTGCATTATCACCCTCTTTGATAAACTGATTACTCAAAAATAGTTTCTCATCAGGATCTATCATCCTCTATCACGAAACTACAACATTTGGTCAGGATAACCTTGTACCACATCATAGGATATATCATTCCTATTGGACTCGGTTCTTATCAAAATCATCATCATTGCACTCCAAAAACCAAAGATCAAAAGACTTGAAAACTTTTAAACACTTGAATTATCTCTTCGTGTCATATCACTCTATCACATTTACATTGACAGTTGATCACTTATCGAAACAACTCTTAGACAATAGAATCCTTGCACAATATCCAACACACGTGTATGCCTGTTTTAATTAGAGTGCAGAGACAGAAAATCGCAAAAACAGAAATTGAAACATTTGAAATAACTGAAGATTATAGAAACATGGAACCCGCAAATTAAATACAACAAGGGGAAATAATAGAACAACATCCCCGAGAAATCAAACAAGATCCTAAATTCGATAAATTTATGGCAAAAATATTGGAGGGAGAAAAAGAAAAATGCTTCATAATGTTAGATAAATCTGGTGCTACACTCCCCCAAGATTTTGATGTGAGCACATTAGCACAAAAGAGAAGTGACTCTTCCCATGATAATGAACGACATGAGGATATTTTCGGTCTCAAAATTGACGACACATTAATTCCTGATAACACAAGAACTAATGAGGAAACCTCCATTCCCAAAAAGGATGATGTAGAAATTCTCAACCATGTCAAATCTAACAAGGACACAAGAAAGAGTCGAGATGATACAAGAAGAGATCAAGATCATACTAGAATGCACACTCATGGTTATACAAGAACAAATCATGTTGATAATCCTACTACAACTCTTACACAACAAATACAAATGCTACAAACACAAATTCAAGATATGCAGAGAGGAACTTCAAGAAATTTATCCTTACCCCTTCGATAGAAGTCTAAACATGATACCATTTCCTACAGGTTGTGAAACTCCTCGATACGATAAATATAATGGAAGCATTGATCCGCAGGATCATATACGAGAATTTTGCACGATGAGTATGGAGTTTGCACATGAGGATACCTGCCTGATGAGATTATTTCCAAAGAGCTTAAGTGGACTAGCTATGGAATGGTTCTCCAAGCTTCCATCTAGAATTAGATCATTCGCAGAATTGGTGGATAAGTTTATTTCACAATACTCTTACAACATTCAACATGAGGTAACAATGCTCGACTTATATAATACTAAACAAAAGAGTGGAGAACCTTTCATGACGTTTCTACAAAGATGGAGATGGTTAGCTTCACATTATCCTTGGACAACACCTGAATATGAGAAAATAGACATATTCATCGATAACCTAAATGGACAAATGAGCTATCATCTAAAAATGCAATGCCATCAAAATTTTGAAAAGATGATTGATAATGGTATCAGAATGGAAGAAGCTATGGTAAAGAAGGGTGAGTTGAAGCTATACAAAGAAGGTGTTAATTCTCTTAACAATAATGTTAGAAACAATAGCAATGATAAGCCTAAATTTTGGAATAGAAATCGAAATGTCGTCAATGATGTAATAGTGGATAACAACAATGTAAAACTAAAACAACCAGTTTTGAATTTATCCACTCACTCAATAGTAGCTCAACAAAACAACAATCACCAAAAATCAACTTTCAACAATTTCTTTCGAAGGAAATTTACAAACATTGGTGAACCACTTGGGTCAGCACTAAAGACACTTCTTGCAAACAAAATGATTACTTTGCTAGAAGGAAGGAACTACGAACCTCAAGTGAAACCCTCTTGGTGGAATGACAACCATTATTGTGATTTCCATCGAAACAAGGGACATCACACAGATAATTGTTAGCGGTTGAAACATGTCATCCAAGATTTGATTGATAATGGAGTAATAACTGTGGATGGACATACGACAAACGAATCTCATACAAATTTTAAGACTCCGCTTCCAAACTATGAGAAGGGTTAATCATCAACAACACATAATGGTAAGGGTAAAGCAAAGGTAAAATATGCTCATACATATGATAATGTGGTAAATGTGATTGTTGTTAACGAAAATCAACATCAAGAACCTGCACATGCTATCACAAGAAGCAAAGATAAAGTTGTTTTGTTAGGTCCTATCACTAACATGTCATCCACTGCAAAACGATACAGTCTAGTGGATCAATTATAGAAAATGCCCGCGCAAATATCCATCTTAGAACTTTTAAAGCTTTCACCTGCACACAAAGAAATTCTTGAACGAGCATTAGTATATACAACAGTGTCTAAGGATCTTGATATAGAACAATTCCAAACCATGGTGGGACATCTCACAACCCCTCACTGCTTATCATTCACTGAAGAAGACAATATATTCTTGCAACATCCCTATAATGCTCCCCTGCATATCGAAGTCCTCATTCATAAGACACGAGTTAAATGTATCCTAATAGATGGGGGAGATGGCTTAAACATTTGCTCATTGAGTCTTGTCCGTGCTCTAGATTATTCAGAAGATGTAGTTGATCCGCGGAAAAAGATCACCATCAAAGCCTATGATGAAGAAGAGTGTTCCTCTAAAGGAATTGTGATGTTACCCATCAGAGTAGGACCTTTACAGAATGACACAACCTTCCAAGTTCTATACTTGGACTTATCATACAACATACTCTTGGGAAGACTGTGCATAGATGACATACAAGCTATTCCATCAACATATCATCAGTGCCTAAAATTTCCCTACAATAGGCAGGAAATCACGATCTCAACAGATTCAAATCCATTTCAGTACTGTAGTAATCTAAAACCAGCTCAAGAAGTCATTGTTCCTCATTATAGGGAGGCATCGTCTTCGAACACACAATCCAAAGAAAAATCATTTGCCTCAATTTTGTCAAGTATGGAAAAATAAATGCAGCTAAGAGATTGAGGGAATGAAGAATATTCAATATCACAACTACCACTTTCTCCTAAGTCCTATGGAAAACCATCAAACTCTAAACAACAACCAACAGTGAAACATCTTTCAATATTTGATGGAGCATTTGTTAGTGCTGGGACCTTATCAGAGGAAACATAAGACAAAGATGTGCTACAATGGCTATACAAGGATGAAGAAGTCCAACAAAAGATCAACAATGTCAGAATACCCATAGAAAAGTATGGAAAAGGATTTAACATTCTTCAAAAAATGGGATACACTGGAACAAGTCCTATAGGAAAATGAAAAGAAGGTATCTCATAACCTATCCAACCTCACACTCAGTAGGCTACAGACAAAGAATTATTATTGTATGGACAAGTTACTCTACCAAAAGACACATCTTCTAGCCAACAACAAGAGGAATATGAAAATAGACAAGAACAACTTGCAATTGAAAGAGAAGAAGCATCTGCCAAGCAACAAGCACAAGAAAACATGAAATGGCAAAAGAATCAAGCTTCAAATCAACAAGAAAAACAAACTAAAAGAACCTCCCAAGCAACATTAACTCTCAATCAAAACAAGCACGAAACTAGTACTAATCAAGGAGAGCTCATATAAAGGTTGAGAAAACTCAATCTCAGCCAAGAAGAAGCTGAATATGAAAGAAGAAAAGATATAGCAAAAAAAATAGAAGAAACCAATCAAATGCTATATGAACAAATTTGTAGATTACAAGCTACAAGTGAGACAAATTCTAATGAATGGGAATGGGATTCCTATTACTCTAAAGAATCAACTGAATAAAATTGTTTTGAAGAAGATGTAGGAGTCGATGTAGTTCACACGTATGCAGGGCAAACGTTAGGAACTAGCCCACTTGAATTAGAATCACATTCGACTGACTTGGACTTAATTGAGGATGATCAAGAGCTCCTTGTGTGATGTCATTCTGATGAGAGTACCATTCTAGACATTTACATACATATCAAAAACTTTGACATATCTATCATGACCCTTGATACCCTCAAAACATCTCAACCCGATGACCCCCTACCTCTAATCCACCTTGAATTTATTGATTGGGAAAATGAAAGACATACTGCCATTGATACCTTTCCTAATGACCATGCCATATCTGTATATCATAATGCAATCGAACCCACAACAACTTTCACTAGGAATTTCAACAACGCATCTTCTAGTCAAGTGGGTGTCAAATCTCCTAGTCGCAAAAAGGAAAATAAAGAAAACAATATTAGGTCTGATGCTGAAAACCATTTCTTGGCAACATTAGATCAGGAAAAAGTAAAAGGAAAGGACACATCTAATGGTGAAAACCTCCTTGAGGTGCCGAAAGATGGGAGATTTGACACTTTACCTGTGCACTATCAAGAAAGGTCATCCATTTTGATTGAACCAACATAGGCGGTTAACATTGGCACAACAAAACAACCAAAGATTCTCCATCCAACGACTTCTCTGTTAGAGGAAGAAATGCAACAATATATGGAATTCTTCAAATGATGGCAAATCAATTTTGCCTGGTCATATGCAGACATGCCAGGGTTAGATCCAGAGCTTATTATGCATCACTTAAATGTCAGTCTAGGAGCCAAACCAGTTAAACATAAATTAAGGAAGATGCATCCTCATATTTCTCTTCTAGTGAAAGCAGAACTAAAGAAATTACTAGATGTCGGATTCATCAGACCTGTAGCTTATCCTCAATGGGTATCCAACATCGTTCCTATTTCCAAACCAGATAAAAGTATCAGAATATGCATAGACTTCAAAGATCTTAATAATGCATGTCCAGAGGATGACTTTCCTTTGCCTAACATTGACATCATTGTAGATTTAACTATTGGACACTCCATGTTTTCTCTAATGGATGGTTTCTCCAGATACAATCAGATTAAAATAACACTTGAAGATCAAGAAAAGACGACTTTCACATGTCCATGGGGCACTTTCTGCTGGAATGTCATGCCCTTTGGACTAAAGAATGTAGGCGCTACATATCGGAGAGCCATGACAACGATATTCCATGACATGATGCATACATTCATGGAAGATTATGTGGATGACATATTAGCTAAATCAAACATTAGAGAAGACCATATAGGAATACTAGAAAAGATCTTTGACAGGTTATGAAAATATAAGCTATGACTCAATCCCAAGAAATGTGTATTTGGTGTTACTTCAGGCAAGCTATTGGGATACATTGTTTCAGCTAGAGGTATCAAATTAGATCCAGCTATGGTCAAAGAAATCATGGAAATGGAATCTCCCCGAAATATCTGTCAACTAAGACCACTTCAAGGCAGACTACAGTCAATCAGAAGATTTGTTGCTCAACTAGTAGATAAATGCCAACCATTTACTCATCTATTGCATAAAAATGTTACTTTCAAGTGGGACCATCAATGCGAGGATACATTCAATAAGATCAAGGCCTATCTCATGCAACCACCTATCCTTATGTCACCAATTCTAGGAAAGCCATTGTTACTCTATGTATCAATCATCGAAGTATCATTAGGAGTTTTGTTTGCACAATAGGACAAAGAAGGAAAAGAACGAGCCATCTACTACATTAGCAGAACATTAGTGGGATACAAGATCAACTATTCACCAACATAAAAAACATGCTTGGCGGTAGTTTTTGCTTCTCAAAAATTAAGACACTATCTACTATCTCACTCCATCAAGTTGATTGCTAAAATCGATCCATTGAAGTATTTGCTCAACAAGGCAACATTAACAAGACAACTAGCAAAATGGATTATGATTCTAAGCGAGTTTGATATTGAGTATGTTGATAGAAAAGCTATAAAGGGGCAAGTCATTGCAGACCAACTAGCAGAGGCACCGCTTCAAGATGATCATCCTTTACAGATTGAGTTTCCCAATGATGATATCCTAACGGTCACCACAAAACATGACAATTATACTTTGATGGTTCATATACACAACATGGATCAAGAGAAGGTATTCTATTCATCACACCACAAGGTCATACAATTCCAAAAGCATACAAATTAATTTTTTCCATGTACCAACAATACAATAGAGTATGAAGCTTTGGTTATAGGTATCAAAATGGCTATAGAATGGAACATTACACAACTTCAAGTCTTTGGAGACTCTCAACTCGTTATCAATCAAAACAATGATGATTATCAAAAAAAGGATGAAAAGTTAATGCCTTATAAGAAGATGGTTGATGATGTCAAGAAATACTTTGTCGAAATAAATTTTCAGCAAATTCTAAGGAATGACAACAAAGCAGCAGATGCCATGGCAACACTTGCTTCTCTCCTTCAGACATAGGAAAATCAAGAGCGTTATGAACTCCTGGTGGAAGAGTTGTTTTACCCTGCACATAATTGTCCTGATTCTTAAACTATCTATCACCTTGTTGGGCATAATTCCTCCCACTATGGCCAAACTTACACATACCTGAAAGATAATATCATCCCTCCTGACCTATCAAAGAACCAAAAGAGAAACTTTATTCGCCAATCCTCCCATTATACTCTCATCGCGGATACCCTTTTTAAATGAGGTCTGGACGATACTCTTTTTATATGTCTCGAACAAGAAGAATCTGAGAAGGCCTTAAATGAAGTCCATAATGACATTTGTGGCACTCATTCAAGTGGTCTTACCCTTTTGAAAAAACTCATACACTTGGGCTATTATTGGCCAACTATGGAATGAGATTCTTTTTAGATAGCTAAAACATGCAAACAATGTCAGAGCCATGGAAATTTGATTCATACACCATCACAAGAACTTCATGCTTTAGCAACATCTTGGCCTTTCTACCAATGGGGTCTTGATCTAGTAGGAAAGATAAATCCTTCTTCATCCAATGGTCACAAATTCATCCTTGTAGCTACAAAATATTTCACAAAATGGATTGAGGTAGCACCTCTCATCAATATCACAAGAAAACAAATTGCTACATTTATCTTGAACTACATCATTTGTCGCTATGGAATATCCATGACCATTATCACTGATAATGGGCGATCGTTCAAGAACCAAGATGTACAAGAGCTATGTGAAAAATTCAAGATCCAACACAAATTTTCCACACCCTACTATCCACAAGGGAATGGGAAAGAAAAAGCATCAAACAAAACCATTATGAAAATCCTCAAAAAGACAATAAATGATGCTGGCAAAGATTGACATATTCTATTGAACCCTACTCTATGGGCCTACCGTACTAGTATCCGCACACCAACATGTGCCACACCTTTCTCTCTTGTCTATGGATCAGAAGCAATAATGCCAGTAGAAGTAGAGATACCTTCTCTATGAGTATCATTAAAAGGCCTTATCCCAGATGAAGAACAACGAGTATCTAGATTGCACGAGTTAAAATTTATCCATGAACGAAGACATAATGCCTTTGATCATTTAAAGGTATATCAGCAAAGAATGTGCCGCAATTATAATCACAAGGTCAAACCAAGAACATTTCAAGTTGGAGAACTAGTACTGAAAGAAAATCCATGCAACCAGGTAGATCGAGAAAAGAAAGGGAAGTTTGAACCAAATTGGTTAGGTCCGTTTGTAGTCACATCAATATTTAGGTCAAGAGCATATCAACTATCAACATAGGATGGGGATCAACTTGAGGAACCCATCAATATCATATATCTGAAGAAGTTATATGTCTGAAAAAGAAGAAAATCCAAAAACAGTGAAAAAGTAGAAAAATCCAAAAACAATGAAAAAGTAGAAAAATCCAAAAACAATGAAAAAGAAGAAAAATCCAAAAATAGTGAAAAAGTAGAAAAATCCAAAAACAGTGAAAAAGAAGAGAAAATCCAAAAACAATGGAAAGTCAAAAAATAGAAAAACAACAAAAATAGTGAAAAATAAGCAAAAAAAATTCAAATATGAGAAAAAGTGCAATAAAAATAGATGGTGAAAACCTAGCAAACAAGCACTATCTGTCGACTAGCTCTTCCATCTATTAGTTCCTGCATCCTTTCGCTTGCATTCATTTCCATCAGCGTTGTTTATCTCCATAGCGAACCTTTGTACATACGCAGACATCGCAACTGATTTCTCACCATGGTTTGGATCATTGGGTATATCATAATGACTTTGTTTCTAGGCTTGGGGCAAAATCCTGCACCTCGCTTGGGGCAAAATTTTCTATCGTTTTGAGCTTAATAAAAGAGGTAGCATGATAGTTAGACAACTCTTCTCAAGCAAAATTGTGACACATCCAATGTTGAACACGAGATCAAATTGTCAATCATCAAAACTATCACATGTCAGTCTAAACATGACAAACACATCTCAATGGCTGATATCTTTTGGATAATGAATTTAACACTTTAATCAATGATTGTTCAACTTTTCTATCTTGATTTTCACTATCACGATTTCTGAGTGATTCCCAGATGTCTTTGACTAGAGGAACAAGGAAGGAACATGATATTTTTCTTGTCTGTTGTCTGTAAATTAGTCATTCATATGTGCAAATTTGTCTCAGGACATGATCATCAGAGTATCATCGAAGACATTTCTAATTTGCGTATAGAAATAGTTAATACTGCTTGGTTTAGGCAAGCAACATAGTTCATCTTGGTTCAATTATACCTCGATGTTTGTGCTAACTTGCAATATCAAAATCTAGGAAAGTAGTGCTTGGGTCATCATGGTTTAATTATACCATCGATGTTTGCAATCACTTCCCACATTTTAAAAGCAAAATCTCAATGATGACGAAACACAATAACCCAGTGACTGGTCCGATCGTAGCTTTGCATTTCATTTGCATTTGCATTTGCATTTAGCTTGCATTTCATTCTTGCATGGGATCCCACAAGCTCATCTTATCCAAGGAAAAATCTATCACATGAATCATCAAAGTATCATCATAAGTGTATACACAATCAGAATGATGACTCATCTCTCTCTAGATATTGTCAACCCAACGCAAATCTTATGTTACCCCCTCAACATAACCAACATCAACATAGCTAAATCTTCCTACAACCTGATATCAATAAAATGTCAGTTCTTTATCCAATCAACCTTATCAGTTCTATCAATCGATCTCATCTAAATCTATTCTCTCATGTCTTATATAGGATGTATCTTTCCTGGAACCAGATGTTCAGATCAAGTCTTATACAGGATATATCGTTCCTGAAACCAAATGCTTTGATCATCTTTGTCTTATATAGGAGGTGTCATTCCATAAACCAGACTAAATCTCGATCTTATCAATCATCACATCAAGAACTGCATCACCGTAATCAAATAACTCGCACTTTCATTAATCAATGTTACAGAAATCAAATCATTTCTAATCGGGACATCAATTTTGCAACGAGCCAAACACTCCAAAGGTCAATTATCTCAATTGATCTCCCGAGGGGGCATCATCATACCACAATTTATCAATCAATATCTGGGGCACCCTATTGATCCAATATCATCATCAAAATGAGATTGTTCTTTGAATCAACGCATCATCACACCTCACTTCAAAGAGGGGTAAAATGTATACACCTAAATGGTCTGAAGATAATTAATTAAATAAGAAATTATTTAATTAATCCCCCTTCCTAGTTTAATTGAATTCATTAGCAATTTGATTAAATCCCTTTCATCTACTTATTAATGAATCCAAGGATTTATTTAATAGGTTCATTTCAATGGTCCCCTTTGATCAATTAATCCAGACTAATTAATCCCCCCCCCATTTAATTCATTTCTTCTAATCTCCTAATTAATTAAAACAAATCATTTTATGAGTTGTTGAAAATTAATTAGTCTTTTCCTATTATTTGAATTTTTAAATTCAAATTATCCACATGCCTCCTAACTTCTAACCACCTAACCTAACCATCCCTCTAGCCTAACCCATTCCACCTAATCTTGGGTTTAGCTAACCCTATCCTATCTTACACATCCTAACCTCCTATGGTGTGGATATTCCCCCCTTGAGAAACATGGCACTTTCCCTCTCATGAGAAAGGCTTCTTGACACTTGTCACCATAGAGATGACAAGTGTCCCTCCCTCCAACCTCTTCTCCAACCTCCGCCAATTTCACCCTTGATATCTTCAGATTCAATCTTGATTGTTGATTCCTGCCACCTCACCCTTGGCCTTGGAAATCCTATAAATATCCCCCATTTTGGAGCACAAAGGTTCCTATCTCATATCAATTTAGGCATTGTTACTATAGGCATATCCATTCTAGAATACCACTTAAGCATTGTTATTATAGGCAACTACATCTTAGATCTAGCTTAATTTGATCATTTTCTAGCATAATTGTTGAATCATGTAGCTTAATCAATCTCTTTTATAGCTTAATTGCAACATCATCATAACTTAATCATGCATATCATTAGCTTAATTAGCCTCTTGGATCAATTTAGCATAATCAATCTCATTTATCTTGTATATCATTATCATTTCAAATCTTTCGTCTAGGTGTAGTCAAGTCACTGGGATTGCTTATCCAGATCAGAGAGAAAATCCATACTCGCATCTCTTAGGAGGCGATAGGTCTCTTTTTCATGGTTTATCTTTCATTTTATTTTAATTTGCTAACCATGCTTGTAATGATCTATTGAGTGTTTGTGTTGCAGTTGCGGGTACCATACTTCACAGGCACAACAATTTCTTTATTTGGAATAATCATAGAACTGGAGATAAATTAATTGTAGAAAATTTGGATAAATTTTTGGTTAGTGATTCTTGTCCTTCTCATTAACTAAAACTTCCCTCTTCCATCTTGAAAAAACACTAGTTCAAATCATTGGCCTATAGCTTTACATTGAGATGAATCTTTTAAGCCTCAAAATTCTCTCTTTAGATTTTAGCTCATGTGGTTAAAAAAGATGAGTTCAAAGAAAAAAATAGACTTTGGTGGTAGGAAGGTAAGGAAATCGCTAACTAGCTCCTAGAATGCACCAAGAGATCAATATCCTTCATACATTGTAAATAAATTATAATAGATGTTTGGTGCATTTTAGGGGCTAGACAACCATTTCTAGAAGGTAAGCCTCATCATGATACAACTCTATATGTTTATTTAGAAAATTATGCTACAAATGTTAAACAATTAACTCAAATAATGGAATTTTTCTTCTTGTGATAATATTTTGTAAAGTAAAAGATTTGCTTTGAGTAAGCTGGCTCAAATTCAAGGTTGTATTACAAAAATGATTAAGTAAATATCATTCTAAATTTCAAAATGATTTAAAAAATAAAAAAAGAGTGTCAAGAGGGAATCATGTGAAGACAAATATCTCATGCTAAATGGTTACAAAGGGATAGGAATTATAATTTTTTTCATCACTTTGTTGTGGTATAAAAACATGTTGTTTCCAAGAGATTTAAAGACAAGATGAATCTAAAATAGTTTCAATTTAAGATATTAAATTAGAGGTTGTTTCTCACTTTTGTGAATAATTCAAAGGTCTCACCAACCTCTCTGATAATAATAGGTCTGTCATTTTTGTTGTCCTCATTTTTGTTTTCAAAAATGAAGGACCACTATATTGAAATTTTTGTGAAAAAATGAAAATTTTTACTCTATGGCATGCTTCCCGAGGCAGAATTTTGACGAATCCTTGGACTGGCTTAATCCTCAGTCTATCCTCGAACTACGTTTCAAATTTTGTCAAATTCTGGGTTTGTTTGCTATGTCTTTCCTTCAATTTTGGGTTTTAAAAACCCCGACTGCAGGTGGAGAATTTTCTTCAAACTGCAAGTTTTAATGATATTCATTGTTTTACTTGTTGTAGGGGAATTTTTAACTTATTACATGTACAATTTTATTAAAAAAATGTTACTTGCAATTTTTTTTAAATTTCCCTTTCTTGTTTTTGTCTTTTTAATTGTTTTTTGGTCTTGTTTAGTTAAAATAGGGATTTTTTCGCCCAATTACAAGTAAACTTGCAGTTTGGTCTAAAAACCCCTACTTTAATGGTTTTTACATGTAATAGGGATTTTAAATCCCCATTACATATGTGCAAGTCTTCCTTACTTGTTGTAGGGATTTTATTTCCCTTTTACAAGTAAATAAAACTTGTATTCCTCTCCAAAAAACCTGATTTTGCCTTGCAAGGGCATTTTTGACAATTTTAAACTTGTCATTTGTCCAAAAAAACCCGATTTTGGCTTGACAAGTGAAAAAGTAAAAAATAAAACTTGTCATTTGTCTAAAAAATCCCAATTTTGCCTTGTAAGTGGTAAAAGTGAAATTAAAACTTGTATTCTTCTCCCAAAAACCCGATTTGCATTCTCTTATGCAAATTCGAACTTGTCTTTTGCTCCAAAAAACCCGAAATGCAATGAAAAGTGATTTTTGACCATTTCAAGGCAAATTTTGTGGAGAGATTGTTGGAGGAAGGAGGTGTTTTGGTTTTCATCCTATTTTCATGCATTCATGGACATCTTTCACGCCAAATGGAGGTTGCATTGATTGGTTTTTTGCCCTAAATCAGCAACCACGTTTTTCATAAATGCCACTTTTTGAGGGATTAAATCTTCAACAAACTCCACTCTCCTAAATCATTTTTCCCTTTCTCATCTAGGCATGGAGTTTGGGAGGATTGTTGAGCTATTAAATGATGCCACTTGGTGTGCAATGATGGCCACATTTTTTTCCATGTGACTCCTTTGGCTACGATTTGCAAGCACAAATCATCATTTCTTCTACTTCCTCCTTAGGTGTTTTACTCCAATCCTTTTAGGCGTGCTCTCTCATTGGCACTTTGATCTTCCAAATTTGGGATTGCTGCTACATTTATCAGTTTGGGGAATTTTTACAAAAACGTGTTAAGGGTTTGGCATTACAGTTTGGGTTTATTGATTGATTTTGCTTCTTCATTACAAGGATTGTTGCATTTTTGGAGAAGCATTCTCAATTTCAAGAAAGGTATGGCTTCTTTCCTTTCTTTCCTTCATTTTGATTATTTTATTGTTTTCTTGTTTTTCTTTCTTAGTTGCATGTTTGGCATGTATTGTTCTTCCCCCAAAAATCGGTTTTTGTGAGAGGATTTTTCCCCTTTGGTATGCAATTTTCGAATTGCATTGTTCTTCCCAAAATTCCCTCTTTACTTGTATTTAGGATTTTTAATCCCAATTACAAGTTTGCTGGAAATTCTCGTTCTTCCCCTACGGTTAAGGAATTTAACCATTTTTTGTTAAAATTCCAAGTTGAAAAGTGTGAAATACCCCTCCCTTGCAAATTCGGGTTTTAAAAACCGGATTACATGTTGAAGAGTTCTTCCCATTTTCATGAAAATGACTTTCCCAGATTTTCCCATTTCTATCCATCCATGTTCGCCATATCCGTACTTTCCATTTCCGTCATTTTCCCGCAAGTCAAAATCTCATTTTTCGTCCATTTCTCCATTTTTGAATTTACAAGTGTACTTGTATTTGGGTTTTAAAACCCTGATTGCATTTATGTCCTTTCCAACTTGTATACTTGCAAAAATTCTCCCAAGATCCGAAATTGGTCAAAGTCAAGATTTTCCCATTTCTACATATTTCCCCTCTTCCTCTCACAAAATTGTGAAATTCAAGAATCAAAGTTTTACCCATTTGGAGAAGGAAGAATGATATTTGTAGCTGACTATGATGTTGCCTTAACTCTTTTAAGTCTTCATCACAGTATTCTAGGTTCACAATCAATGACAGATTTTCCAGCATCTCCAACTCCAAAGAAAATGAAATATAAATATGACAAATATCAGAATGAGGTTGCACCTTCCCAGGTTTCTTCTCCTTTGGATCACATCAGAGACACAGAGATAGGGCACATTGATATGGTAGAATTCATCAACCAGGTAGAAGATCCATAGGATAATAACTTGCAGTGGTTGTTGGACAGTCATATCCATCATGCATCTTCCTTCCTAGTGACTGCCCTAGAACATGAGTTTGTTCTTGCATGCGCCCATCATTTTGACAAGGAATCAAGAGTCATAAATAATAATGATGGTGAAGCTATAATTTGTCTTGATGCAGATACAATTGAGAAGGTCTTCAAAATACCTCCTGCACCTATTTATATGGAAATCACCAAAGAAAGTGCAGCGGAATATTACATGAAAAGGGAAAAAGATTGCAAGCGACACATCAATAGGTGGATTCAAGAACCATGACCTTCCTTCTCAAGGTGGGAAAATTTGTACCACTGTGATTTCAAATGGGAGATAGGAGACACCATCACTCTTCTCAGCAAGATGATGGGCCTTCAGCATTCCAATGTCTTTGAGCCATGGATGTATCGGTTCATTATGTTCATACAATAGTCACATCACATTTCATGGGGGGAAGTCATCAGCTATGCCTTGTGCGAACAACTTGCAGTAGTTCCTATCACCATGACCTTCTTCATGAATTCTTATTTGGTATATTTGGCAGCATCACTGAAACACTTTCCAGATATTTCTACCAAGGGTGATTGTTCACTTATACCAGTTTGGGAATATTATGACCAATTGCCATTGAGACCTAGCAGACTGCATTTCAGAAGAGTCCAAGATGCATTCTTTGGATATTTCATGTGTCAGTTTGATAGAAATCTTAGGAACAAAAGAGTATCAGATGAGGCATGGATCAAGGTGTCTGATTATGGGTGTTTTTTTTTGCAATTTCCCACTTTCACCTATATGAGGATAGGATGCTATGATGGTTAGCCATACATGCTCCCGAGATACCCAACTGATAAGATAATTCTTATGGAGTTGGGAAGATAGATCATGGCTGTTCACACTTTTCAGTCTGCTAAGCACAAGTTTGGAATGGGGATCTCCACCACAAACCCATTGAAAATTGGTCGATACTCCCTTGTCACATCTGTGAAGGCTAAGGCCATGGAAACTGAATTGCAGGAAATCAAGCTCAAAAGGTTCAAACGTAGAGCTGATTTTGATTATAGGGGTATGAAGGAGAAAATCAAGAAATCCTTTGTACATGTTCATCACATTGAAGACATCTGGGTAGACCTCCGCACAGAAGCCGAAGTCCTCAAGATGGATTACTGCAGGCTCACTGTCGAGCAGATTGTTGATTTGAACTTGGTGGATATCCCACAAGGGATGATTGATGACGGGCATATACTTGATCCTGAATACACTTCACGGAGGGTTGAGGAAGCTCCACTTCCTTTGATCCAATGGTTGCACAAGGAGTGCATATCCATCCTTGATAGATTTCAACCTATCTTGGCCAACACTAACTCATGGCTGAAAAGTAATGTTGTTAGACTTATAAAAATCAAGGTTGGTAAAGAAGATGATTCTATGGGGCCTCTTGGATGGAAATCTGAGATTCAGATTGACAACAAGGAGGGTACTTCATCTTCAGGCACAAGGATCAAGTTATGAGTCTATCGTACAGTAGTGCTTCCTCCTGAGGAGATGACTGTTTGTGGGAAGGAAAAATCATGATTCCACGTCCAGGTGATCGATCTGGATAATCCAGAAGAGGGGCAGCAATTTGATGATGCTCCTAAGTCTCCAGTTTCAGACTAGCCTCATGAGGTCATTCCTCTAGTTTCCATTGAGATGCCTCTTTCTCCTCCCGATTTTCTCATGGATGAGTCTCCTCAGAATGCAATTCCCATTTCAGCATACGAGCCATCTCCTGATCATCAACAAGAAAGTGTGTTGAAAGTTCCTGAGGATATTCCTACTTGCATCCAATTATCAGAAATTGATACTTCCACTTCTAGTTTTGAAGAATTCATGAGGCAATCTTCATGCCCATTGGTAACTGAGCAAACCATGGTCACTGCCCCAACAGATATTTCTCCCAGGGTGACCACGGTAATTCAAATAGAAACTGCTTCTCCTTTGCCTACGACTGCTACTGGAAGTGAGTTGATGACTTTGCCTCCATGGCTTAGTTCTTTCACCCCGAAAAGGAAGAAGCAAGAGATCTCACCTGATGCCTTTGACTACCAACAACTCAAACAGTCCAGATCCAAAGTTGCTAAGAAGGCCAAGACTATCTCTAGGGTAACTGTTGATAGCAACAAGATGAAAGTAGCTGAAATTGTGGAACCTATTGTAGATAAGCCACTTGATGAAATGTCAGCTGCTGATTATAAGGTTATGAGGATAGAGTTGGGAAAGCAAACACATCAGGTCATTAAACATGATGCTCAATTTTCTGTTGCTTCATTGGTGCAAAGATGTGATGGTCTTCTAGCGAAGAAAGACAAGATAGAAGAGGAAAACCGATAGCTTATGGAAGCCATTCATAAAATCACAAAACCTGCTGCTGAAGGGAGTAACTCCATAGGTTCTTCTGGTTCCCAAGAATCGATTCGTGGAGTGGAAAGGGCTGCTCAGAAAGTACAAGCACGGGATTCCTGGGTTGATCAACTTCATGATCAATGTGTACAAATAATGAAAGACATTTTTCAGATAATGTCTAAGTTGGAAACTGTTGAGGAGAAATTGGATCAGACTTCTAATACTTTCAAAAAGAATCTGGAAAGTGTTGAAGAAAGTTTGACAATCTAGCGTACCATGCCCCAACAATAGATGAGTGTTCTATAGGAGCATGCCATCATCTCTTCTAGGGTCATGTACCTGGAATTTGAAGAACTCCTGGAAAACAAGACCCTTGTTCATAAATCCCTCATTGAAGAGATCGGTGATGCAAAGAGATTTCAGGGTGAAGTTTACCGAGATATTGTCTCACATTGTGAAAGGGCCTCTTGTAACATAGTAAGTCAGGATGGAGAGCTGATTCCAGAAGAAGAAGTTCTTGTTGATTTACAGATGAGGATTCATAATGAATGGAGGAGTGAACAATTCTCGGTAGCTTCGATTCAAGCATTGATGAAACACCAAGCCTTTTTGCATGAAATCCAGTCTATCCTAGATAAAAAAAAATTATGCGCTCCTCCGTTGTAACGACACTATTGTGAAGACTATAGTTGTTGCCAAGAACACCCATGAACCGAATCCCGAGGAACTACAAGCGAGCATCTGGAAATTTCAAGGATTTGTGTCTTCACAAAATGCAACTTAAGTGTTTTTCAACACTTAGTTGAATTTTCCCTCTTTTGTAATCTTTAGTTGTAATTTAATTTTGACAAGTTACATGTAAAAGTATTTTTTGTAAAAAGCAAGTTACACATTACTTGCACTTTTGTAATTACATGTAAGGCAACTACAAGTTGTATCCGATTAGGACTGTAGTTGGAATAAGTCTTAGTTAGTTGGAGTAACTCTTAGTTAGTTAATGAAGTCTCAGTTAGTTATTGAATGAGTCTTGGTGGTTGACAGAATCTCTCAAGTTAGTTAGGATCCTCCCACCTTTTTCTCAAGGCTCCTCTTCTATAAATACTTGAGGAGTTCATTGTAATATATCTTTTGGAAAGCAAGCAAAAACTCTGCCAAATTTACAACAAGAAGTCTTTGAGCTTATGTCTGTGGATTGAAAGTTTTTTAAGAATAATAAAGAAGGATTACTCAAATTTTGAGTCTTTGAGCTACATGTTTGAGTTTGAATCTTTTATTTTTTCTATGCCAAGTGTTTCTAAAGGAGCTTAATCCAATCTGATTTAAAGTCTTTGAGCTGCAAGTAGAGAAGATTAATTAAAATAGGAAACTCTCTTGAAGGAGAAACAAGTCTTTGAGCTTGCGTCTATTCTTGAGGAAAAATTACTGTTTGATAAGAAATAGTAGCAAGTCTTTGAGCTTGCATTAGTTCTTGTCTTTGTGTTGAAAGAATAGATTTTTCTAGTCTTTGAGTTGTTATCTTTTATTCATTGTAAAATTTAGTATAGCAAAGGGTAGATAGGACTTCCAATAATCAAGTCTTTGAGATTGATATTGTTGTCCCATCCCGAAGGAAGTGACAAAAGTCTTTGTGCTTTCAGGAAACTTCATTTCCTTTCTCTCATTTAACTTAAAAGTGGTTACTGCTGTTCATATTCAATCGCTATCCTTTTCTGTGAAGAGAAAAGGATATTGTCTTTCTTGAAAAAAGAAGAAAGATTTATGTCCCATCCTATTTTATTTCCAAAGTTGTAGTTAGATAGGGGGAGCCTTCCCTTAATTAGGAGAGTTTTTACTCATGTGCTGTGGTTGAAACCACAATTTTGTATATTTCCCCAAGTGTACAAAATTTTCAACCAATAATTTTGAATTGTATTCCTCATCTTATCTTTGCCTATGGAAATTCCTTTCTTCATGGACCTATTTCCATAGATGAGTTAGAAAAAAAATATTATTATGAACAAAAAAAAAAAACTCCTGGCCTTAATGGATTTCCTATTGAGTTCTTTCAAGATTTTCAAGGTATCGTCAAAGATGACATTTTGGCGGCTTTTGAGGAAGCATACCTCAAATCAAACGTTTAAATATATTAATAACTATTTTATTGCTTTGATTCCCAAGAAAAATTAGGTCTTGATTTTTTTTATGTTAGACTTGTAGATATAAATTCATTCATATTCAATCATAGTTGACTTTATCCCATTTGGACTAATTAAATAAATATTTATTATTTATTTAATCCATCCTTTACCATTGATTAGAAATAAATTTACACTTATTTGAGTAGGTCTAAACCTTATCATGCATAACCCTCTAGCTAAATCAATTCATTAATATCTACTTAATTAATTGATTTAGGTTAATTAACCTCCATTACCATTTTTCCTAATATTTAATTCTACTTCACCCTCAATCCTTGTTCACACAATCCTATCCCTTGAATACATTTACTTGAATCAATATCTCAACTTGCCATCATGTGACAAGTGTCCCTACCCTCCTCTTTCTCACACATGTGTGAGCATGCAAAGATCACCTCATAACCACCCTACGTCTTACACATGGCATAGACATGTCAATTTTCCAAACCACCCTACCTCTTACACATGTTATAGGCATGTCCCTTTCATGAGATTCCCCATGTGTGCTCATGCATGTGTGAGCAGACCTAGCTCGTACACTTATGACACATGTCATTCCCACGCCTTCTCCTTATGACACTTGTCACAAGGCTAAGCCCTCTATCCTTACCATATCTCTCAGTAAATCATAGCCATCCATTTGACATTAAAAATTAGCCATTGATTCTCCCCATCAAAAATTCGTAAGTCATTTGCTCTCATTTTGATCATCCACTTTATCCTATCATTATGTTGTCTAAATAATCATCAATCCATCTTCTTCATATCATTATGTTGTCCATTTTTTTTAGTCAATCCTCAACCTAACATCATGCTACCACAATAAACAACTACATTATATCCAACAACAACATCAAAGGAGAAAATAAAGTGAAAGAGGGTGCATTTCCTTTAGCTCATTTCATGAGATGCGAAGGTAAAAGATAAAGTAATATTGTGTATTTCACTTACATTTATCTATTTTATGTCTTTTACATTTTCTTCAACTTTATTTATGCATGTGGAAACCCCCACAATTGTTGGGTTGAGTGTCCCAACCCAAATCATTGAAAAGTGTTAGGATAACCGGTGAACAACTGAGGGGGGGGGGGGGGGGGGTGAATTAGTTGTTAACAGATTATATCATTTAATCCACTTAATAACCTTAAACTAGATCAAGTACCGGTAAAACAGAAACATATACCGGTAAGTAATAAAAATTAACAATGAAACAAATAATCAACACAATGCAACCATTCCACATAACACCATGATTTGTACGTGGAAAACCCAAAAAGGGAAAAACCACAATAGGAAGCTTACCCTTAGTCAAATGATACTTTTGTAGAAAGTATGTGATACAATGAGGGGCTTGCACATGCAGGAAGGCACACTACCTAGAGCGTACTTGTAATGCCCCGCTAGAAACCCTAAAGGAAAACAACACAACTAGGCAACTAAAGGGTGAATTTTTTTTTTTTAAAAGATAAGTGCATTAATTATAACAATTGCACGTTTAATAACACAACAAAAGTCTAACACATGATTTCCTAAGGGTTACCAACAAATATTAATTCGTAGATTATATTAACACCATGGTTAATCCAATTGTTCATCTAATTGGGAAAATTAAATGTTTAAATTAAAAACATACTCATACATCTAATTTTCATAATGAAAGAATCAAAGTATTCCAATGCATTTATTTTTCCATAGATCATTTATACAAAAGATTAAAGTAACTAAATTAACATACATTCCTTTGATATAATATTACAATATCCATAAATACATGGCTTCCAAAAATACCACGGAATACAAAAGTTACAATGCCAAGGTTACTTGAATGTTTGATACAATGACCGCAAGGTCTCAACTGAACAATGATCATGAACATGAGCTGGTACATGAACCACGAACCAAGAAACACCAGTGAAACCTTTCCTCGCCTGAAGATACAATCAAGGATATCCGATGGGAAGTGACACTACCACCTGACCATGTGATCCCGAAATGGAACCACCCCATCGTGCTAGGAGATAGTAGAAGACCCTCAAGGAAACAAAATAAGACAAGTACAACAGAACTACATGACTCCACAAACATCCATGTGACTCAACTCATAAACACTAGTGACCTTAAGGAGAGAGTGTCATTGCATGGCTTAAGGTGGTTACCCTAGGTAGGCCTCCATAAGTCCCGACCCCCATCCTGGGTTATCCTGGTAACCTCTCCCGAACCCCTGGCTCCATCTAAGCATCATGCAGACCCTACCAATCCCTTCATGAAGACAAGGTGGTAGGTTTACCATTCCAGGCCTTCTCACCACCTCTTAAGTCTATACAAGCACTCAACAATGTGCGAGGCACATTATCTTAGTTTAATCTTTTAGCTACCCACCCCCTAATCAATTATTGGGTTATCACTTCTTAACTGACTTTCGAGGGGTTATCCTGCCATCCTCTTTGGGTGCAGCCCCTGCTCAGAAGCCACTCTCTCATAGGACACTAATAGGAAAGGTTTCTCTCTATGAGAACACTATGGCGAAACTGACAACCATAACTAATCCTAACCAAAAGCAGGTGAAAGGTAAACTATCAATAAACCAGGATTGACCATATGGAATAAAATAAACAATGGCTCATATCGACAGGTTTACTCAACAACATCTGACCAAGGGGTATATCCATTTACGACAAGACAACAAGACAACTAAAATTGCAACGAAATAAAGCTTTGGCTACAATTAACATTTACACTGAGACTCTAAAACAGACAATCTTTTCTTTAAACAGCCAAGGCATAAATAACTTGCAATTAAAGTTACTTCAGAGAATATGAAAATACAACTATATAAAAAAGGAAATTCCATATTGTCATTTGTTCAAAAAGCTAAATTTTACCACATTAAAATAATTTTCCCCTAGTCATATGTTTAAGAATAATTACCAAATATCCCAATTTAATGATTACCATAACATAGATTAAATTCCAAATTATAAATATATATAATGATATAATATAATTACATTAGTATATATTCTTCGAATATAAACCATATAATTATATCATAATTAAAATATACATGCTAAAATGAAGATTTAATTTTCTAAATAAAAATCTACATACCAAAATTAAGATTTACTTTCCAATAAATAAAAATCTACATGCTAAATGGACATTTAATTATCAATAACTAACATTTAAAAAACTACACAGTGATATTCTAGCCAAAGCATAAAAATGCTTTTTATGTATATATATATATATATATATATATATATATATATATATATATATAAACATAAATTTAAAAAAAATAATAAAAAATTAAACATTAAAAAAACAAAACAGTAGGCTTCGTGCAAGGTAGCCTGCTACCATACGGTAGCAAGTGCTACCTTACAGTAGCGCTACTACCATATGGTAGCAGTAGCTACCTTATGATAACACTATTACTGTTGGTAGCAGTCGCTACCTTGGGATAGCGTTGTTGCCTTATGGTAGCAGCTGCTACCATGGGTAGCATCTGCTGCAGTGGGGTAGCAAGCTCCCCCTCCCCCAATAAAATTAACTTGTGACTTTATAAAAAAAACCTTTGCCATAGCCTAAACAAAATTTCAATTGCATTTTTCCAATTAAATTTAATTTACGATTAAATTTAATACCAAAAGTAAATTAAATTAATCTTTAACTAAATACATAGAGGTAAATAAAATAAACAACTATATTAAGATTTATAGAGATAATCTAAAATCTCTGGCTCAACCTCAAAACCAAAATAGCTGGAAAACTAATTATTTTGGCAACCCAATTTTTCTCCCCAAATTTGAAAACTTTCATGCACATGGAATTTTGGCAAAATTTTGCCAGCATAACTTTCCTCAAAATTTCACAAATTTTAATCTACAATAAACAAGGAAATAAATTCTTTTCATAAACCAACAATATAACCAGAAAAGATTTTAGCAAAGAACAAGAAATGAAAAGGAATGGTCTGGAGTTGCATTTTATTTTTAAAACTAAATGGACTGAAATCTTCAATAACTTCATAACCAATACTCCAACAATACTGCACGCATTTAATCATCTATTTTATTTTTTTAAACAAACATCATTCAGAAGAAGGGAGGAAATAAATGGATTTGCTTAAAACAACAAGAAGAGGATGTCCAACCTGTAGAGCTTTCCAGGAAGAAATTTGTTGGAGAGCTTCTATACTGCAACAAGCTTCCAACCTAAAATCAAAACCTCCTTCCCAAACAATCTCCAAAATCTTGGCCTTCTCCAAGAACATGCATTCCAAAAATCTCAAAACAATTTCTTCTTCCCGTGAACTCCCAGAATGAAAAACAAAGATTTTATTTTTACCTAAACTTTTTTAGGTTTTTTTTCCAAAAATATTTTCCTCTCCCCCAAAATAATAATAATAATCCCCTTTCAAACTAAAAATCATTTCAATTTATTTTCTAATTTTCCAAAAAGGCAAGTAAAGATGCATTATTCTAAAAACAACACTTTCCCTTTTCTTTTATTCTTTTCTCATGCCCAATTAAATAACTTTCTAAAAACAATATTCAGGAAAGTAATTTAACTTATTTTATTTATTTCCAATTTATTTTTAAAAAAATCTAGAGTACAATAAATACATTTAATTTTATTTATTTACCCCTAATGTTTAAATAAAATTATATTTCTAAAATCATGAAATTTGCAAACTAATAAAAGAAGGAAATTTTATTTTTAAAATCTAGAGAATAATAAATGCAACTAATTTATTTTCTACTAAATTTAAATAAAATTATATTTCTAATATAATGCAATTTGCAACTAAATTTAATCACTTCCCTTAATTAATTAAATTCATAATCACTAAAGCATTATAATTCATAATTAAATATGCTAACTATAAATTGATGCCATAACTCAATTAACTAATTCAATCTACTAAGGCACACAAGCTGAGAAGACCCAAAAAAAGATTTTGAAAAAGTCAAACAAACTGACTCGACAGCCGAACAAAATCAAAAGGGACGACTGACTGACGACACTCACAAGAGTGTAACTGAGGTACAATTAGGGTCAACCACTACCTTAAACCAGATCAAGTACCGGTAAAACAAAAACATATATGGGTAAGTAATAAAACTTAACAATGAAACATATAATCAACACAATGCAACCATACCACATAACACCATGATTTGTACGTGGAAAACCCGGAAAGGGAAAAACCATAGTAGGAAGCTTACCCTCAGTCAAATGATACTTCTGCAGAAAGTATGTGATACAATGAGGGGCCTGCACATGCAGGAAGGCACACTGCCTAGAGCGTACTGTGTTGGTATTATGGATGTGTTGCATTAGTTTTGTCATTGATGTCAACACTTATCCTTCTGGAGATCTACATTGTTGATTTGGCACTATGGTTATATTGGTTTACTGTTGAACCGACACATTGTGTTCACCAACAAGGTCAGTGACTTATGCACCGTCACCGTTATATGCTCACCGACAAGTTATATGGTTCACTGACATAGATGATGACTTGTTATCATCTGGAGATCACTTGATTATGTGGAAGACATGGTTTGGATACTTGGTTTTGGTGTTTTGGTATTTTGGTTATTGATCTAATCAGATTGACATATTTGTTGTTACCGACATATTGGTCTAGGTTATGGACCGGTATGCATTATCTATTGCAGATCAGCACGACACATTATGGAGATTATTTATTGATTGGATATTGTTGTAAATGTATTGAGCCGACATGATGCATTACATCAAGACTTATTTGTAAATGATTTAATTGAAATATTCTTAGTGAGCCGACCTACACATTTGGTCTTAGGTTTTGTATATATGTAAGATCTCATTTATGAGATAAAGATATGATATGGTTATGGTATGGTATTGTAACATGGTATGTGCGAATATTGAAGATCATATGAGAAAACCATAGAGAAGGTTCAAGGAAGGTTTGAAGGTGTTTATCAAAGCTTAACCGGTACTGAATCCAGCATTGGAGATGCTATTTTGAGCAGTACATTATTTTGGGATTTAACCATCCTACTGTAGTCATTGCGACTCCCATTTGAGCAGTGTGCTCTAGGTGGTTGGCCTTTCTGCATGTGCAGACCCCATTTGTATACACATACTATCTGTAGTAGTATCATCTGATTGTGGGTAAGGTTTCCCACCGTGGTTTTTCCCCTTACAAGGTTTCCACGTCAAAATATTGTGTTATGTGTTGTGGATGTTGTTTCTCTTTCTGTTTTGTGCATTAAGTTTCACCGGTATTGATATTAACTACTAATCTGTTAACCGACATTAAGTTTGGTTTACCAGTATTAAGTATTAAGTTTGATTAAGTTATAATTGGGTTGAAATTCATTGACAACTGGTTCACCCCCCCTCTCAGCTGTCCTTCTGGTTCCTAACAATTGGTATCAAAACTAAGTCCTCTTTTTGTTGAAGCCTAACAACTTGAGGAGATCGTATGGCAACTAACATTTTTAGGAAGGACATGTAAAGTACTAATGCCAATAGCTAGTAAGATGAGAGGGGGGGGGGGGGTGAATCATACAAACTTAATCTTCCATAAAATCAACAGATTCAACCTCGGTAACTTATACTTCAACAATATAACCAAAAACTGCTAAACATGCTAACTCATAAACACATATAACACCAGATTTAACGTGGAAACCCAAATAGGGAAAAACCACTGTGGGATTTCAGACCCACTAAGATATATACTCTTCTAGAGTATGCTTTGTTAAAAGAAAATCATGTTAAAGATTACAAACACATTGCTAGATGTGACCCGGTTAAGGGATTTCCATCAGACTTGTTAGAGTCTTGCACTTTGTTAGAAGTGACCTTGTCAAAGGATTTCAAACACTCATTTGAATGTTACCTTGCTAGAGGATTTACAAATAAGACTGTTAGGTCCACTCGGTTAAGAGATTTTCTGTCACTTTACAAATTAACAGTAATAAAAATATATCTGCAACTTCACATCTAAAATGCTAAAGCAGATTCTTATTTGCTCAAAACAATCTAGTCATAGGACTTATCGTGTCCCTCTGCTAGGCTCCCTACTCTGTTATTCAAACAGGTCTTCAAGCTTTTGTGCTCGGTAATCACTATGTAGCATCCCTATGCTTACACTTGCCCGCATCCATTGTTTATCAACAATTCCTTATTTATAAATAATTTATAACCGCTTAATCTCCTTGATCACATTTCCCATGATCAATCTTGGCCATCAGATCATCAATCTTGACTAGGTTCAATGTATCCTTCGATCTGAAAACGTTTTACCTCACCTTGGAACTTGCATTCCTTCCTAGGAACTTGTGCTAGGTTATTGTGGTTCAATCTGTGTTGTAGATCTTCCTTTTGATTTTCCATTTCCGTAGATCCTTAACAAACTTCATGCACGACATACCAATCATTTATTCATCTCCATCTCATCAGGATCCTTCATTAAATAATGCTTTTATCCATCCAATGTGATCTTTTATAACTCGGTTGCAACTTGGTAAATACTAAACTTTACTCGGTAGACATTCCACCTTCATTAACCGATATCGATAACCTTAGTGTTTACTGACTAGGTTCCTTAGGGTTTACCAACTACGTTCTTTGCTCGGTGACATGGTACAGTATTAAACTTACAATCAACAACATATGTAGGATATCAAAACAATCTAAACATCATGATCTCATCATTGTCTAACTAAATAATAGTTGCCCATTGAATAACTTATTATTCCCCTTCATTATCACATTCTTTCTGTGTCACTTACCGACCTCTTAATACTCATCAATACATACTTCTCAAGATATGGCAACATCATACTGAATCAGAAAATCAATTTCTTGACATCAATGAAAAAATAATATTATAAAGACAGTAATCATCCTTCTTCAGTTATATCAATAATCTCCAACAACCTTCTCAATATCCTTATTGAAATGCCAACAATCTCCTTTCTATTGTCACAGGTGCAAAAGTCTCACCTTTGCAAACTAGTCTTGCTTTATTTCGAATGACCTCACCTTTTTCATTTAGCTTGTTTCTAAAAAATCCACTTTGTATCGATTACATTTTTGTCCTTTGGTCTTGGGACCAATGTCCAAGTTTAATTCTTCTTGATTTGATCAATCTCTTCTGTCATAGCATTTACCCAATCTTCATTATTAAATGCCTCTTTTACTATTCTCGGTTCAAATTCAGATATCAGACATGTGTTATGTCTTAGTATGTTCCTTGTCATCATTGGATCATCCTTATCTCCTATAATCTGACTTAATGCATGATTTCTTCTGACATATTTGGCTAATATAGGCTCGATAGGCTCTGTATGGTCTTCTTCATCACTTGGTAACTGGATATTATCTTTATTTTCTTCAGCAACTTTCTCGGTAGGACTTCTCGGTTGAACATAAACAAATTCTTCATAATTTTCTGGATCTTTGGAGTTTCCTTCATCATTTCTTTCTACAAATTCATCAATTTTCACATTTGCACTTTCTACTATTTTGTTAGATGATTTAATCAGACATTTAAATGCTTTACTTCTAGAAGAATAACCAAGAAATGTTCCTTCCTCGCTTTTCTGATCAAACTTTCCATTTTTGTCATCTTTGTGAACATAACATCTACTTCCAAAGATTTTAAAATAACTTACATTAGGTTTCTTGTCATACCAGATTTCATATGGTGTCTTCATAGTTCCTTTCTTTAGTTGTACTCGGTTCAGGGTGTAAACAATAGTGTTGATTGCTTCTCTCCAAAATGTTTGAGGTACCCTCTTTTCTATCATCAAGATTCTGGCACAATCCACAATTGATCTGTTTCTTCTCTCAGCTATCCCATTTTGCTGAGGTGTTATCAGTGCAGACACTTGCCTTTTTATACCATGATCATTGCAGAATAAGTTAAATTCATCAGAAGTGAATTCTCCTCCTCTATTAGATCTAAGACATTTCAACTGTCTTCTTATTTCACTTTCAACTCTTGCCTTGTACCATTTAAACATTTGAAAAGCTTTTGATTTTTCTTTTAAAAACATAACTGACATCATCCTTGAGTAATCATCCACAAATAATATGAAATATTTATCACCATAATAACTCTGAACTTTCATAGGACCAGAAAGATCAGTGTGTACTAGATCTAAAATTCCTTTAGAAGTGTAGGACTTACTTGTAAAGCTTGATCTTGTCATATTACCCATCTGGCATCCTCGGCACATAGCATTCTCAGGTTTTTCCAGGCTCGGTAGACCTCTTACTCGATGCGTCTTACTTATTTTGATCAAATTATCAAAATTTACATGACAAAACCTTTTATGCCATAACCAGGTATCTTCTATTTTTGCATATAGACATTTGTTCTGAGTTGAGTCAAGATGAAATGTATTACCTTTTGTTTGTGTCCTGGTAGCAGCCAACTTTCCATGTTTGTCATTAACTTTGACACATCTCTTCTGGAATTCTATTCGGTATCTTGTATTGTTTAGCTATGCTACACTCAACAAATTGTATTTCAAACCTTCAACCCAGTATACATCATCACATTTAGCATTGTAAAGAAATGTTATAGATCCTTTACCTTTCACCGGACATGGTGCATCATTACCAAATCTTACATAACCTCCATCATAATCTTCTAATTTAACAAATTTGTGTTTATCACCTGTCATGTGATGTGAGCATCCACTATCTATGATCCAAGAATCATTATTATTTATGTGAGATATTAGGGCTTTTTCTTCATACCTTTCTTCATCTGATCCATCTTTAATAGCCACATAAACAACTTCCTCTGTATCAGTTTCATCAGATTTATCATCATTGGATTCCTCACCAGCTACTAGGCATGTCTTTCTGTCTCTCCTTCTGAAGTCTCGGTGTCCTCTGTATTGGTTGTCTTTCTGCCTATTATCCCGGTATTCTCTCTTTTCACTAGATTCTTTGTCAGGGTAGTTAGAAGCCATATGTCCTATTTTATCACAGTTAAAACATTTTAAAGGTAGCTTTCCTTTATACTTACCTTTGCCTCTTGGTAACCTCCTGGCTAATAATGCTTCAAACTCTTCATGCTTTTTGATTTCTTCATATAGTTTGTGTACCTCTTCCATGTTTTTGCGAAATCTTTCACTTGCTCCATTGTGATTCCCTTCAAAATACTTACTCATTCTATCATTGTAATCATCAAATTCACCAATATGAAAAGAACTGAATGCAGATTCTACTTTATTTACCAAAGATCCATTGTTATCAAAATTACTTAACTCAAATTCATGTAGCTTACCAATAGTATCATCCAAAGAAACTGGCATATTTGGTACAGACCTTAGGTCATTGATTGCAGAGACTCAGATTGCATAAGATGGTAGAAGGGTTCTAAGCAACTTACTTGTTACATCCTTTTCTTCAATAGTTCCTCCTTCTCCTTTGATCTGATTGACAGTCTCCCTTAACCTTGTATTGTATTGGGTTATGTTCTCACCTTCATTCATTCTCATGGATTCAAGTTGTCCTCTTAGACTATCTTCTTTTTCTCTCTGAACATGTTCATCACTGCCATACACAGATATGAGCTTGGTCCACATTGCTTTTGCATCATTACAACCTTCTAGATCATTAAACTCTGAGTCGGTCAATGCTGATGTTATTTCAATCATAGCTTGAATATGTTCTTGCTTTGCCTCGATCTCTTCCAAGGTCATTGGGTTGGTGCTAGGTGCTATGTAATCATTCTCCAAATAATATGTTGCATATTCTCCAATTCCTGATAAGTGCAGCTTCATCCTTTTCTACCATGTGGAGAAACTTGACTTGTTCAGCTTTGGTGCATCCCTTTTATACATCTTTGGATCTTTGCCTCAAGTACCTTTAAACTTTTCTTTCGGAGTCCACAGCTCTGATACCAATTGTAAAGTATTGATGCCAATAGCTAGTAAGATGAGAGGGGTGGGGGGGGGGGGGTGAATTATACAAACTTAATCTTCCATAAAATCAATAGATTCAACCTCGGTAACTTATACTTCAGCAATATAACCAAAAATTGCTAAACATGCTAACTCATAAACACATAATCATCATATCACATATAACACCAGATTTAACATGGAAACCCAAATAGGGAAAAACCACTGTGGGATTTTAGACCCACTAAGATATATACTCTTCTAGAGTATGCTCGGTTAAAAGCAAATCCTGTTAAAGATTACAAACACATTGCTAGATGTGACCCAGTTAAGGGATTTCCCTCAGACTTGTTAGAGTCTTGCACTTTTTTAGAAGTGACCTTGTCAAAGGATTTCAAACACTCATTTAGAATGTTACCTTGCTAGAGGATTTACAAATAAGACTGTTAGGTCCACTCAGTTAAGAGATTTTCTGTCACTTTACAAAATAACAGTAATAAAAATATATCTGCAACTTCACATCTAAAATGCTAAAGTAGATTCTTATTTGCTCAAAACAATCTAGTCATAGGACTTACCTTGTCCCTCTGTTGGGCTTCCTACTCTGTTATTCAAATAGGTCTTCAAGCTTCCGTGCTTGGTAATCACTATGTAGCATCCCTGTGCTTACACTTGCCCACATCCATTGTTTATCAACAATTCCTTATTTATAAACAATTTCTAACTGCTTAATCTCCTTGATCACATTTCCCATGAGCAATCTTGGCCATCAGATCATCAAACTTGACTAGGTTCAATGTATCCTTTGATCTGAAAAATATTTTACCTTGCCTTGGAACTTGCATTCCTTCCTAGGAACTTGTGCTAGGTTATTGCGCTTCAATTTGTGCTGTAGATCTTTTGATTTTCTATTGTCGTAGATCCTTAACAAACTTCATATGTGGCATACCAATCATTTATTCATCTCCAGCTCATCAACACCCTTCATTAAATAATGCTTTTATCCATCCAATGCGTTCTATTATAACTCGGTTGCAACTTGGTAAATACTAAACTTTACTCGGTAGACATTCCGCCTTCATTAACCGATATCAATAACCTTAGGGTTTACCGACTAGGTTCTTTGCTCGGTGACATGGTACAGTATTAAACTTATAATCAACAACATATGTAGGATATAAAAACAATCTAAACATCATGATCTCATCATTGTCTAACTCGGTAATAGTTGCCCATTGAATAACTTATTATTCTCCTTAATTATCACATTCTTTCTGTGTCACTTACCGACCTCTTAATACTCATCAATACATACTTCTCAAGATATGGCAACATCATACTGAATCAGAAAATCAATTTCTTGACATCAATGACAAAATAATAGTATAAAGACAGTAATCATCCTTCTTCAGTTATATCAATAATCTCCAACAACCTTCTCAATATCCTTATTGAAATGCCAACAGGACAGTCTGAAACTTGATGGAACTAACTATGGTATATGGAAGATCAGAATGGAAACACATCTGAATTGCATTAGAAGAGATATATGGGAAGTTACAAAGAATGGATATGTTGGTCCTACTCAGAATCAACCTAATCCACCAACATTGGGCAAGGATCAGGAAAATGATTGCAAAGCAAGAGAAGCACTTCTGAGTGCATTATCAGATCAACAAATTATGGGATTATCAGACCGATCTACTGCTAAAGCTATTTGGGATAAATTGGAAACATTGAACGAAGGAGATACCACTGTCAAAATTGCAAAACTGAAATGTTACCGGGTCAGGTATGAAAATTTGAATTTGGAAGAAGATGAAATAATTTCTGCTTTTATGGAAAGAGTTAATGAAATTGTTTTAGGAATACAATGTTGTGGAGGATCCTTAAGTGAAGATGAAATTGTTTCTAGAGTTTTAAGGGATTTGCCACCGGCATACAAAATGAAAGTAACTGCTATTAATGAGTTGAGAACAATGCCTAATACATCAGTATCTAGAGATACCTTGGTTGGAAAACTTTCAGCATTTGAGCTTGAGGAATTTGGTCCTGTTGCTACAATTAAGACAAATTTAGCCTTCAGAGCATCATCATCATCATCTGACAAATCTGATTGGAAAACACTTTATGCAAAAGAACTTGAAGATATCAGGAGGGAAAATGAAGAACTGGAAGAACTTGAAGCACTATTTGCAAGGAAAATGCCTAAAGGTCCAGTTGGAAGTAAGTATGAAGGTAAAGCACCGTTTAAATATTTTAATTGCAATAAAGTTGGTCATATAGCATCTAGTGTCCTGATAGACATGCAAGATTGAGAGAGGAAGCTAAAAGAACATATAAGCCTAACCCTAAATATCAGAGATATAGATTTAAGAAGAATAGATATAAATCTTTTTACTATGTTGATGAAGGAGTTACAGATGATTTTGATGAGGAATCGACAGACAATGGATGGGACTTTGTTGCAATAAAAGAAGATCAACTGACACCTACTTTTCCACTGGTAGAGTAGGCCCTAGTAGCTAAAATTGAAGAAAAAGATGAATGGATCATTGATAATGGATGTTCACATCATATGACTGGTGATAAAAGTAAATTCTTATCTTTTTAGGAATATAATGGAGGTCTAGTAAGATTTGGCGATGATAAAGCTTGTTTAATCAAAGGAAAAGGCACTATATCTTTGGATGGTAAGCACAATACTGATAATGCCTATTATGTTGAAGATTTGAAGCATAATCTTTTGAGTGTTGATCAACTAGTTGAAAAGGGATTTTAGTTACAGTTCAAGAATGAAAAATGCAAAATCAAAAACAAAACTTGATTGGAGATTGCAACTGGTAATCAGACTAAAGGTAATATCTTTCATTTGAACAATGGTGATAAGACATGTTTGATTGCACATATTGATGAAAGTTGGTAATGGCAGAAGAGACTCTGTCATGTAAATTTTGATTGCATTGTAAAGATCAGTTCAACTAAGGCAGTAAGGGATTTACCTAAGATTGTGAAACCTCATAATCCGGTATGTAAGGAATGTCAAATGTGAAAGCAAGTTAGAACAACCTTTAAGAGTATTTATGAGAAATCCAATAATGTTCTTGATTTAATTCATACTGACTTGTGTGGTCCAGCAAGAACAAGAAGTCTACAGGGAGATAGATATTTTATGCTAATTATTTGATGATTATTCTAGAATGTGTTGGGTTATTTTTCTCAGGAAGAAATCAAAGGCTTTTGGAAAATTCAAGTTATTCAAGGCAATGGTAGAGAATGAAATTGGTAAGAAAATCAAATGTTTGAGATATGATCAAGGAGGAGAATTTACATCTAAGGAATTTAATACATTCTGTGAAGTGAGTGGAATCAAAAGACAACTATCAGCACCTCAAACACCTCAACAGAATGTAATTGTGGAAAGGAAGAATACAACAATTCTGGAAGCAGCTAGAAGCATGATATTGGAAGCAAATCCACCTCATGTGTATTGGAGAGAAGTAGTGAATACAATGATTTACACTTTCAACAGAGTTCACATCAAAGGTGAAACCGGTAAGACCCCTTATGAACCATGGTTTGGTAATACTCCTACTCTTAAATACTTCAGAATATTTGGAAGCAAATGCTATATTAGGATAGATGAGTATGTTGGTAAATTTGATCCTAGAAGTGATGAAAGAATATTTCTTAGTTATTGATCCAAGAGAAAGGCATATAGATGTTTTAATAAAAGATTGCAGAAGATCATTGAAAGTGCTAATGTGAAGATAGATGAACACTTTAGAGGAAATTCAAGGTCTATAGATTCTGAAACGGCAGTTGAGATGATCATAAATGAACCAATATAGAGTGCACCGATACAGAATGTGGATCCACTCACACCGGCATCAACAAAGAACTCCACAGTGACTGAAGAACAACAACATGTGAATAAACCTAGGTATGTAAGACTAAATCACTCAGAAAATAAGATAATTGGGAATAAGTATCAAGGTGTTATGACAAGAGGAAGAATGACAAATGAAGAGGTATGCTTAATTTCTCAAATTGAACCAGCATCTTTTATTGAAGCATGTCAAGATGAACATTGGATAAAAGCAATGGAAGATGAATTAGAGAAAATTGAAAAAGAACAGTACCTGGACATTAGTTCCTCGGCCTAAAGACAAAAATGTAATTGGAACTAAATGGGTATTTAGAAATAAACCTAATGAAGATGGTGAGGTAATCAGGAACAAAGCAAGATTAGTTTGTAAAGGTTATTTGTAGAAGGAGGGAATTGACTATAATGAAACCTTTGCACCAGTAGCTAGAATTGAGGTAGTTAGATTATTTCTTGCATTTGCAGCTCATAAAAACTATAAAGTATATCAAATGGATGTAAAATGTGCATTTCTGAATGGTGATCTTGAAGAGAAAGTTTACATTGAACAACTAGATGGATTTTCATTCACAAATGATAAAGATATGATTTGCATATTAAGGAAAGCTTTGTATGGATTGAAGCAAGCTCCTAGAGCTTGGTATGCTAGATTGGACAAATATCTTTTGAAGCTTGGTTACACTAAAGGTAATGCTGACAACAACTTATATTTCAAAGTGACTAATGATGATATCTTGGTTATTGAATTTTTTGTTGATGATATCATTTTTGGAGGAGAAGATAGATTGTCTAAGGACTTTACTAACAAGATGTAGGAAGAATTTGAAATGTCTATGATTGGGGAGATAAAAATTCTTTTTAGGATTGTAGATTTCACAAACTAATAGAGGTATATTCATATGTCAAACAAAATACTTGAAGGAACTATTGAAGAGATTTGGTATGGAAAACTCTAAACCGGTATGTATTCCTATGACTACAACTGATAAATTGACATTGAAAGATGATTCAACTCCTATTAATCCAACAAGATACAAATCTATGATTGGAGGTTTACTGTATTTGACACAAACAAGACCTGATATAATGAATGCAGTATGTATTGTTTCAATATTTTAGAGTGATCCTAAAGAAAATTACAAATCAATAGTAAAAAGGATTTTTCAATATCTACAAGGCATGACAAATCTTGGTTTATGGTATCCTAAAAATGAAATTTTTGATTTATGTGTATACACTGATCCAAATTGGGCAGGAGATGTAGATGATAGAAAGAGTACCACTGGCGGAGCATTCTTTGTTGGTAGCAGATTGATTTCATGGATAAGAAAGAAGCAAAGTTGTACATCATTATCAACAACAAAATCAGAATATGTTGCAGCAGCAACTAATTGTACTCAGGTATTATGGATTAAGCAAATGTTGAAGGACATAAAGGTAAAATGCAAAGAACCTATAATCATTTATTGTGATAATTCAGAAGCAATTGATATATCAAAGAATCCGGTATTTCACTCTAAGACTAAGCATGTTTCTATCAAATATAA